>NW_009259242.1:410681-432804 GCF_000687185.1 Egretta garzetta | reverse complement strand
CATGAATGAGACTGCTGGAGAGCAGGTATAAAATAAGCGCACATTGCCCTAAACTGTGAGGAAAAAATACAATGTGTTTATATATTCAATTTTAAAGTAAGATGGGCCAATCTGTTCTCAGTGTCAGAAGGAAGTTTAAACATAGGTCCATCATTCCAGAGTCAGCTGATACTTGGATACAGATTCAAGATTCAAATCCCCACTGCTGGCAATCTCATGACGTAACTGGTTGGACAGAGTTCCACTGCTTAGGACTTCAGCTTCACTACAGCCATCAACTTCTCTTAGACCCTACTTAATTGAACCCAAAACTTCATGTCATTTGATTGCCTGACTCAAAGTTTTATTTGGCCCTAATCTAAATGTGAGCACCTCACTCAATTCCCTTTTTTTTTTTTTACTAAATACACATTTTTCACAGCCATTTCAAAGGAACATCATTAAAAGCTATTATGGAACTGGAGGAAAAAAATATGCCAGAAACAGCTGAACTGATCACACATCCAATTCTTTAATTCAAAGTGACTAACGTTTTTACAAGAACAAGCAGGTAAGTGAAAAATATCCTCCTCTGTCAGATCTGCTTAGGGGGAAGTAATCTAGAGTGATTTCCACTCATAGTAAACACATAACCAGAAGCAAATGGGTATAGATGCTCTCATGTCCAGTAAGAGTTGAGCTTACACTGGACTGTTAGCGTTCACGCTGTTAACAGAACCCCTCGCCTGCCCTCACTGACAGTTATTTTAACCGAACTTGCATTCCAGCAGACATTATCTAAATTTTGTTGAAGTTAGCCCATTAGTGCAAAAGTTATCATGCACTGGCTAGCGGTGCGAGGACAACGTTAGTCTTACAAAACCAGGCTGAAAGTTTTATTTCACCAGCATCTCTGGCTTTGACCTTGAATTCTAGGCACCCTGACTAGGAAAGCAATGAGTGCCAGGCTGAAGTAGAAAGAGAATTATGCCAGCACACCGGATGGTTCAGAATCAAGTTTCCAGGCAAGAAGAAAGAATTCATAATTCTGCAGTGTAACCTCTTCATGGCAGAGGATAAAGGCTATACTACAAAAAAAAAAAACCAAAAAAACAAAAAAACCAACTTGTCATCTGCCAAGCGTTTCCAAAGAGGCAGAAATTCCTGCATACCAGTGGCAGTACTTATTCCTTCAAAAATACCCAATGAACAAGTAGTAAAAAATTACCCAGCCTTGCAGGGCTACATGCTATGCATTCCCATTCTCCTCCCAATGTACATGAAACTGTGCACAGTGGTGACAGCTCCCATTAACAGCAGCAACAGCAGTACCACAAGAACACACCACCAGGCAACACATCCACCACTTCTGGGCAAAGGGCAAAACCAGGTAGAAATGGAACCAGCTCCAACTGGCTCAGGCAACAACCTTTCCTTCCGCTCCCTGAAGATTACTGGGGTGCAAATGTCTGGGATTGGCGTTTGATACACAGCTACTCCTTGCAGTCAAAAATACAAAGTCACATTTGACTCCTAGTTGGGATCCTCTGAAAACTGGAGTATTATAATAGGACTTCCAGCTCCCACAAAGCGCTGCTTAAACTCAGTTATTTTTGCCTTGAATACATGTAGTTAAATTGCTTCAGCATGCTACAAAACCTTATGAACCACGTCATAAGCTAACTCATCATATTTATGAACTTGCCATAATTATTTTTTACTAGTAATTTAAAAGTATAGGTACAGGCACATCTTCAGTGATGTTTTCATCACCTATTTAACACCATAAATTAAAAAAAAAAAGTAATTTTTGAAAGGAACAGCTGTCCCTTCTCATGTATAAGTGAAATTACTGTTGCTATTTAGAGGTTATACAATATACTGCTATCTCACTAAGTAGGTTGCGCATGGACATGGATCCTTCTGGACTGGGTATCTTTTCCACTGGCTTCATGCATTCATAGGGAACTAGAGCGTTCCCTTCCAGTCTCCTGTCCCTAGGACAAAAATAACTACATAAACACTTAGTTGTTTTGTAAGACCAAGTACACTGCAGATATTAAAACATGTCATGGTTTATATGTTACTACTTATTTTCTTAGAATTTCTATTTGTTTCCAAGTTTCCTTGTTGCACAGCACACTGCACAGCAAGATACACAATGGCATTTAAGCAAGTTCCATGGAGTTTTGCAACATGAAGATTCATTGGATTGCACCCCCATCTCATGATGACACGTCAGTGACCACAACGTCCAATCCTTATACAACCATAACAGGCATCTACACGTGCCGTTTCAAAGCAAAACTCTCTCTTGGCTTTATGGCATTACCTAATTGCAAAGCTTTTTTTTGTATTTATGTCTTCATAGTAGTACTTTTCAATAGCTGCTTGTCTAGGACTTCAGTGTGTCTAATGAGTAAGAGTTTATCATAATTTATTTACAAGTACCTCACAAGACAGTTAAAATAGCTGTGATCTGAGATCTAGCTAGGTGATGCCCCAATGCAAAGTATTGTAGTTGAAACACAAAAGGGAAAAATTCTGCCACTATAACCAGCCTCAGGATTTTCACATGCTGAGAAGGCTTTGGGGGAACCTTCTTACTGGAACACATAGCAGGTATCCTGCAACATGAAAAAAGGGAACAAATTTCCAGTTTCCACAGTACAAAAGTACTCGGGGACCAGTTATGTGTTACAGCTTGGCAACATCATCCTTGAGACCAGATTCAAATATTGCTTTAGTCATGGTAATATGCTTCATTAAGCGCAGATGAAATCAATGGGAATGGCAGCATCTCCTTTCAAGATTAAGTCAGGCTCCTTGCCTTGGTTCTGTAATTCCCTGTTAGCCTCAGTCTTGTGGAATTATTTATGCCAGCTTAAAAATAATACTAAGGGCAGCAGAATGATAACAGCATTATATAAATGAGGGTACAAAGTACAGGGGCAGTACAGATCTATTCCAAGCCATCAGAACTGTTCTATCTTCTATGGCTGATAATTTCTTTTATGTGTCCTGATGGCAGGATCAGGCTATTAGCTTCTGCCATCTGTGTGCAGCTTGTTCCTTATCGCAGAATTTTGACTACAGATTGTGAAGCTCTGACTCAGCAGGTAATACCTGCCTGGTTGCATTGGCAAACAGAACAAATGCTTTTCTTTCTGTATATATGCAATAGGGTAAATTGCATTCAAGAAAACACCAGACTAATGGCTTTCCTTTTTTAATAGAGGGCAAGCCAGTATTTCATCCATTTCCATGGGCAACATGTGAAGGCAATTTAAGTTACTACAGTGAGCAGGTAAGAGCATGCTCATTGCCACTTGGCACAGTTCAGCTGAGAGGGGTCCCTCACGCAGCCATCTTCCACAAATCCTTAGGAACCTTATATCCAAGCCTCAGGTTAAGTCAAAGAACTGTTTTTGCAAAAATACCTGTTAATCCTTCAATCTTATGGTGCAGTTCCTAAATCTCTGAGGTCTAAGGTTGTCATCTCAGATTTACCAGGCTACTGAGGGAGTACCACAACAGTTACTACAACACTACATACACTAACACCATTTTAAAAGCAGCAGAAAAAGTTCAAACATCTTTTCCAGAAAGTTTCAGGCAAAGAAGTTGCTCGCTTCAGATGCAATTTCTATCTAAAATATTTTCTGTGTTTTGGCCCCAACTAACACATCCTACAACACCATCTGTGGACCTCTGCCGTGTTTCTTTAACGTTGAGTCCTGCTAGAGTGCTTAAACAGAGCCTCAAGTATTAAACAAACTGAAGTGCAAGTCATCTGGACTGACTGATAAAGGACTGGAAGCAAAGGAGGAATCCCAGCCTGAGTTCCATAGGTCACCTGCATGGCCAGGACACAAACTCCAGACCTCAGCTTGGTTTTGGCAGCCTGATCCACGTATAAGAAGGTCTCAAATCATGATCATTATAACACCCAACCGGCAGAAGCCGACATCGATCCCAAGAGGAAGCGACAAGCAGCAGAAATGCTGCGGGCAGTTGCCTGCCCTGTCATTCCTAGCAAGATCGACCGTCTGTCTTCGTAACCATGCTGCCATTTATAACAACGGCAAGCAGGTCCAGGTGAGCTGGCCTGTCACCCCTGTCTTCACACCTCAAAAAGTCCAGGATGCATTAAGCTCAGTCACAAAGCCTGCTGTTTGTCACATCTCCAGATGACTGTAGTATAACTGATGCTTTCATTTAGCTTCTGTTTTTTAAAATCATAGTTCATTTTCAGCTTCTCCAACTTTAGTGGCAGTGCAGCATATAACTTCCATTTATAACTAGAGAGTATTTAGTCTCTGTTTGTCTCAAAATCTCCCCTTACTTCCCAAATGGTTTCTATACTTCACATTTAATTAAAAGCAATTAATTTATTCTTGTAGATTACTACTGCAAAGGCAAGCAATACTCCAGAAACTTAGATGAGGTGGAACCAAAGGGATCATTTACAGAAGCAAAGGAAGTAGAGTTTGGCCCACAGTTAAAGTTAGGCAAGGTTAATAAAATTCAGCCACAACTTGGCCATCTATTCAGGGAGCTGTGACAATGCATCAACTGATTTAGAGCTCAATACTGCAAGGTTCTCCGTGTTGAAGTATATAAAGCCAGTGGGAGGTGAAAACATTTACTAGCTTAAACATATGCAGTCTGTCAGCATTGAGCTTTGCAGGCTTCTTGGTTAGGGACTAGGAAGGACCTCCAAATTGCAGACATAGCAGGTTTCTCCTTAATGAGGTTGAAATTATATTCCTCCTCTTTCCTTCTCTCCCCCAGGTTACATGCCTACCACATAAAGGAAGCATACCAGCAGCCAAATCTGTAGTCTGTTTTAACCACAGTCTAGTGCAGGAACTCTTCTCACTCTTACAATTTTGCTGTCTATAGCAGTGTCTGGAATAATCCCAGCAGATGAGCATCCAATTCCAGCAGCTGGAAGAGCAGCCACCATTTCAACAGGAAGCAAAAAGGTTGCATCCAACTCTCCTTCACCCTCCCTCAAGTGAAATGAACTTCTTAATCATTTAAAAGCTTATAATTAAACCCAGGTAGAGCAACAGGTAATTTCCTAGGCAATTCAACCTAAGCATCAAATTAAGTAGCCTCCTCATTGTTGTCCATATTTATCAGGATGTTAATGATTCCTTTGAAGAGCACAGTTGGAAATGGTTTCACTTCACCAGCAGATTCCTGTGGTTCTTACTTTCACCACCGAAATCAGCATGTGCCATTTCAGTATCTTTCATGTTATTCAGAGGTCATGTCTATGCACTCAGAAAGAAGACAGCAGAAGATATTTCTGAAATCCCTATATCTTTTCATGATTTTTTTTTCTTTGTTTCACTACTTCCTGCTGGTTCCTTCAAAGTGGTGAGTCTAGACGTGTACGGAAGCATCAAAGGGTTTGTCGTTCAGCATACCGTCAACCTGGTCCATGTGGGCGGTAACAGAAGACATTTGTTTCTTCTGCCTTTTTTTTACCCTTCACATTGAAAACTTAAGGCAAAAGGGGGGAAAAAAAATCAAAAGAAAATCCTTCCTTTTGGCTTGAATCCCTCTGAACTTTTGTGAAGCACATAGTAGGAGCAGTGGCCCACCTGAGAAAACAATAGATCAAGTTCATCCATTTTCTTGATGAATGGCCAATAACTGGAAAGTCAAACCCAGAGACTGTGCCAACATTAAATCAGACCTGAAGGACACTACAGGAATTGGGTCACACCATAAATCAGGAAAAAAAAAAAATCATTCTTTGCTCCACTTAGATTTGTATTTACATAGGAGCCAAGTTTTATAAGAGAGCTGACCTTGTCTTCTATCAAGATAAAATGTCTGCCCTTCTATCAATAGATCCAGAAGTTCAAAGCAGGGATTGATCTTCTGTAGCTTTGGGTATTATGCCAATCTGGCTGGAACAAGGTAAAAAGTTATTTCTGCTATTTCTTCTTAAAACAAACATTCCTAAATCTTATGAAGATATTTCCAATTTTCAGTCTTAACTGAACTGGTGAATAAGGCAAAGCAAACTTTTCTTAGGAATCAATCAATAGGGTGGTCACAGCATAGGAAAGGAGTTGAGCTTGTCTTTATTTTGGATTAGAGGGCCTGTTATTTGAAGCTCTCTTTCAGAGAAAGCCTTCTTACTTATCAGGCTCAAATCCAAAGTCCGTTTTATTTCTGACCCCCCAAAAAGTAGATGATCTAGTCTAAAGTTTCCAAAACTTTTCATTGTTTATGAATGTTTGATTCAAGGCATATTGACCAAGTCTTCAGCATTCCTAAAACAACTACAACCAAAGTTAAGTGGGTTTACAAGTTTATGAGTATGATATCACACAAAACTATTTTACACCATCTACTACCTTCAGAGAATTCCTGGAAGGTCCAAGCCCGACCTTTCTTCACATGAAGCAGATGGACCACGTGATAGAAAGACTTCATAGTAATGAACATCTTTCCATTTGTCAGATTAAGGGCATTCCTACTAAGAGGATTGCTAAAAAAGTTAATTAATTCTGAGTCATCACCTCTGAGCTGCTGTGATGCTCGGGCTTAAGGAAAGATTTTTTTTTTAATATTTTGTACTTTTCATAGAAATTATTTAACCAGTAGCCATTCCCAGCTATGCTGAGATCCAGCCAAACTGTCTAAACATTAACCTGGCTTCCTCATTTTATATAATATTATTCCTAAAACTCAAAAGCCATTAGCACATGCAGTTCATAGGCAGGTGCCTGGTGGTACATGGTTTTACACCACCCTGCTATCCCTTTTTCAGAAAAAAAGAAATCAAATTTTCTTTCTGTCATGAAAGCACCAGTCTGCCTCATTTTTCTCGACTGTCATTTAGAAACACCAAAAGGGCTGAACAACAAACGTTACAAGTCCGTGACCCACCAGACTTTGACAGCAGTTTCATAATATTTTTCTCTTGATTCACACCTTCTGGCAAAAGGTGAATTCATTCTGATGTTTGTCCCACTATTCTGATCCCACTGCACCAACTGCCAAGC
Source organism: Egretta garzetta (assembly GCF_000687185.1). Classification (NCBI taxonomy): domain Eukaryota; kingdom Metazoa; phylum Chordata; class Aves; order Pelecaniformes; family Ardeidae; genus Egretta; species Egretta garzetta. Next base: position 425,794 of record NW_009259242.1, on the reverse strand, counting down.
CTGCCTTGCATTCTTTATGGCTATTGCACATCTACATGCATCAGTATAAAGAAACAGCTCACCAGGAGAAAGGTATTTTTAGAAACATTTCCCACCCCTCTCCTGAACTTTTCCTAAAATACCATTACTTATACTCAACTAAACAAGCACCTAACAAGATAGGCTGGAATCCCCACGAATGTCTAATACTGTGCAGCTTTTTAAAGGCATTTGGAAAATTTTCATGTCAAAAATCTTCTGACCTACATCCTTCCCCAGAAGTTCAGGGTCCTAGTCTAACAATAGAAATCCTCAATTCCCTTTGCAATAGCAAAAGCTTTGTTCAAACCATCACTAGTTACAGCAGTCCCTTTCACCCTTTCTTTTATGCAGCCTCTACAAGGAATAGATTTATGTAAAATTACCATTTCTCATTGCCAGAAAACACCCAGTTATTTCCATTCTACCCTCAATATCTGAGGAACTTCGTAGGTGGGATTCAGAAGCACCACAAACATGCTTCAGGGTGAGCTAGATTTATTCCCCAAGACATGGAAAGGTCCTTTTATATCCTGCCTATGAATGGAATCATCACACCAGCATGAATGCATCGCCCAGTAGCAGTTCACTGATCTAATAACTGCTGTGCTGCAGTATAGGGCAGACACCTCTAAGGTGTCTTTACACCAGCTGACACAGGTATCACCAGCAATACATCTGCACCAACTCCAGGTTTGACAGGCATTAACCTCCCGAGCATTTACTCATTTCCCCAAGTAGTTTTGGCAGAACCCAGAAGTCTCTGCGTTGCTGCAACTACTAGAAAACAGCTCATGAATCAACCAGTTGAAAGCTCGTTCCTATGTATCAGCACATCAACACTGACACTGGAGCGAAGCTGAAGTGAGAGCAGTGACTCTTATCCAGATGTAGCAGATGTGCAATAGCCACACTCCGTATCCACAAGCCAAGACCTAAGTAAACATTGTGTTGGATTGACCACTCCCAGGGCTTAAGTTCAGAATCACACAAGAATTTTTAACTGCTTGTACTTACTCAGGGCCAATAAGAGACATTTGCAATCCAGCCTTCAACTTTTAAAGTCCTACCTCAATTACTCCCTACCAAAAACAAGCTCACACAATTTTCCATAGGAGAATGGCTATTCTCCTAACAACCTCATAAGGCAATTATGAAACACTGTCAAATTAACCCTGTGACTGGAACAAAACCATTGAGGCAAAACCAAAGGGACTGTCAGGAAACTGTACTTGATCTTTCTCTCATAGCACAATTGGGAAAAGGACAGTTACACTTTGAGAAGGGGGGAGAGAAAGAATGATCCTTCTGAGACACCAGAGACTGTCCCCTGCAGAAACAGACATCTGTCAGCAAATACATCCAAATATCTTTCCTGCTCATGTTCTCCATTACGGTTGAAAATGATGCACAGCTATCTCCTTAAAGGTCTACGGCACACAAATGATAATGGCGGATGGAACTGCCTCAGACACAGAGTTCAGATTTCACAGCAAGACCTCATTGGGTCACAGGGACACCCTAAGCCTCAAAATCTGGGATCTGGCACCTTAAGGACATCATAGATGTACCGATAGATTAGGGCCCACTGCAAACTCCTAAACCATAACCTAGCACAGATTGCAATTTAAAAGTCATCGACAACAGTACTATGGTGACCATGCTTCTGAAGACAAAATATTACCAATAAGTTCAGCCATAAGGACCAATAAAAATCATAAACCAGAGAATCTTAAGTAGATCAGTCAAACTAATCACTGTTGGAATTAGTCTCTGTGTATAAGGAATAGCATTCAGATACATAACTGGAAACAAGAGAAAAGGGGCAGAAAGCTGAGTGAGCTTGGATTGAACTACAATAAGAAGGGCAATATTCAAAAAGGAATTTTAATCTAAATAGAGAAAGAAAATATGTGGTTAGAGCACATCTCCACATCCTACAGAACGCTGTGTTAGCGCTTAATAAAAACAGTACACAGTATATAAGCACACTGTTGTATGATAAGTAGATAGAGAAAACAGGCATAATATCCCAGTTCCTATTACTGTTATTCTGGGAGGAATACTTTCACATGCAATTAACTATGTTTGCAATATACCAGAGACAAACAAAGGTAAATTGAAAAAATCCAATTAAATTAGAGAACCACAAAGGACACATTCAGTGACCAATAAATAACACATAAAGCACTACCGGAGTAGGTCGGTGAGCATTGCTGGTTATCAAATGTTGAAGGGAATTCCTGGAATAACAGAGGGGAGAATAATACTCCGATTCATTAACGGGTTGCAGACGTGACAAGCAAGGGAGCAAGGGCAGCTTCACGGCACATGTTCTGGCTGCTTAGAGAAGCTGTATGCAGGCCCAGGATCCCACACAGAACAGGTTATTGCATATTAGTTTCTCACCTGAATAGTAGGGATAAAACTGCACCCTCACCCTGCCTATTGCTCTGTGGTGCCAATCTCTGATGAATTCACAGCAGCCACCTCCATCACTTACTTTAATATAAGTTCAAACAAGCATTTTTTGTACTTTTCCCCACATTGCTTCTCATGCGAGGTAGGAGGTCCCAAAAATTGCTACAACATGTCATTGATGTACCTTCTGTCCATAAAACGCTTTCCTTTATTGGAATGCTTGTAAGAAGTTTTAGCACTGCTCGATGAGAAGGCACAGGGACAAGGCAGGTTTTATTATTTCTCTACTCGTAGAGTTCTTCCCCAGCATTCATGGACTGAACCTTTCATCATGAAAGCAGGCAACGGGAAATTTGTATTTCTCTGTCATTTATTAACTCCTGACTGCAAGCTGCATACAAGTCAGTGCTCAGCACTGAGGGTTTTCAGCCCATAGGTCTCTTCAGTTTCTTTTCTGTCAATAGACCAACACTGGTTCTATCAAGAGAATCAGGTTTAGGACATTGAGTTTCTTTTAGTCACCTTAGTCTGAAAGATTTTCTTTTTGAACCTTATTGAAAAACCTCTTAAGTACATATTTAAAGGAAAACAAAAAAAAAAATCTGGCAATCGTGAAGCTATTTTAACAGAACAGCTTTAAAGTTAAGTAACAGCTTAATGATTTCCACCATGCAGCAACAGTCTCTGTAGTTTGACAACAGTTTTTTTGCAGTGGTGGGGGCTGTCAGATACAAACCCACCCTTATGTGAACCTTTGAGTCCATCGATATATGTCTGGAGGTGCGCAAGTACTGCAGTTACCAATTAAATGTACACATCTGCCTTGGGGGCAAAAAGAACCAACAGTGGGTGCCAGCAACACGAGAGTCTCCAGCTAAAGGAAAATCTCTAGTCTCCATAGCACACCAAACTTCACATCTCCTTACAAGTATAACAGCTAGCAAGCAACACAGCTGAACTTGTTTTAAAAACACCATCACACAGCAGCCTAGTAAAGCAGGAGTGCCTCTACCCTCTGAAGATGACCTTTGTGCCAGGTCGTGCGTTTACAATAGTTTTCCTTTGTATTTTTAGTACACCACACCTATATAAGATTATCTTACACATACAATTCAAGCAAATCAAGTCAATTCCATAGATCTCAGTCCTTGTCAAGCCAGAAATGTACTGATGACATTTACTTTAAGATACATGTATCTTCACTATTTTATCAATCTGGTAACCTAAGAGGCAGGCTGTACGGGCAGGCCAGGTAATTGCCTGTGCAACTTGTCTTATTTCAGAAACATCTATGCAATTTAGGAATAAAGAGTAGTCATAGAGCATTTCAAACCACATGAGTGGCAGGGGGCAATGACCCTTAAGGTGCTTTTGAAATGTTTTCTCCCAAATCAAAACTCATGCAGATTATAAGAGCTCTGAGCTGGCCTCTAATAGGTTATAGTCAAAACGTTTCTCAGCATTCCTATCTATTATTTTTATTCTATTCTGTATTTATATCTACTTCTTGTTCAAATTTAGACATATAACTGAATTTAGAGCCACGTAAAAATGTAGGTGAGGTCAATGAGAAAAATCTCACATTGACTTCTGTGGGCTTTAAATGGCATGATGACTTTGAAAGCATGACAAGGTCTGTTTCTATAACAAACTTGTCTCCTTTCTTTGGTATCAGAACTAGAGGCTAAAAAAATAAAATACAGACAGCAATAAAGACATTTTGGTGTTTAAGAGACAAGTGTACCCGCACATCACAGTTCAGAGTGCTTAACTAATTAATTTCTACTTACTCTGCTTAGCACTGGGTGAGCCACACCTCTTGATTAAGCAGTAAGGTTATCTTTGTTTATTTGTGGCTTCAAGGCATTTTTAGAATATCTTTTCTTTTCAGCCAGCACAGTCTAGGTATATTGGGATGTTTCTACAACAAATATAATCACAATACAAGGTTATGTTTTCTGAGCCTCTTTGTTAGTGGTGAATAATTTTTCTTAAAGAGGATGCAAGTAATTTACAGAGTGAGCATCGTTAGAAGCCTGTGGTCTTTAGCAGCCAATGTGAGCCTGATCAGAGAAGCAACTCTAAGTAGGATTTAACATGGCACTAAAGTTACTTTGCTCAGTAAAATAAACAAAACCGCTGTACAGAAATCACATGCTGTACATTCAAACAGAAGCAGCAAAAGGAACATCTTGTTCAGTAAGAAGCCTGAGCCCCAAGTCATCAGGTTGCTCTGCTTCACAACTGGAACAGCGTCTTGCAAGAATACGTAATATAGAGTCAGGTTTTTCAGATGCACTCAACATCCAACACCATTGGCAGTAGAGAATACCACTTATGACTATCCATTCCACCCAAAACACTCTTTGCACAAACCAAGCTAAACAGCTAGCTGCCTCTTTCCATGCTAGTACTTTATCTTTAGAGCTCATCAAGGCAAAACGCTGTATATTCACACCTACATTTGTAACGTGCCTAGCTCAGGAGTCTACCTGCCCTGTTTGGCGTTTAGCATCTTCAAAATCATACATTAAAGACGTGGTGTGAGGGTGACCGCACACATACGAGGCGGCTTTCCTCAACTCATTCTGTGCAGAAGTAAGGCAACCACCTACACTTACCAAACACAGCATTTTTCCTCTTTCTGCAAAATACTGGGTTTTGGGGTAAAATGTAATCAGAATTGCTTACTTACTTGTGGTTTTGTTGCTGTTGGGTTTTGGGTTTTGTTTTTTGCCTTCTTGCTACTGGAGGCAGCTGTTTCTTAAAAACACACAATAAACTTCCTATTTTGTTTCAGCTACCACAGTGCCAAATATCGTCTCCAATGCACGAATAAAGATCGAATTAACTTTCTGTGAGTTTAAACTAATATGAGGAGTAGTGGAATACTCATTCAAGTCTAAAATGTGATATTCTCTGGGAGAAGGGAATATTCCAGTCAGCTTTACATTATGCTCTTTTTCTCAAGGTCTTAAGCTCAGCTTTCCAACACAAATCTTCAGAACAAAGAATTCACCATAGCTGCTTCTCAGTATTCTTGCATGTAACTTGGGAATCCTGGAAAGCTGCATACCATTTAAATGTCTCCAAGACTGGCAGTCATGCTAAAGTATTGGCCTTGTGATGTCCCTTGCCTTAAGGGGTAGGAGAGCTCTGTTGGCCTTGCATGTTTGATTTTTTTTTTTTTTTTACAACAAGGCCAACAAGGATTTAGTCATTTTGAAGGCAACAGCAAGTCCTGAGATCCTTTCATTTACTTCATTATCCCAGATAATCCTCAGCTTGTATAACTATATTCACCTTAAGGGACATCCCCTGCAGTTTCAGTAGGATTCTGGTATCTCCTCCACTTCCTCTCATGAACATTGCTTTGGTTGCACCACCCTAGGGAGTGCAGCCATTTCTGTGAAACTGAAAAAGCCCTCCTCTACTTGCACACACACATCCCCTTCAAGTCTTTACACATATTTTCTTTCTCCCCATGCCAAGTTTTAACCTGTTCTTGCCACTAATCCTCCACACAGTTCTGCACCACCAACACCGCATTCATCAGCAGCCAACTGTTCTATGTTTTCTCCTATCAGCATTCCTCAAAGTATCCAGCATATTTACATTCTTCCTTCAAATCCATTTCTTTTTATTAGCTTTCCCTTCTGACACGGAATTCTACAAAGACTATTTCTGATCTCTTACCATACCTTAAACCCATCAGAATTCAGGGATTCTGAATTGACTGAGTGCAACTTCCACAATTCAGGGAACAAACCCAGCTGGGCTGAAGCAGGGACCAGGTAAAGGGCATCACTGTTCTTCTACACCTAGTTCAGCTGTGAAACGAGGTAATCCTGCTCTTGCCACAACCCAAGACTTTCTGCTGTGTTGAGAATAATGAAAATCTGACTCTAAGCTATAAGGCAAAGAGGTCTGCACTGAGACTGTATTATTTCCATTTGTTTTCTTCTGTTTCTGCTAACAGCACTTCAGAGAACAGGGAAAGTCCTTTAAAGCCTATCTAGTGACTTCAAAGGGAACCAGTTTTCCTTATGCATTTGTTTTGTTGAGGGTTTTTTACTTGGTTTTGGTTTTGTCTGTTTTTAAGTTTTCACCTTGTTTTCAGGGGCACTAGTAGCAAAAATCCCTATGAAAACTGCAGTAAGGCTGAGAAGTGCTTTGGGCACCACCTAAAAGAAAGAGACCACAATTCTTTAGTAACAGCAGTGATACCAAACTTGCTCTGGGTTGCAGAATGTCATTTTCTTACCACCACCTTCCTGCTATCAAAACAGCCCTGAGTTACTACATAGCACGAAAACATTTGCATTGCATAAAGGGATTTGTTCTGTTGTTTTTCTCTTATCATCCAAGTGGTAAGAAGCAGCTGAGCTCCAGGCAGGGGAAAGGTGCCACATCAGAGAGGGAAGGTTCACATCATTTCAGGAGCAGACATGAAAAAATTAATTTAACAGGGTAGAGTCAGTTTAGCAACCTCAACATGCAGGGGTGAAAAAACTCTTTACACATACACACTTGAGGAATCAAATCGCGAAGTTTCTCTGGTTCATGGTCTTTTTTGAGGAAAGCCTACCTGTGGCAGATTTGGGCTAGTCACAACTTCCACAAAAGACGAGTATCATCTTCCTGTTATCTCATACAACACTGCTGCACTTGGATAAGCACAGAACCCTGACTAAGGCTCATTATAGCATAGGGGAAATGGCAATAAAGCACAACGCTACCACAGCTGGAGAAAAAACAATAACAAGTTATTCTGACCAAGAACTCTCAATTTCAAGTCTGGCAAACCATTTTGTTCCACAGACATCACCTTTTCTGTTCTCTCAGCCAACCTTCACTAATTTTGCACCACTGCTTATTTAGGGACAAACAAATGGTATTTACTAGCAAACCAGTCTCCCAGAAACCTTGTTGAGGTTTGAAGCAAGAATTACCTTCAATTTAAACTTGGACTGCAAAGCTGACCTGCTGTTTCCCATCATCTTAATGACTGATTTGTTGCAGCTGCAGGTTTATGCACCTTGGCATTTGTTATATAGAGAGGGGACAGGAACTCAGCCATTACAGACAACACAGGATTTTGTAATGTTGCTCAGCTACGAAACTGCTATACTAAGACAGAGTTTCTCACTGGGTAGAAGTGTCTCTAGTAGTTTAAAAAAAAAAGAAATTAACACTATCACACAGGAGATTCTTTCCCAAGTCGCCCATGTACAGCACAAGCACAAAGAAGTGCCAAGTAAAGGCATTCAGGAAACCAGCAGAAACACAAGAAAGGATTCTCAGAATTCTGTCAAAGTACTTTTAAGAGATCTGATTGAATTTTCCCCACCAAAGGGACCTTGTCTAAAGCAGATAGCTTTCACCATCATTTTGTTACTATAAATTAAGTCCTTCCAAAGAAGCATCACAGAATTTGTTTAATATTCTCCTATTGCTAAACTAGAGGTATACTATTAAATAGACATAATTAAAAAGCACAGGGAGATGTGTCAGGCAGTCTAGTGAACTTAAATATGCACAACCGACCTGCTTGTCGAGGGGGGGAGGCTGGGTGTGGCAATATGCTACTGTTTTTAAAATTGCTTTTGAAAGTCTGTGTTAATCATGGTTGGCAGAAAACTATTGCTTTTAAGAGACACATTCCCTTTATAAACACAGCCAGCTGTTGTTTTCTTTTTTTTCTTTTTTTATTAGCTAACCACAGGCAGACTAGGAATTTTCCTCTGTGAAATCTTTTCAACTATTGTGGCTGGTCTCAGGTGTGCAGCATTAGTATAAATGGATAATACTAAAAGGTGCCTTCAGGCACAGCCTTGAGCTATGGGGAGTAAAATGCACTGCCTTGTGAGCAGCCTCTGGCACAAGGGAAAGGGGTAGAGAGCACAATTCGAAATTCAGGCTCCTCCTTGCTCCCCCAGTTCCAGTTTTTTCTTTAATTCCCTTTTTCCCCCTGGGAAAATTCATTTGCATCTGGTTTGTGAATTCTGAATCCTCTTCTAATGAGTGGCTGAATGAGCTGAAGGAAGACAATTGCATGGCCCCTATTTCCTCTCACAAATCTTTACCTAAGATTTCGCCAGCCCACAGAGGACAGCCCTCCCTTACTCAGATACCATTATTCCAGTCCAGTATAGTCTTAAGTAAGGTACAAAGGCAATTTACTGCATCTGCTAGGAACAGGCAGGAGAGCTGGGGGCAAAATAACTGCTGCTGTTTAAGAATAGATAGCTCAGGCCTATGAGCAGCTCTATGAAACCACTTAAGAAAATAAGAGGACTTTAAAAACACCTCCCCACCTTCTCCCATAAGATGCTCCCTAGTTCACATACTTATCTGTTACTTGATTCAACCAAAAGGATCATAAACATTTTCCTCACGTAGAATACAGCTATCTATAACGTTATAGCCTCTCCTTTCCCAAACTATACTCTCCACATCAGTTTAACAAAACAAAACCCAAAATATTGGTTAGGCTAGCGAGACTCATTGAGATTAGCCATTAACAAACCCAAAAGAAATCAGCGCCTACAGAGAGCTAACCTCCATACCCAGAAGTAATCCTCATGATCCTGCTGCCCGTGCAAATGAATCTATTTGTAAGCATAAGCTTCTAAAAGTGCTTCACCCACCTCTTTCTGATGTGGGATGTGTGCTTCCCATGCTCCGCTCAGCCTCTCCCCAACCTTTCATCCTTCCTTGGCCTGTCTCTGGGAATCTCACCACCAAGAGCTCCTGCTCTGGTGCACTCCAGAGCTTAATTAGGCAGCTCCCCTCTCATGTTCTACTTGTATACTCTGTAATCAAGGGCAGTCATTAGAACCAGCTGTTCTGTTTCAAAGGATCCTCGCCTTTAGTCAAATTTCCCACCCCATCACAGCTTGATCATCAGGTTGTGATGAACCATCTAAGCTGGCTCTTGAGCCTCCATCCTGCTACGTGGCAAAGGTAATTCAGAGGCCACAGAGCATTGATCTCACTAACACAGGATCAATACTGTGCCTCTGCACTGTGCAAAATCATGCCTGATGGGTTTGGTTATGTATAGGCCAAGGGGAGTATAAGATGGATAAATTCTACTGTGGTGCAATGAAATCTGTGTTCAGGACATTACTCATCACAAATATATTGTGTCATACACTGACATGACAGATGATTCATCGTTGTATTCTATCAGTGCAATACAGCATATAAAGAAGCAATGGCATCTGGAAGAAGATTTCACCTGATTTCCTTTAAAACCTGCTGAGCACTCTTGTTTCTCAACCGCTTGATCATCAGCAAGCATCTTTTTTCACACAGGATGCTCTGATTGCACATTAGATGAAAACCCACTTAGCATTGCAACCACAGACAGGACCAGACTTGTTTTTCATTGCTGGATATAGCAGTCATGGTATCTTCCTCCCTGTGCAGATACTTTATCATCTTTTAAGTAGAATTCTACCATAAATTTAAAAGTTACAGTACTGCTCCCTTCCCCTTGTGTTTTCATGACAAACGTATATTTATCAAATCTCAGCTGCAATTTGAAGAAGGAGGAACTGGAAGTAAAGAGAGAATATAGAGGCAAATTATTTGAACTCTCTCTGTGGAAAATTTTCCGCTCATCCCTTCTTCTTCAGCACTAATTTGCAAACCCATGTAAGCCTCAAGTTATCCTACTCTCTATGAACCTCACAACCTTAAATATTACACCAGCAGTCTGCTGGTCCATATAGAGACCATCTGGGGGAGCTCGAGGAGAAAATGCTGTTCTTTCTATCCCATACAACCTTATTCATTTGGCTTCAGTTTCTAGGAAGGCTGTTTCAATACCTAATGTTGATGTTGTCATTCAGATATAAACCTCAGAATCCGATAGCAAAACCCAGGCATCTAGGCAACGACCTCATTAATCTTCCCTTTTTTTTTTTCTAGTAGTATGTTTGATGCTGGACTACTACTGTCATCAACTCATGGCTCAATTTCTCAGGTATAGGATGAGACTAGTAATGTTTACCCCTCTCCACAGAGAATGTGCTGAGCTTTGCAAGAGAAAGCAAACACAGAAGCTTGAAAATGCAAGCATCGCTGAAAGCTGATATCTAAATATCATGACACGTGGCTGTCTTTGAACTTAGACAATACATGTTTTGTCGCCTAAGGAAATTTTGATTCACCTGCCTATAAGTGCTTTATACAGTTTTCTTTTTTGTTTGTCTCCAATATATCGGAAATAAGTCTACTGTTTATGCCAATCAAGATCTAGATTCTTCAAAAAAGTTAAAACCACAGACAATGTCACTCGTGGTTGTGTTTTAAAATCTTTTATATGAACTAGCAGACTGTACAACAGATGCAAGAACACAAGAGGATTCAACCAAGACAAGCCCACACATAAGACACTGTCAGTGTCAAAACTATTCTTTCTGTTAAACCCAAGATTAAAAAATAGGAGAGAAATAATTCTTGCAAACTACTTATGTGCTTTAAAAAGAAAAAAACGATGAAGTCTTCCCAGTCTTTTCTGTTCAAATAATTGTAATGATGAAAGTTTGTAACTTCAGAAAAGAAAAATAAAGTCTTCCTCCCTAGAGCAGCGTCAGGCATTACAGGTAACAGTATCTACATCACAGGGGCCATCTGCTAAATTTACTTAGGAGCTAATAAAAACAAGGCGAGTGGCAATAAGGATGACTTTCTAATGCTGGGTATCTTCTCTGCTAGGAGAACAATAATTTTGCCAGATCACAGCTATTAGATACAGAGCAAACCAGTGCTTACTCTAAATGCCCAGTCTTTTTTTGAAAACGTGGTTGAAATCCACAATTACTATATGAGATTAAAGTATGGTCTCTAAAAATAATTCTGGGGTTCCTGGGCCAAGGCAAAGTATTAATGACCTTGGGATACACATAAACTTTTACAGGTGATGACTGGCCTGAAGTGTTCCTCAGAGAACTGCTCCATTCTCCTCAGGAAACAAAATGAAGATGTGGAGATAAAGTGGATTAACGTGTATGTGACACCTAACCACACTACGGAAGAGCTCTGCATAAAACAGACTGAGGAACCTAAGTTACTTTCTGCATGTCATCATCTACAGAACTGGACTTTCTGGACCCACTTATGCTTCTGACAGTTACATCATTTGCAAGTAGGTGTTTTACAAGCATCTTGTATCAAGGCACGACACTTTTCCACTGATGGAATGGGAAGGGGTCTATATCTTTTTAGGTCCCATGGTATTTCTATAAGTAGTCTCTGTACACGGATGAACAGGGTTAACTTCAATGTCACAAGCTTTGGTAGCTGTAAGCTTTGTAGATATTGCACTGGAATGGACCAAAATATTCAAAGACCAAATAAACACCCCACATCTTACAGGAAATATATAGACACGTACAGACATACACATGTGCTTGCACTGATACACTGACAAGCTTAAATAACATTCGTCAAACACAGAACTGCTACAAGTGAGTTGTTATAATATGTGAAATTGTTTGACATTGTCTATCTGCCCCTCCTGTCTTCTACCCCTGAAGGACCATCCATGCCTTTTCCACATGTTCATGAGGTTTTCCACACCAAATGGTATACCAAATTTATTGTTGTGGCATAAAATAGGTGTGTAAGCTAAGTAGGCTTGATGTTGATGGGCTGTTCATGATCATGGCCAGAACAGGTACTTCAGTTTATCAAGCACACTAATCTAGAACTTCCATCTTCTATTTGAATGCCAGCAAGCATTTGTGAGGATTCATTTTGATCATCAGATGCGATTTCTCCCTAAAAATGAGGGTCTGCTTTCAAAAAGCGTATGGTATTTTTGAGGACGTGCCCTACATTTACTGCTTTTTTTTTTTTTTAAGAAAAGCTTAATATGCAAAAAACTAAATATGGGATCTACATTCATTTTACGTGTGTCTTGAAATTAAATGTCAAGAATACCCAAGAGAACAATGTTAATGAACAGTCTTAGCCCACAGCACCCACTATCTGTCATTCTTATTAAACACAAAAGAACAAAAAGGTTAGTATAAATGTTGATATTTAACCAAAAGGGAACATTTTCTGTGCATATTCATGAGGTATTAACATTAGCACCTTTTTTGTTCTGCCCAATGAGTTCAGTGATAAATAGATATAAAAGATGGTTGAACATGGTTATTGAAAATAAAGATGTTCTGGTAGCTAGCCAGCACATCAATTGATTTTACATGCTTGGTTTTTCTCTTTCATTGTTCAGTTCTACCTCAGGTTATGAATTTTCAGAAATAAATGAGCAATTCAGAGTAAATATACAACTCCTACTTGGGCTGGTGTATCACTTTTCTTAGTTTTCCTTTTGCAGGTTGCTTAAATCAATAGAACTGTACACTTGAAAAACACTGCAATACATATTCCTGTATTTTTCTTTGCCATTGAAAATCTTTCCATAATTTCTCACTCTCCTTTAATGTAAAATAAATATCAGAAATCCTTAATGATCTTAAGGACTGTGGCTGGCTGTATGATACAAAGACTGACTTAATAATATTTTTTATGAATAGAAATGGTGAATTCACTGCTTTTATTATGTCATACTATCAGAACATGTATGTAAACATGAATAAATTCAAAGTTTTCATACACTGTAACATACCACATAATTTAGCTCAAAAACTGAATAAAGTATATTATTCATTATACTCTATTTTTTAAAGTCATCCAGACATTCAGCAGAATCATGTGATACCAAACAGCCTAATACATAATCCCACATGAAGAAAACTGTTTAAAAATGCATAGCTAAACTGCAATTCCTCAGCTGAAACCTTTTTAGCAAAAATAGGTTGCAAGAGACAAAGATATTTGTAGAAAAGTTGGTTTACTCACTAGGGAGCAACAATTCATGAAAGTAGAATATGCAAGTGCCAGAACCAGGATATGTAACTATTTTTGCTAGAATACCTGTTGGCAACCACTTCATCAACACATGGTTCTTCTCCTCCTCCCACGTAGGGCATGTCACACTGTAGCTACTATACAGGGTCTTCAGAGAAGAGACCAATTAACTACTCCTGTACTCAGCACCTGTCTGGAGTGGTACCCTGATGACACATGGGGCCAGTGGATGCTGCTGAAATGTATGTAAAAATTACCATAAAGAGATAAAACCATAAAAAGTAATCGTCCCATGGTTCACCGGTTGCTTTAATATTAATCTATAACAGTATAATTAAGGTATCTTTTACAGTTTCTCTTAAAATAAATTCTGAATCATAACACCAGTGATGAGCTTTCCTTTCTCTCTGAGAAGCAGACGTGGACGTGGCCTGCTTCGGATGCTTTGCATAGGTTGTGAAAGCCAAGGTGTCCCAGCACCAAGCTCCAGTTTGCAGAGGAAATACTCCATCGTTGTCCAGACAGCAAGGGGCATGTAATTTTATCTCTCTGCATTGCAGTTCATCACCTATACAAGTTACTGTCCCTGACCCTTTGTCTGTTCTGTTATTTGAATTTGTCCTTTTGGCAGGGTAGGGGCAGCCTCTTGATCTGTGCCCATACCAATACGTGTCACAACACCACCAGTCTCAGTGCCAGTCCCTGGCACTATCACAGCAGGAAAAAAAACCAACTTAAACTGATCCACAGTTGCAGTTTCCCTTCTTGCCATTTCCATTCCTTCCACCTTGGTCAGCACGCTCCGTGAAATATGTCTATTAAAGCTAAATTGTCTTGTTGTGGTATTTATAGTATTCACCACGAGCATCACTAGCAGTGAGTGATTGAAATGCATACCAAACAAAATCCCTTCAATATTAATCTAATGATGCAGTGAGGATGGAAATAAAGAGACTTGAAAATCTCACTCTGAGTCTTGCAAAATATAAGCTCAAATATTAAATTCTTCATAGTAATTACTACTGAATTTCAGGTTACTTTCTCCCTTTGACTCCTAATACTGTACGATGATATTAGATGAGGGAACTGTCAAAACGTGGATTATTTTATCATGTATACAGCCTGCCACTGTAATGGCACCTTGCATATTAGCTGAGCCAGAGCACTGTAGCAGTAGGGCAAGAGTGTACTAATTGCTCACTGCTGGACTGTATGTTCCTCTCTTTAATATCTTTTAAAGTAGGCATGGCAAATGCAAGGGAATGCTACTTAAGGTAGTACTGGCAAAACCAATTTAAAAGCGAGAAGAAAAAAAAAGCCTTAAATAGCCCAGTATTTACACTGTGACAATGCTTGCCATTGGGAAATTCCTTTGCCAAAATTGACCATAATCAACTGTAATTTCTCTCTTAGTCAGCTTCTCAGAATCTTTCGTAATCCCCGCTGACAGTCCCTGTTGTCACTGCCTCTCCGCTGACCCTCTTAAACTCCGCCCTTGCTGCAGGCTGGAAGAAAACTGGGGTCAGCGGCTGCTGAGGGGGGATCCCGCCAGAACCGGTCCCGGCTGGATCGAAATCAGCATAAGCAGAAAACCCCAGAGCTTCAGCCAGACACAGCAAAAAAGGGTCTCCCTGTGCAAAAATATTTAAGAAATAAACTGACAGCTGTGAGCGACTGTGAACACACACTCTGGGGGAGACTCCATGCTCAAAGGGGGGACAGAGAGCCCCGAGGGGCCGTGGCCTGCAGGGACCCAGGCTGGGCAGGGAGAGCCATCAGGGGCT
>NW_009259242.1:398339-409607 GCF_000687185.1 Egretta garzetta | reverse complement strand
CGGCGACCCCAGTCTGGGCACCCAGAGCCCCGAGGGACTGGAGTCTGCCGGGCCCCAGCCTGGGCAGGGAGAGCGAGCCCCGAGGGATGGAGGCCTGCATGGGCAACTCAAACAGGAGTAGGCCCACCTCTGAAGTTTGTGCTGCTAAGCAACAAATAAAGTAAAATTTCTCAGCTCAATACTCTTCTGCTTGTGCTTAAACCGACCACAATCGGACACCAGACAATTACTCTGCTAAGATCATCACTTACTATGCTGACCGATACCATTTTTTTTTGATCTTCCCACCTCTATATCTGCCTGGGGTTTTTTGCCTTCCCTGTAAGCCTTTCTAGAGAGCTATTTCTCTGTGGTCCATGGTTAGACAGTCGTGGCAAATTATATTCAGGCTGAAGACTGGCACTTCTAGCTGCTATCATAAAGTATTAACGTGCGTTCTTCTCATTGAGCATAATTTTTTAATGATATTTAACAGGAACTGGATGGGTATGTTTGCCAATTTAAAGGCTGGCAGCAATGCTATTTGACATGTGATTTACTTTACACGGTATGCCGTTTACTTTAAATCGCATGCAGATTTTTGGCTTCTAACTCTTGTTTTAACATTATTTCCATAGCATACCAATAACCAAACAATGGCTTAAGAGGTTTAATTGCCAGACAATGAAGAGGTTTTTTTCAATACAATGCATATGGCAAAGGCTGTGTTCTTAATGCTAGAGAGCAGCCCACCAGCAAGCTTTTGTCAGCAGTTACTGAATCCTAAACACTGAAAGCATTTTCAGTCATGCATTCATGAAGACTAAGTTTTGTGCTTTTCTCTCCCAGTTTTGCACTGCTTATTGGTATGAAATTGAAAGAGGGAGTATGAGATAGTAAGAGAATCCCATGTAGGGGAGAAGCAAGAGTGTCAAACTGTCTTTCAATCAAAAATATTATACCAATGATCTAGACAACGAAGAAATGGATGGTGTCACTGAACAGTGACATTAAGGAATCAACTGAATGTGTAAATCTGAAGTATTGGGTGTCTGTCACCCATGTGATGCATTATTCTTTTTAGCCACTGATTCAAATGAACCTTGTAAATTGAAATGTGCATGTAGAATAGGGTGTTCATAAAAGCCTTTGAGAGTTTCACAGTTTGGGCTATAATTACTTTTTTAGCACAATTCTTTGAGACAGTGACTACCTCTCAAACAAGGACTGATTATCCACAGTTCCTACTGGTTTCATTACGAGCTGACTGGGGAAGGCTTTATGCTATGCAGTGTCAATGGAAAAGGAACTAATAAATAAAAATGGGATGATTGATTAAAAGCTAACAAGTGCCTACGTACTCCAGATGATTCATTGTGCTGAAAAGTCTCATGAGCTGTAGACAAAAGAAACAAAGGAATGCAAGAGGCAGGCAGTGGCAGAGAAGAAAAAGAACCCAGAAGCCAGTGGCTTAGTCACTAATCTGATGGTCAGAAACTGTGCAATTATTATTCCTTATTATTAAAAAAAAAAAAAAAAAGGCGAAGTGTTAGTCACACTGGACAAAACAGACCTGATTGTCACGCTAGAGACACAGACCAAGCAGGTCTCTGCCTAACCAAGCAATTGCATCTATATGTACTTGAGCTAAAGCAATAAAATAAGTAAGGATTAAACAAGTCAAGGAACAGAACTTAATCTTGATGCAAATCACATGTTAAATGACTTCTCTCTTACTCACTCTATTGTTTTAAATATATAATGCCAGAAAGTTACCTCATACTTCTTCATTTCTCTTGGTTCTAAACCACAATAAAAAGCCAATACATCAAGATAAAGGTGGGCTGAGAGCAATTCTAGAGAGCTAACATGATAGTGATTTTAGTAACTTATCTATCGCCTTACCCAAAGCACAGAGATCTGCTCATTTAGGAATGATTTCCTTCACCTAACTAGAGCATCCTAGTTCACATTATTCATCTAGTTTCTGTGTGGAATTAATGGAGAGCACTAACATAGGTGTTTTGCTAGGTGAGATGATTCACGCTCTGGCGGTGTGAATTTTTCTTCCTCAACTAAAGAAGGAGCTTAAACAATGTTTTTAGATAATCTATTTTTACATCATTAAAATTAAGGGAAATTAATATTAGTATTAATGATTGACTTCAGGGCAGAACCTTCTTAGCCAAAAATGGGTTACCATCAAAACAGCACATGAGAGAGGTGGCCGTAGTCAGCTCAGTCTCCATGGCAGGACAATATAACTGGGCTTCATGACAGCAAAAAACTTCTTTGCCCTGAGTTAACATTGTGGTCCTGCCCTTTAAAAACTTTCAGAAGTCCACTTCTTGACTGAGATCATGAGACAGGTTGATTGCCCACAAGCTGTCCTGCATTGTAGAAAGATGTGCTCATACTATAAAAATGGAAATGTGAAGCTATTTTATGACTTTTTAACACTCAAAGCTATTGGGATACGTTATAAGCTCTGACCTGCACTTACAATTATGGTTACCATCACTCTTTGGGAATGAGACCCAAAGTTATAAATATGTCCACTTCTATGAGATATTAGAAATTACCTCAAAGAATTCACTTTCAGAAAGAAATTATGCACTAATTAAATAAAACTCTAAAAATTAAAAACCAGTCCCAGAGATAAGTCTACCTTGAGAAGACGTTTATGCAGATCCATGCTTCTGTCTTATACTAAGGCAGAGGAGGAGACACTGGGTAGAAAAGTTTCAGCCCCAACATATCATCTGGCAGGCAGTCTCATGGTACTCAAGCGCTGCTGTCAACTTTCCTCCTAGAGAATCCAAGAAAAGACCAATAGCTTGAAAAAGTGGGGAAGGAGAAGGGTAGTTCATCAAAATGTTGAAATCATTTGTAAAAGAATTGTCTAAACACTCCTATTTATTTCCTTTCATTGCATTAAAGAGACCATCAGTGTGCTGAGCTTCTCAATTACACTTAATTTAACATGGAAAAAGTCTTTCATGTGCCTCGAACTTCACAAGCGATAGGATACAACTTCCAAGTTTCCAAGTAGAGTGCAAAACACCACCCATTCTTGAATTCCTAGGCTAATTTCACAACGCTAACTTTTGAAGGGCATAACATATTTTAGCTACGTTACCCTTACAGCTTTCCATAGCATCTTTTCAAATTGTAAAGAAATCATTGCTACAAAATGAAAGGTTTTATGAGAAAATTTCCTTTTACAACAGATTTTTTTTATACATATTAGAATGCTACAGCCTAGACATTCTATTAAATTCTTCAATGTGATTTAAAATGCCTGGAATGCTGTTTTCATTTCAATTCCACAGAATTTCTCTGTAAAAGCATACGTGCAGACAGGAGAGGAAGAAAGAATAAAATTTCTACCTCCTTACTCCTAGCTTACTGGCCTCTAGTTGGAACAGGCGGCGTTTGCAGATGTAGCTAGCTCACTTATTTTCTCACCAGATTTTCTCAATGTATTGTAATATTTCATTTTCACTTGTGCAACGAAGAAAAAGAACCCATAAAGAGATGATAGGAGAGAATTCTATGCAAGTCTTTGAAGTAATGCTGATAATATATTCCCGAGAAACTGAATTCCCATTTGCATAATTAAATTGGCCAGAACTATCTAACTGTCCAGCTTGTGGGAGTTCAACTTCTCTCAAATGCAATATCTACACCCGTGAGATGCTGGGCAATTACCCCGGTGAATTGATAGAAGAATTCAAGGCACAGTGTGCTTGACTCAATATTACACATTTACGGGAAGTCTAATACAAGTGATACACTACGCGGCAGCAATATTTTAATATTTTTGGTAAATAACAGAGAACTGCTGAAGACAGACAGAATTGTGACACTGCCAAGTTGGGGTTGACAGAGTTGGGTTTTTCCTTTTTTGTTCAAATCCAGGAGGGAGTAGACACAAGGATGTGGTGCTGTGAGTTTGTTAAAAAGCTGACTTGGTTTCCCCCTGTATAAATACAAATCATCCCTGCAAATGGTTTCTCCTACATTTTGGTACTTGCAAGACATGTAAAACTCACTCACGTGAGCACTGGTCTGCTGGAAGCCTGATTTCCGTTTACATAACTGCAGTAACCAGGGGACCTGTGTCATATTGCAGGGAAGGGAGCTTCTGCCACTCAGCCTTGTGTTAGGTCAAGCACAGGAAGAGAACGATGTCACGGGACAAGCCATTGCTTCTTCCTGGGACACTACTGTATTTCTGTCTGTAGAGCAACGAAAAGCCTTTGCCATATCAGTATTAGCAGCTGGTGTCTAGCCAGCTAATTTTCAGTTTCCTTCGGTGAGTTGGTTCTGCATATATTTTTTCTAATCATTACTCAACATAGCAAAAAAAAAAAAAAAAAAAGTTCCTGCTCCTAGAAAACACAAACATGGTGGGATGAGTACTTTGAGACACTAAAACGTGTCCTGATGGATCCAGAACGCGCTGACCTTCCCTTGAGGTAACAGCACCAGTAGTAGTGATCTCGAGGTACCAGCCATTATGTTAGTGAGAAAATGTCATCACTGTGGAGTGAACACAAGACTTCAGTGCAAATTACGGTTTCTCCAGAATGACACTTTGCTTTTAAGTTCAGGAAACAAATGTGGAGTTCAATACTGATAACCTCTGATGAAACAAACCAACAAACCAACCCACCCCATATCTGCAACCAGTCCTGAAGTGGCAGAAATCCATCAAATGTCCTCTGCTTGACCACAATCAAAAGGTGACCAATGTGTTGCCTGATTATCTTTTTAATATTGTATTCATTTATCAAAGACAATTTTCTGTGAATAATACAGTATGATGAACCACCTAAAGAAAAGGCGGACCATCTGTCTGCCTCCTTAGTCATTAACATTCACCTTCAGTATATGCTTGGCTTGTTTTATAACTACTTGAGTGACAGGAGAATTAGTTCATTCCCCTGGTTTGGGTTGGGTTTTTTTTTCCTGTAGACTTTATTTTTTCTATCATCTATGCATGCATTTGTTAAACAGAAGGTGGGGGCGGAGTATGTGAAGCCTAAACTAATTTGAGAAACTAGCATAGCTTCTGCTTGCAGATGTCATGGTGTTTGCATTTTACATATTCATTGAAATGATTCTCCTTTTTCGGGGGTAATGAAAATGCATTTCTAGGCTGCCTTTAAGTCCCAGGTACATCCTCAAGTTGTAAACATTTTCAAGTTTTCCCTAGTGCAGAGGGCAACTGTTCCTCCAAATGTTTCTGTCTGCACTGCCGGTTGTGCATTTGCTTGATTCCTGGGCTTCTGGATGTGAAGACAAATGGTCCACACATACAGATCTTGCATCTGTCTCACATCTGTTTTTCATAAATCAGGAATGGCCTCCACAAAGGTACAGCAACTTGTCACGTGCTGTCCAAGGTGATAAAACAGAGCAAAATAAATGGAGTCAAGAATTCTGACCAGAATTTGCAGGGTCTAGTCTGGAGATTGGCATATTGCCACATGTGAGAGATTCACCGTTTTTACATTTACAATTAAAAAAAAAAATCTAATTCTTACTCAACATTTAAGATTAATTTTGTGCCTCAAAGATTTTAAAATAACAATGTCAGCAGAACTGTGTGGGACAACAAGGACTGAAATAGATGAATGGTGACTAGAAATGAGTTTGATGACTTAGGTGCTTTCAATATTGTTTGCAAAAGTTCTGAACTAAAATACTTTCTTGAAGCTCTAGCTCCCGACCTTTAATGTGTGTATCCAGTGAAAAAGAAAGTATGGGCAGGAAATACACTCCAAAAAAGCAACCTTAAAATAGATTTTCAATAAAAGGTATAATGAAAATTGTAAATAATTACAGGGTAGTTTGAAGTCTACTAAATTCAACAACCGAACTTTGAGCATTTACTCAACACTGACATAGGCAACATATTTCTACACTTTATGCCAATGAATTCTCTCCTATTTGCTGTAAGTTTAGAACTTTTTGACTCTTACTATGTGATGTTTCTAAGCCTATTTTGTAAGATAAAACTGGTCAAAGTTGTCTCCTTTTCCTCTAGAAATGAGATGATTTACAGTTTAGAGTTAAGATTTAGACAGATGAAGGCTGATTCAACATGAAAATGTAGAGGTTCTTTTTCAGCGGGGTTCCACTGTCTGTCCACAACTTATTAAAAGAGCATTTATATTGAAATGCACATTTTACCTAGACTTCCTACAATTAAGCTCTTCTGCTAGCTTATTTGTACGAATTAAAAAAATGAGCTAATTAGTTACTAATTCCCACAAAGACTTGCACTGTTAACTTCTAGTTAACAATTCTTTTTCTGTTTCAGCAGATTTAAAGTTCTTTTGTGGGAAGTGCTGCTCAGATGGACTCTGACAGTGATTCAGAGCTGCTTTCATCTTGGTACTGAAACAAAGGAAAAGAGATGGAAGTTAAGGCTTGGACAAACGAGCAGGTTAACACAGTGTAATGAGTTACCAGTCAGCCAGGGCCTTCCAACTGACAACATGCTCTTACCCGCTTAAGGTAAAGGACGATAACTTTTGCTGAGATTTAATCGGGCATGCTTTTACCACACTCTTAGATGCACAAACCAGGTAGCATAACCACAGTGAGACATGATCACGTGTTAAATGCGCTCGCTCATTCGGTGCATTAACAGTGTACGTAGTAAGGCTCTGGTATCCTACACTGCAATACAGCTGACACATCACAGAATCCCAGAATGGCAGCCATTGTAAGGGACCTCTGGAGCTCACCGAGTCCAACCCCCCTGCTAAAAGCAGGTTCACCCAGAGCAGGGTGCACAGGACATCATCCAGGCGGCATTTGAATATCTCCAGAGGAGACTCCACAGCCCCCCTGGGCAGCCTGTTCCAGTGTTCTGTCACCCTCAAAGTAAAGAAGTTCTTCCTCATATTCAACTGAAACCTCTTATGCTTCAGTTTGTGCCCATTGCCCCTTGTCCTGTCACTGGGCACCACTGCAAAGAGTCTGGCTCCATCCTTGTGACTTCCACCCTTGAGATATTTGTATGTGTTGATGAGGTCCCCTCTCAGTCTTCTCTTCTTCAGGCTAAACAAGCCCAGCTCCCTCAGCCTTGACCTCAGATAACAGCCATTTATATAAAAGGCCAACAACATTTCATCGATAACTTCCTGACTTAAGCAGAGTTCATCTGGCTTGAATTTGGGGGGGGATGTTGGATGGGTGTCTATAAGTTTTCTATCAACTTTTATCTGGCTTAGTGACATTTCTAGGAAAAAACCTGATGCACAGCAATATGTCGGTGGAAACACTTGAGAAAAAATCTACATATTAATTTTTAACATGCAGGTGAAGATGTTTTTACCTATATCAGAATGAATAAACTCATCGTAAAGAAAAGAGGTGACATGGTATTGCCTTATAAGAAGTAAACTCTCATTGGAGATTCGCATATAATAAATAATATAAATGGATGCATAAAGAATCAATAAAATTAAACACTTTTGCAACTGTTGCCAGTAAGAAAAATTACCCTGTCAGCGAGTAAAGAACAGATCCAGCCTCTGATGATTGTAGCACAACTCTGCAGTACTGTAGGCAAATTAAATTAAATAGTCAAAATCAATGAAATCAAATAATTGAGCCATCATATTAATTCCTGGTGATTATTAATTGTGTATATTCCAACAGGAAAATGCAAAGAAAATAATATAAAGAATTTGTTTTCTGCCAACCTAATTTCATTTAAAAGAAGGTACTGAACTTAAAACAATGATTTGCATAGTATTAATGATAATGTTTTGCTGATAGCTGATGCTTGGTTTAAAAAAAAAAATCAACAATTATGACAAGTACCAGAGGAAAACCCTGAAGTATATAAAAGTTTAAAAGGAATTTATAATCTAGCCGAGATCTCTTTTTAGGTGGGAAGCTGTCTGATTGATGATAATATAGCTCATTTCTTCTGAGTGGCTGTAGTATCGATTCATATGGATTCAGAGAAGATCCATCAACTGATTTAAATATTTCAAATGCACCTCTTCAGAAGTCTGTTCTCTAATCTATTTTACCATAATTTTTTAAAGTGAAATTTAGAAGCTTGGCCAAAAAGGCAAGAGAACAGAGGCAACGAAATACAACCCAGACTGGCTGTTGCGTTGTCTGTAACTCTTCCCTGTTCCGGACTCGGTCCACATCAGCTTTATCTTTGTTAAAAA
This sequence comes from Egretta garzetta, assembly GCF_000687185.1. Taxonomy (NCBI): domain Eukaryota; kingdom Metazoa; phylum Chordata; class Aves; order Pelecaniformes; family Ardeidae; genus Egretta; species Egretta garzetta. Next base: position 401,421 of record NW_009259242.1, on the reverse strand, counting down.
CTGTTCAACAGTTTGCAGGTGTCCACAAGACTGACTAGCATAATGCTGGTCAGCTCTGTAGAGCTCGTTAAAAAGCATACACTTGTAAAACAGGGGGATTGTAATTTACTCTATATTTACTAATTTAGCTCTACTTCAGCTAACCCGCTGTCTCTCAGAAAGCAGCATGGCTTAGTGCATCTTCTGTGGTATCACCTTGTACCATCGCCTCCTCTCCTGCAGCATGGCCTGCAAAGGGAATCGCCTGATTCCTTGCAAGAAGGACAATGCATTTACTTCAATGCCATTTCTATGTTTCCTGGTTATGAAGATGCCCTTGACAATCCATGTTTTCCTTCTAGTTGTACTCAATTATCATTGATCTCTGCTGTTTTTAAGTACAGGGTAAAATTCTGGCACAGTCAAATAACCCTACAGGTAACCATTAGCAAACGTAGCACTTTGGCTTACAGCAGTCAGTTGCTTGGAAATGCTGAATTGCATAATGTTCAGAGGTGGAAATGGTACTTTTCAGAGAAAAAAAGAACAATTAAAAGATAGTGATCCAATACTGGGATCAGATTCAAATAGGAAAATTCTTATTAGAGACTGTCCACAGAGAGCAGACTGTACAATTGTAGCCTATATTGCAAGCCTCTATTGCTCTAGGAGTCGATCTTGTTCCAGTACATTTATACTGACGCTCCCATTTATACTCCTACGTTCTTGGCAACTGAGAATACTCATACATCACGACTTGTCAATTGAATTATAAAATAAAAAAAAAAGCAGATGTTACAGTGCTTAATATTGGCTCAAACAGGGTAACTGTGCCCCCTTTTTCTCTTTTAAATTCAGTCCTGCAACAGAAAACACTATCTGACAATGATAAGGCAGTTCACTGCGATTCCTGAATTTTCAATACATTTTTGGCCACCTTCTGTACCAAATGCTCCTATGCAGGCATGGCCTGTCTTGGACCAAACCTGGAGAGATTTGCCTTTCTAGGCTTTAAACTCAGAACCATCCTGGGTAGTGGCTATCTTTGTTATGGAGCCTTAGCCCTCAGCTGAGCTTCTGACAAAAGCAAAATTATTGAGAAGTTAGGGGTTTACCCTAAAAAAACCCAACCCAACCAGCAAAAAAAAAAAAATAAAAATCAAAAAATCCCAAACAAACAAAAAAAGAAAGAAAAAAAAAAGAAACCCAACAAAAACCCCCTTACTTTATTCTCTGTCCTTTCATTTTTTTTGCTCTATGAAACAATACACTCTGTGCTTAAGCCCTGTGCATGCGTGGGCGAATGGGGAAATGACTTTTCATTGAGCAAAGGCACATTTTTATTGTTTTGCCTCCTTCCTTTTTCTTCCTATCGTTCACATCTTTTCTCCCTACAATGACTGAGAAAGAATCAGAACAAGGATGAATTTTTGCAGCATCTATGTTAGTTTCTCCTCAACTCATTACTCGCCCCAACTGTTATTACTCTTCTTTCTGCCACGTAACCAACATGCCATCCCCTTTTGTCACCTCCGCGGTGGCAGTGGTCTCCAAAGAGCAAGGAGGGAATCTGCTCTCAGTCACAGCAATGTTAATGCAGAGCAAGCTGATTTAGCGTAGGAATTCAAATGTGGTATTTGTGTAATTGAGAGTAGAATTTGGTCCTCTCTGTTGAAGAACGCATTCCAGACTCCTGCTGGAAGAACTTGTCCTTAGAAGTTGCTCTTTTAAGATCTGCAGGGAAATGAGATATTGTGCATACTACTCTATATGCTGTCTGAATTTCTGAGCAGTACAGATACAAAATTTACACGCATTTTATTAATCTGCTATGCATGTTTTTCCCTCAAAATGGATGCATTTATATCTCTAAACCTATCTATCACATAGCAGCCACTAATAGACAGTTTTCCATGTAAACTCTCTAACACACACAAGTACATTTAAAAGAGAAATAAAAGCCCTTGACAATAGTGTACTTGATCCTCTGCAAATCCCCGTGGATGTATAGTACACAGTAAGTCAAAAATAATTAATAGGGTCAGCTCCAAAAGATGTCAGGTTCACTGAAGCATTGTGTGTTTCTTTGAAAGAGGAAAAACACTGACACATTTTTAAAACTTACGGTAAACTAAATGTTGTCTCTAGAGATTGGCACTTCCACAGTGCTTTTGTAACTTCTTCTCATTGCTACCTGTGTTTACTCTTAGTCAGCCCAGTGGAAAGCTTTTCTTCTTTTAAGGATGTGGAAATTTAAGGGTAGAATTGAGTCAGAAAAATGCTATGTATGTTATCACGTTGTTTTGCAGTTAATCAAGAAATACAAAGGTAATGGCCAACATCATTCTAATCTGCTACTCAAGTTTTTCGCCGCAAAAAGGGCTTATTTCCGTAAGGAAGAAGTATTCACTATTCAAACGCAGTGAACGCAACGGATTTTAAACACATCAAGGACTGGATTTGGCAAAGTACTTGGTATTTGTCTACCTGAACCCATTAAAACCAAATGCCGACAAGCTTCAAAGAAGGAAAGTCAATGCTTTTAACAAATCCCATTATGTGGGAAGCCACAATAGGCACTTGAATGTTGTCACCCAATTCCACCTACATTTAGCAACTCTGGTTTAAGCTAAACTCGCATTAAAATTTACTTTTCTAGACACAAATAGCAACAATAGTGGCATGCCGAAATGTCAGTCAATGAGAAAGGAAGGAGATTCATCCTATATGAATAACAACATAACAACCTGGCAACTTGCCCTACCTAAGAACCTCTGCTTCCCAACACTGAAAATGCTTCCCCTAGAATATAGATTTATCTCAGCATAGAATCATAGAATCATAGAATGTTTTGGGTTGGAAGGGATCCCTAGAGGTCATCTAGTCCAACCCCCCTGCAGGAGCAGGGACACCGCTAACTAGATCAGGTTGCTCACAGCCCCGTCCAACCTGGCCTTGAATGCTTACAGGGATGGGGCCTCCACTACCTCTCTGGGCAACCTGTTCCAGTGTTTCACCACCCTCATTGTAAAGAATTTCTTCCTTATATCCAGTCTAAACCTACCCTGGTTTAGTTTAAAACCATTACCCCTTGTCTTGTCAC
>NW_009259242.1:374218-398201 GCF_000687185.1 Egretta garzetta | reverse complement strand
CCGAGGCAGCCCAGAGTACGGTTGGCCTTCTGGGCTGCCAGCGCACATTGCCGGCTCATGTCCAGCTTTTCATCCACCATCACACATAATCATTTCTTTTGTTAATCTGGAATTTAAAATAAACCCTAAGGATCTGTTCATTTGTATTCAGAAGTTACAGTGAGTGCTGCCAACTGAAGTTCTTCAAATTTTTTTTGCAATTGGAAGACTCGGTTTATTGGTAAATGTGGATTGCAACGAGCAAATAGCAGCTTCGGTTTGCTCTTTCAAGTCACAGCCTGAGCCCTAACTTCTTAGTGACAACACTGGAGGCTCGGAAGGAAGCCGGGAATCATTAGGAACAGAGGGCTGCCAGTTCCAGTGGCTGTTCTCTCTCGTGGCCGTGAGAAGTGACCTTGGCCAAGGCAGGCCATTGCCATGAGAGAAGCCATATAGGAGAAAGAGAAAGAATGAGGCAAAAGAAACCAGTAGACTAATGCAGTATAATTTAAAAGCTGACCCTGTACAGTAAGGCTAATGGAACTAAACAACTGTAATCCTGAAAAGAAAATGGAACATTGAGAATGTAGCTACAGTACTTGAAATCCAATTAACTGTTATATCTCCCTAAAGATTTGGATCACATTTTTTTTCCTTTCATTAACTGAAATTTGTTTTTTCTTTGATTAAGCTTAATATTAAAAAACCTAAACAGACAGAACGGTAATCAAAAGTATGTAGCGTCTTAGGCCCACTCTGCATTATTAAAACCTCTCATTTCAATCATTTGCATGATACTTCACTAGTAGTAGAGTCGCTTAGAAATAGGTGGTCTGCCAGTTAGCAAAACCCTCTTCAAAACCGCAGCTTCCGCAGGTCCACGCTAGGTGTTTTTCTGCCTTCTACTCATTTGACACATTGAACATCGAGAACTCGATGACCTTCCAAGCATATCCAAATCCAAACTTACACCAAAGCAGGTGAAACTGAAATCTAAAGGTTGTCGTTGTTATTGATGCTGTTAATTAAACTTCCTTTACTCTGTCTGTGATACATTTTGGGTAAATTCTCTGTAGTGAAATAAAGCAAAACAACAGCATAAAGAGCTTTCTTTCTACCTTATTTATTAAAATAAAAAAGAAAAACCCACTATCACTTAACACCTGGGTTTGATTTGGGGTTTTTTAGTTGAAGAAATCCAGAATTAGACCACTGGGTACCTTCAAAAAAGAGAAGTGCAAACACATTCAGTGGTCATAAAAGAAATGAGAGATATGGAGGAGTATCTCAGCACATAATTAAGGACAGACATTCTCTCCAGACTCCCTCGATGCCCTTAGCGAAGACACCAAATCTCTAGTAAACCCTGTGGATTCTGGCAGTGTACATCTGTATTTCACAACAAACTCCCAGACCAAACAGTTAAGGCATTAAAGAAAGTGGGATCAATATTTCTCAGCCTACTTTCATTCTCCTCCCTAAACCTCAGAGCCAAGGGTCCTGCTACTCTTTCTGCTGCACTATCCTGGCTGCAGAAGAGTAAGTAAAAGTTTGCAGTTTAAAATAGGACAGGCAAGATTTTATTTTTTTTTTTTTCCCATTCTCACGCCCTGAAAGATGCCGAGCTGGTTTATAGAGCAGCATCTCACCGTTCCCATGCAGCTGCACAAATGAGTGGACCAGGAATACTCCTGTAGTCAGACATCAATTTCTGCCAAGCAGCAGCTACCCTTCTCACAGCTAACGATGGCCTTTTCCGAGCTAAAAGCAGTGCCTAGCCATGTGAGTGCTGCTTCTTTATAAAATGAAAGAACTTACCTTAAATCACAGACAGCCCAGAACTAAAATTGCCACTCTATAACTTCAGATAAAATCCCACTGTTGATATGAAACTATAATAATTCTGAAGATGGGCAAAAAGGGTGGTAGAGAGAGGGAAAACAATTAGCACGTGCAAGGCTACTGGGAGCGTGGATGGTCCCTTTCCACAGAGCTGGCTCCCCGGGCATCACAGTTAGGCTTTTTGGACCAGATTCTACCTTTGGACCAGATTCTACCTTTGCTTCAGCATCACACATCTAAATCAGCTATAAATTGGCTGGGATTGATACTGTACAACCAAAGGCAAGTCTTGCTTAGGTGAGCACACTGTACCCACGTGTGTAAATCGCATCTATTGGCAAAAGGGTGTTCCATCACCAGAGCTATTACTTAGCCGAAGTACTTCGCCAAAGATCAGCCAAACCCATCAATTTAAGGCACTCTCACTTTTGTAAGTGTGTGCGTAACCTGGTTGATTTGTAACAATTCTCCATTAAAATTAATTTCAGTAATTTCTTACCTGGTTTTCTGTCAACAGGATGACAGAAAGGACATAGTTTCTCTTATTTTAAACAAGAAAAGGGAAACAAGAAAACGGACACTTTAGTTCTGTGCCGCTTTGTTTCATGAAACAAACAGAATTATTCAGAAAGCTAAGACACATTTTTGTAATTTTCTAAAGCTTATTTCAGAAACTCATTAAGTAGTTTGAGCAGGTCAAAAGCTGTATCTGTGTCCACCCTGAACATGTCTCAGCAGGCAGTCATGTTTTCAAGATACACTAGATTTGGTCCTTCAAGCAAAACAAGTTGAACTGTGCCAGCGCGAAGCAACCATGTGGTTGAAATATATTTGAGCTGGCCCAGAGCTGGAATTTATTAGCTCCCTTCCTGACAACAGATTCCACATAGGACATCTAAGGATCTGTTGTGAAATTTTGGTGATTCAACTTCACATCAAAATGATTGAGTAAAATATATTTGCAGCCCAAGAGTGTAAGTGAAATCTGGAAGCTAATTTTGTATAAGATCACAACCTCCAAATTAAATAATAGATGTAGCCTGCCTGCTGCATCATCAAATTTTAATTAGATTCTTTGCAGCTGTATGTCTTTGATCTCAGCTAAATAAATCATAGATGCGTTGTGGTTTTTTGGTTGGATTTTGTGTCATGCTAAACTCACATATGAAACAGAATAATGTGTTTGAATCTGCATTGTTACAGGGAGGAAAGGAGAAGGGAATTCCCCCTGAAACTTCACCCAGAGCACTGAATTACTTCAGCAGCTATATTCATCCTCAGCCCTGTTGTCAAAATTAGGTAAAATGAATTTTTTTTTTTTTTTTTCCAAATCGCGATACCACAATCCAACGACTGCATTGTCATAACTTATGAAGAGAAGACACAGGCTGAATCCAGGAGCCTTAAGGGCTCCTCTTGAACCAAGATGTGAAAACCCTTTGCGGCTTGAAGTTAGCAGATACTGAAATACCTTTGAGCTTTTTATTTACTGTTTCAGTCTGAATTCTTGGGCTCGTTTATACAGACAAACTGGATCAACAGCACTGAAGTACAAAATATTCCGAAGTTTACTGATCCAGTCCTGTAGCAAACTGCTGCTCACAATTAGGGCAGTCTGATTCTGGTTTAAAAGATTAAGTGATAGGCCAAGTCCTGAATTATCGGGTATGGACACCACATATTTTAGCTGAGGAGGGAATGGATTTATTTGCTAATTACTTGCAGCAGGATTTGGATTTTGAGCATCACAAGATTTCCAAGAGCTCTGAATGCACACACCCCCCCTTAACCTAGTTCCACACGAGATCAAAAGGAATCCCTCCAGGAGCTCCTGCTGGAGCTGGGAACGTCGCTGCTGCACATTTCTAAGAGCTATACATTTTTGTCTCTCTTTTTGCTCCTTATCGGATAACAAGAACTGATTAAAATAAGATCAAATTAAAATACAACTTTATATACAGTACAGATAAATGATTGCATCAGGGAGATTTCCTCTGCTAGTGTACTACAAGTCACAGGTTAGCAATAACCCATAACCAAGGAAAGCAAATCACTGTAAGGTCAGCTTCTGTTCATGATTATTAGTATAATGAAAAAGTTCCTTGTTTTTAAAAAAGCATACAAATTACTTTGTAAAACAACGGAAATCAGTTATGTTTTACCCACAACTTATTAACAGCATTGAAATTGTTAGTCTTATAAATGAAAATTGTTAACCACCGTTCCACTGTAATGAGAGCAATTTAATTCTTTTAGCGCTTGCGTGTGCAACTGTTTTTGAAAAATAGTAATATTCAAGCAGACAAAAAGCTGTCCTGCAGCAGCTTATATCTTCCATACCGTAAATATATGTATTATGATTCCTAAGAGGATATATCAAAATGGTTTTACATGTGAAAATATATCAGTACGAGATAACCAATCAAATTATTAGATATTTATGCACTGAAGAGAAGTTGTCATTTAAACCCAATGCCAACTCTCAGAAAAAATACCAAGAAGTGTTAAAGAACATATTCCCCACGTTATTTCCCACGAAGGGGAAGTTTCTAGGAACACTTCTGTAACTCATATAACAGTAAAGCTCTGGATTTCTTTCTTCAACAGAATGGAAATGGGCTGCATTTTATTTTGCTATTACTCTACGCTCTTCTCAATGGCTGCAGTGTAAGTTTTCGCTCCCACCATGTAATGAAAGATGTTTTCTAAAACCAAGTTTGCAAATTCTGAACAAAACACATTGATGAGAAAGTCAAACTTCTATGGATCTTGATTTCTTGTCATTTGGTGTACTAATTCCTTGGAAAAGGAGTTCCTTGGAAAAGGAGTTCCTATGGAAAGTAGAAAGTTCTTACTTATTGAAGTAAGGGTAGGATAGGCTCAGTGTATCTTTTAAATGTTACATAGCCATTCATGCATTGCATTTCTGCTTTGCTGCTCTAAACCTTGTGTCCTCCTTAAGTTAGACATGGTTGGACACAGCAGTATCTGCTGGCTGGCTGATCCTATACGTACACAGTGTATAAGGACAGGTTATATCTACATCAATACACATGCGCATGAAGAGATTTATTTGATTCTCTAAAGCATCTTCCTCAGTAAGCTGCACAGATTTGATATCAAGTGTTTAGACGTAGACCATTTGTACAATTTAACCTTCAGTATTTATACAACTATAGAGGGAATATGGTGTATTTTTATGTCCCAGAGCAGTACATAAAAGGAATAAAAAATGCAAAGAGTGGATAGACAAGCTTTCAAAAAAATGTAGACCCTGCTCTTATGTTGCTGCATAATGGTGTGTAAAATGTACTCCAATTTTTTGGTCACAGGACACAGAGTGTAGCATGAAAGCAAGAATATTAATCACATAAATTTTGCCTATCACTTGCCTTGAAACCTTCATACGTCAAGCAGAAGTTTAATGTTCTCCCCAGACTAATTTTTTTCTTATTCTTTTCTTTTTTAAAACAAGGCACTTTGCATAGCAGAACATCTTGATTACCTACTCCTGTGGAAAAAAGCATGCCTCGAGGCATGCTAAGTTATCCTAATGCACCGGATTCATTTTTGGCTTAAGAGTTTTCTCATCATCTCTTTCTTCCTCAATAGTTTCTCTTAAAACTACTAAAGCACTGGGTACAGTCTAAAAATATGTAACTCAATCCATTGGTTTCTTTGCCACATCAAGGACATCTTTTATAAAGTAAATAACTGTGACGGGCTAAGAAACGATGCTGTGTATTATAAAACACTTTGTGTTTTATTTCACCTTTTGTTATGCTTTTTGAAGCTAGCTAATAGCTGTAATATGTTCCTTTACTTAGTTTCTTTTTCAGCTTGATGGCTATCTCTCTACAGTGTTCTCCACCTAAGCACAAAAGGGCACATCTGTAGAAACATGCCCAAAATTCTGAAGATAATCATCTAGCTTTTGGAAAAACTTAAGCCACTTTAGGAGACTGATTTTCAGAGTGAGAACTTAACTGTTTCTGAAAGGTCTTTTAAGATGTCAAGTTGACCATGTAAAAGGACTAGTCAGTCCTAAAATTATAGGTCATTATGAATTAAATGCATGACATTTTCATAAGGACCCATGGGTTATTCCTCAGAATAACTAACACCAGTATTCTAAGCCACCGATTCAAAAGATACTGCCATTAGATTCTGTATGCTGATACTCAAACTGAGATGAAACCTAACCCATAAAGTCAACAAAATCACTGCTACTGCACAACAATTATTTTTTTTTTTTGGAAGAAGCAGAGGAACTGAGACCTGTTTTCCTGCAGGGAGAAAGAAACAGGCTCCGCAGGAGTGTTCCCAGGCTGCATGACCACAACAGACAGAAGAGCCGGGAGGATGCTCTGGTACCCACGTACCGAGCGGGGAGCGTGGGAGGCAGCTGCATTTTGCACACTGGCCCAGACTTGCAGCGAGGGAGACACCTAAGCACCACCAATGCCATTGCATAGGTCTGCCTAGGTTAGCACGCCCCGCTCCTCTGAAGAAGGGCTGAATCATTGTGGTTACGGTGCCTCCAGTACTCAAGCGCGCTCAAGTACCACTTCAGAGCCCTACACTACACAGACCACCCCGTATTCTGCGTGGGAAGTGGGAACAAAACCACTAGTCTAGCTCCAGGGGACATTTTGAAGATAAACACACTGAGAGGCACTCAGGAACAGCTTGAAGTTCCTTGCTCCATCCCTGTGACCAACAGGCAGACAGACAGACACGTAGACACACACATATGCACGGAGAGGAAGCAACAACTTGTCGCTGCTACTCCCTCCTTTTTTCAGATGGGAAGCAGAGAGATGAGACGAGCATGATTGACTTCACTCAGCACAGCCTTTTTCAGGGGCTGATTTACAAACAAAGCGATACCTCTGTGCTCTTTGTGAAAAATTAGCTTGCGAACCAGCCATTAGTCCCTGAATACGACCGCACAGCTGCTGTCTGTCCAGCTATTATTAACCACTCACGGTTCAAAAATGAAAGCAGAAAATTCAAAGTATGAAATTCTTTATTCATTTCAAAGCTTGTGTGAATTGCAACTTCTTTTAAATAAAAAAGTAGGCTTCTAATCAGGTCACAGTGAAATTTTCATTTCCTGGAACCCTAGGAGACAAAAATCTCTTTTTATTATGTATGTCACATACACGGTCATATTTTCTGAGCACCTCAGAAGCATTCTTAAGGGCAGTCTGGGTCAACTAATTTAGTCAACACTTACATAAAAGTCACTCTCAGTTCAGGTCTCAGTTCTACCCTGAACACCAGACAAATGCCCATGTTATCGTGAGTGCCTGACCGTGGGACCATGTGAGATCACGGCTGTATTAATTGGGGAGGGAGAGGAAAGATATGGAAGAGGCAATGCAACTGTATTCAAAACAGAGATCTAAGATTACAAGAAACAAGTACCTGCTGTTTTAGTCTTGTGTGCTTTTTAACATAAAGATCTTTTATAAAATAATGTTGGAGGTTGTCAAACAAATAGCTAAACATGCAGAAAGTGCAATTTTTCTTTTAGAATAAAAGGCCAGCTGATGCTTGCCCGTGCGTTCTGTACAAGCCAAAAAAAAAAAAAAGCATGCTCTTAGAGTTGATAGCAGCCAATTTTCTCGTTAAGTCTAAAAGAGTATTATTCTTCCATGTTCTAACTCTTCAAGACCCTGAGTCATTCTTGACTCACATGTTTTCCAAGTAGGGCATGCAAAATAACACGGCTGAAACCACTTGGAGAAAAGATTCTGAGAAGTCTAAAATAGGCACTGCAGTTGTAAAAGTGAAATGAGGACAGGTATTAAATAAACAACGCACGGGAGGCATGAGCATGCAGGCCGTGTTAAACATGGCACGAGGAGGACAGACGGGAAATAATGTCACAGGAGTTTTGAGGAGATGTCGTACATTACTTACCACAATATTTTCATCTCTGTTTTTACCTCCAAGTGCTTCACAAATGTGAGGACTGTGACTTTGGGGGCATGAATGGAATTATTGATTATAGAAGAAGTTTTGTTCTGCTCTAGCAACCGGATTGTAAATTTGTCATGCTTTACAACTGAGAGGGACACGTGCCTGCAGTTGTAAAGAGCTTATGAAGTTCACTATCTGCATTCCTCCCCAGGTGAAGCACAAAAAAAGTCATTTCCGGTTTTGGAGACAGCTGGATTAGAGAATTTGAGGCATCCTGTGAAAGTCAGAAGTCCAAAACACAGCAAAATTCCTGCACCAAAGGACAGCAGCGCAGCACCAAGAGGTGTTGGACCAAGCAGACTCTGGCAGCAGTAGGAGACCTACAGTGCCTCACTGAAATGGGTTCAGAGCACGGCGCACAGCGCTTTTACAGAAACGAGCAGAGCTTTATGTTGATTTTGTATTTAGCAACGTGAGGGATAATACCCAGGAGGGGCATATTTCAGTTTCCTTGTAATCAAGCTGAACAACAGCACTTACCTTAATTCATGCAACTGCCATACCCGGATAGGAGATGTCACAACAATATGAAAATGGAAAATGTGATTGCTAAAAAGAACAGTTAACAATAACTTTCTAAAAATAATACCACATTTTTAATTGTACTCTCAGTTAGAAAAAGATAACAGAGATGCAATAAATTAGTCTTCAACACCCTCCCTATCCTAGGGTTGCTATGAATTAGCTGTCTAATTCTGGGAAGGCGTATTCTGCTGTTGGGATACAGGTCTGTCCACAGGAGTGGTGAGTCCTAACAGATGACCTGGTTCACTCTCAGGAGCGTCCAAACTTAACCAGGAAAACTGTTTCTGTACGTCTCTAGCACCGTTGCTGTCATACTATGATCGCATTTATTGTCACGAACCCTCTATAAAACAAGCATTATCCAAGAAGGAAGGTTCACCCACCCCAAAGGAGTCTGTTTTCCTTATAGAAATGTGCCTTCTGGGGCACAGAATTTGAGGAACTTCCCACAGGCCATCCATAAATGCAGGATGAACAGGGAAACAAGTACAGGTTGCTAGAGGCTCACACCAGCACTGACTATTCCTATTCTTCGTGATTAGGGTGTTAATCCCTTGTTGATCGAGGGTTCATTAGTCACTGATTTTCATAATTAACCTCTTGCTTTGGAGATTATAATTTGTGTGCAAATTGCCTATGAGTAAAGCGAGATCACACAGAAATGAAAGGCAGCAATTCGTCACATGGAAGGCATCAGACAACAAATATTATCAGTAAAATGTAATTGGGATAATCTCACTCGGCTCAGCAGTGTGTCAGAATAACCCTTTGACAAAATTAGAGCCCAAAGAAACAAACCAATTTATAACCAGGGATAAAAAAGATTAATCCTCAAAGACAGAGGAAGAACTGGGTAGGCAAACACTGTACAGTCATCACAAAACATATATAATATGCCACAAAAGCTAAAATTACTAAAGTTATCGTCTTTTTCCAGGAAGTTTTCTGTTCGCTGGGAAAAAAGTTCCCATTACATCGCACGCAAGAGAAAACAGATTGGTTTTAAAAGGTTCCCCACTACCACCAATTTCGACAGCAGCAGACATAGAAATTCACCAAGAGTCCTACCTAGCTGACTTCTGATGATTAGTGTAAGCTGATTTTCTCTCTCCCTAGGCACTAAGCTTTTGGTTATTTGTGTAAATGCAAGCGCTTTCAGTCCTGCACCCACTCAACAGTAGTTTCGTTAGCTAACCGCTCATGTTGAAAGAGAAAATAAATGCTGTGGTCCATATCACAGCCTTTAAAAAAACCTGAATGGAGAAACCCAGAACCTTTCTCAGGGACTGCAGAGTGCCAGCTATGGCCACAACAGATTTTCCATGGATTTTTTTCTCTATGTCTCTATGGCTTGAAACCATAGGTTGTCCTTTTACTTCTGTTCACCCAGCCATGACTAGGCTGCTGAACTCTCCAAGAGCTGAGACAAAGCTTGTTTCACAGTTTGAGAATGAAAATTCTCTGCTTTTCCATCCCCAGATTTAGCCAAACCTTACTGTTCCTCTGTGTCCAGTCTTGGGGCTAATGGGGAGACTGACAGAGCGAAGGAGGGAGGGAAGGGACCTTAGAGCTGCATGCTGGCTCCGTGACAGACCCAGATGAAAAATGGCAATATTTTAGCAGCTTTACTCACAGCTCTGTTATATTTCCCATCAACGTGTTGATAAAATAATCTGGTTTTCTGCAATAAATTCAGTGACAAATCTGGGAGAGCACTGACAGCAAACTTTGAAAGTATGGCTTTAGAGTACAAAACAAGCTACATGTGATTAAATCAGCGACGTAATAGCATTTATGCCCACACTAGGTTGTGTAGGAATCAACTCGTGTGGATCTTCAAGCCTCTGTCATCCATAAAGGCTGCGAATCTAATGGACTTTTGTTAGGTATAATTTAATTGCACAACACGTTAGCCCTGCTGTCACCCTGGTCCTGCCTTAAATATATCTTAGAGGATTACCATATTTATAATGAATGGTTTATTGGCTTAATTAGCTTGGAACAAAGTATGGCTCACTAAAGAAAAGTTTGAAAAATGGCAATTTTTATATATATCATGTATACGTATATGTGTACGTATATATACACATACGAAAAATCAAATGGAAAACAGTGTTCCTTGCTAAGCTGAACAAAATCACTACAAGCAAGTTTTCAAAAAGAAATTCATATTGTCACAAAATGTTTTAGTTTGGTTATAGAGAAATCAGCACAGGAAAGAATGAAATCCCAGGCTTTCTCTCAGGGTTATGCAACTGGTTCCTGTTGCTATCAAAGGGCTTGGATTAATCAGCTCATTTCCCCGTGCCTAAACTTATGCTATGGCACTTGCATCTCTATTATCAGAAGTCCGCAGATAAAATACACAGTGCAAGGATTAATATTATTAGCAGAAATGAAGAAATTGCACACAGCTTCTCCTTGCTCCCTCTTCTCCCTTCCCCCAGAAGCATTAGGGTTGTTTTTCACCCGGTGTTTATCAGAAATTACGATTAGCAGACACGCTTCTCTCAAGCCATCATTCTGAGGCTCGATACTCTGCACTTGAAACTCCCATTCAAGTCACCGGGCGTTTGGAGGCAGCAAGTGTTATGACCTTTATCATGGTCTGTCAGCATGCCAGAAATACTAGTGCCCATCACCGACACTGGAAAAAAGAACTCCATTACCTGAGAGTAGCAGTAGGATCTTACTCAGTTTAGGCTCAAGTTCCAGAGAGAGAGATCACCGTTTATTCAGTACATTTTAAGAACTGCAGGAGAAGGTGGCTTATTTATATATATCACTCAATGTAATACCTCAAAATTGTCATAAAAATAAGGAACGTATACTGCAAGGTGCTGAACAGCACCTCCCGTTTTAAATACACTGCTATCCAAATATTGTGGAAAAATGCATTTCTTTGGATTGGCCTCTTCCTGCGAGTTAGTACTGGCATGTGATCCAGCTAGAACTGGCAGTACCTGTTTTTAACCCACAGAAGTGCTCCACTCTTTCTATGCAATTGCATTATGTAGAAAGAAATCCCTTCCAGCTCCTTAAAGTGCCACCGATCAACATACTGGGATCAGCACTGAAACTTGATGATTATATTTATCTTCATATATAAACTGATGCTCACCAAATTCCGTCTCTTAAACACAGTTACATTTCCTTGTTTCCAAGTGAATGTTAGAGCTTCAGTTGCATTTTTTGCAGCTTATAAAGCCCCAGATGAATTGATTCCTAAATGCGATTTTAATCTAATTAAAAAATGTTCATACCTTGTACTCTATGTCATGGGGCGAATTAGCAGAGGGTGAATGATTTTTTGGACTGATGCATACTGCATTTAGCTTAAAATCTTGTTTGAACCAATATCCTCATATGAAACAGTACAGGTTAAAAAAATAATAATAAATTTCTGTTGACTTCCCCAAGGATATAATCCCAATTTAAACTGTTTATGATTTTTAACATTTTGTAGATGGCCTCCTTTACAGCCCTACAGAAGTTCTATTATTATTTTAAAATACCAATAAAAGTTATTAATATTTCCCTGTTTTTTTTCAAGTACTTTTCCTGCCTCTCAGACTATGGCTTAGGTTTTTTGTCTTTAGTATACAGAGTTAATATCTAACCAACATGAAAAGAAATTCATCAACGTGACTGGAGGCCTCAGAGGTCTGGTAAGAGGAATTTGAACCTTTCATCCCGAGGTCGTTGTTTCCAGTGGGCCCTTGGCTGGTTGCGACCAAAACTCATTAGCATTTGAGGGCTCTTCAGTGGTCTGCAAACCTGGATCTGTAAAATTTAACTTCTCATGCAGTAAGACTTGGCCTTGCAGAGGAAATTCCTCCAAACAGGACTAAATACGTACAAAAGTAATGGACTTTTCTTGCTGACAAGTAGAACACATTTAGTCATAAGCAAAATGTAGACACTCATTTATATCTGCCCTTGTTTGTAGCCCAGGAAAAAATAACAATGCTCAGTAGCCAGAAGGGGTCTGCCTTAGCACTTCTGGGGGCCGCAGTAAGTGAAGGGAAATTGCTGGTGAGGTGTCTGCTTGCCTGTAGAGAGGGTCCAACCACAGCAGCACTGAGGTGAAGTGCCAGAAGTACTCTCCGTTAAGCTCAGCCTACTCTGTGAATAAACAGAATTTCAGTCTCTAGGGCTGTCAGCCCAGGACATTTCATAAGCCCTTAATTCTTATGTGAAGTACAGAGATATTTTATATATGAGAAGTGTAAGAAATAATTGATGGTTACAGTGCCATTGACTGCCGTAGGAGTAAGATCAGGTCCATCATAAACTACTGATAAGCAGGTTCCAGAGACAGGGATAAGCCATAACAATGTCTTCTGCTCATTAATGCTCCATTGATGAAATTCCAAGAAGTTGCCCAGTGGAGCCGCACAGATGCCACTATTTTCTTCTCATCTCCTCCCATGTGACAGTCATAAACCCAAGTTTTCCCGGAGAATTACTTACACTCCAACCTCCTGAACCATTGATCGCCCTCTACAGCTACCTGAAAGGAGGCTGTAGTGAGGAGGGGGTCGGCCTCTTCTCCCTGGTAACAGATGATAGGACGAGGGGGAATGGTTTGAAGCTGCGCCAGGGCAGGTTTAGGTTAGATATTAGGAAAAACTTCTTCACTGAAAGGGTTGTCAGGCTCTGGAATGGGCTGCCCAGGGAGGTGGTAGAGTCCCCATCCTTGGAGGTATTTAAAAGAAGGATAGATGAGGTGCTTAGGGACATGGTTTAGAGGTGGGATGGCAGGGTTAGGTTAAAGGTTGGACTCGATGATCTTAAAGGTCTTTTCCAACCAAAGCGATTCTATGATTCTATGATTCTATTCTATGATTCTCTTTTTTGCTGTCAGGTGTTCCTGTGCCTTTGCTGCCTGGAAGCAACATAAGTCAATGGGAGCTGAGAATTTCCCTTCTCTTGGGATTGTGTCCTTTAGCTATATCTCAGAGAGAGAAATAAAGCTCCCTAATTGTGCATATGGTTTATTTGAATATATTTGCTCTGTGAAATTAAACAAGCATTGCAGCAATATCTTAACACAACTCTACAGACACTTGAAAATCTGAATCAAGTTGTTGAGGCATTAAAAACACAGTGAATAGCATATAGCAGATCACTGGAATAGGTGTTTCCATTCATTCTTGGAAAGACTAAATTTTTGCCAGAAAACTTTTCAATACCCTCAAGGCTTTGCCTGTTCAAATTTCAATGAAAAATTTCACTATAGTAACAGAATTCCATAGGGAACACATAAGCTTCTGCTCTTAAGAGCTAGGTAAGAGAGGAAAAATAAATCACAATAAATAAGGGAAAGTATTCCTGAGTTAATTAAAATGTTGCTATTTAATGTACTAATTTAAGTCAGATTGGTTTTCTTTTTAAAATACACCCCTTAGTAGTTATAGGCTTAGAAATAATTAAGGTCAGTCTGTGCATTGTGTTTAGAAGCAGATGCAACTGAATATGTAAAAAACGAAAAAATAATCACTGGAACGAATGGTTCTCACCCTATAAGCAGTTCACAGTATATTAAAAATCAGCTACTGCGTTATACTCCTCCCTACCTATTTCCTTCCTGATATATGCAGAACTAGGTCGGACATAATGTCCTTATACTAACAAAGTAAGAATGTAATTTCTCCCTATTAATTAAATTCATGTTTTAATCATATCATAAGTATATTAAAATGTAGATGGAGCTCAAACCACTGATCATAAAGATGAAGATTTGTAGAATGGGTTCAGCAAATAGCTTCTACATCAATCACGGCATGAGAAACAGCTTATGGGCTGGATCTTTAACTGGAGTAACTCTTTAATGAAGCTGATTCTACATCACTGAGGATAGACCCTTCTCCTCTCTTCCCTGGGAGCCATTTCAGTACCACCTACCCCCACCATTCCCTCCGTTCCATCCCCACTTCCAGTACGAGGGAGAGATTCATCTCGTCATTCTCTCACGTACCACAAAAGCCCACTGTAACAACTGGCCACACATTTGTAGAGCACATGTCATTCAAAAGGATCTCAGGTTCTTTACAGAGCAGGTTTTATGGAATCATTTTGTTCACTGGTAAAATACAGCCAGCTCTGGAAGGACACAGAGCAGATGTGTATCTATATAAAAACAGAAAACAGCTGCACAACATACTGAAATTTAGGAGATGAAGAGAATACTCTGCACACTTGAGTTTATGGAGGTAAATCACGCCAGACTAAAATATTTCATTGATAGCAATCCTACAAAAAAGTGAAGTTGTTGAAAACAAACTAAAAAATACAAGCAAAAAGAAGCTGCTTTTAATCTGGCATCAGAGGACCCCCAGGAAGCTATACTGGTCTGCATGGGTTTATTCACACCTTACCCGATACCAGAATAACTTTCTGCTTTACACAAGCCCTTAAAACAATGAATACCATGAAGAACAGAGAATGTTATTATCCCTTTGTGTTGTTGCCGGTATATTAGGGCCTCATTCATGGCTGGCAGCTTTGATACCAGCATAACAAACAGTACTTTGGGCTGGTCACTGTGATTCCAATACAAAGAGGAGAAATGAATAGTAAACTTCTATTTCAAGATACAACAACTCTTCCAGCTGAGCAGCGCAAGTTTTAATTTGCTCCTCACAGCCGAGGCACAGAGTACATCAGCAACTTGCGAAGCTGCCTGCTCACACAGGAAGCCCGTGGTAAAGCCATGAATCAAATTTATTTCTCCCAAGTCCCAGTCCAGTATTCAAATGCAAAAGGATCTTCCCAGTCTGCAGCGATGCCACAGTCAAATAGCAGAAGAAACCATAGTGTGATCCTGCACCTAGGAGCGGGTACTTAACATGACGGCGTGCTAGTGGGGCACAACTAAAGCTGAACCATCTGCCTTGCTTCCTTCTCCACCAGTTTTCTCTCCCAGCCCCTCCCATAGACCTCAAGTTGCTTAAGTTATGAGGTTTGACAAGACTGTTGCCCAAGGTTGAATGCGTGTCTGTATCGATTCCATTCCCAGGTATCATGTGCTTTGTCTGCAGGCAAATTTTATTTCATTGCTTAGGCTGAATTTCTGCTCGGGACTCGATGCAGCAGAACTGACACTATCACAGAAGACAGAGACTTATTAATTCAAGGCTTGCCAACTGGCAGCCAACCAAATGAATATTTCCTTACACTGGAGGACCAAGTTCATATGGTTTGATCTCAGGGAGAGCCTGCTTGTCAAGGTGGCTCTTTGATGGTTATAGCACCTGCTGGATCAGACAAAATAAGTCACGTCTAAAAAAAAAGGTGTTTCCAGCAAACTGTTCAGCTTCCAATCTGCCTACATCTCCTTCTTAGAAACCAAGTACTATTTCATTTCAGACCAGCATATTCATTCCGATTGGTCTGAGTAAATGGATGTCTGAAATTGCAGTGTTCTGAACATGTACATCATATTTCTCCGTTATTTTTTTTTTCATTGCAGCAGAAGAAAAATATATAGAGTCAAAAAACCCCAAACCCCTCCCTCTTTATACAGAGCTTGTGATACGCTTGTGGATACAAGCTCTCCAGTGTCAGCTAAAATCTTACCATTTCAGTTCAAGGGGAAGCTCAAATACTTTCCCTCTCCCTGAAGCCACTCACAACTCTCTGGATCCTGTTTTATCACCCCTGAGGAGAATGTTCTCTAGGGCTCATAAATTTTTTATGGGGTACTTCTTCCTTTGTCTGCCCCACAGGGCAAGTTTACAAAACTTTCTGACGAGGCTCAGGCACAAAATGATCAGGGAGTTATGGCTTTCCCCCCACACACACACTAAGTCCCTCCCAAGCCACTCGTACAAGCTGATGGTCAGCCTGCACGGTCGGTAAGCCCAGTAGATAGTACAAGATAAAGTGCAGTCTTTTCTACCACATACAGTTTGCAAACCAATAGTCGGTCAATCTGTTTAATGTCCAAATCAAAACCAAACTAAAATATCCTAATCACCTAATTTGTCACTTTATGACTTGCTCATTCATCCCATCTGTCAGAGTCTGCTTTGCAACTAACACAAAAGATCTAGTCTGTATTTAAGGAAAAAAAAAGCAAACAAAAAAAAACCAAGCAAAAAATCCCCCACAAACCTCTCCATGAGCTATTGAATAGGCCATAAAAAGCTGTAGGAAGCCCTACAGGGCTCATCCATATCATAATCCCTCTGCTTTTATCTTCTATCTTCTATTTCCATGTAATAGATTCAAGAAACATCGTAAGATAATTGAATTGTGAAACGATCATATTTGGAATGCGACGGGCAAATGCTATGGGCAGCCTTGCATTAAACTCAAAGGTTCCCTCATCACCTGTATGTATAACAAGCAAGAAGGATTTGGGAATGTGACAGACTATCAACCCCTGGTACAAACCCTATGAACATGGAAATTTCCAGCATGCTTAGACTTTAAAATAGCAAGTAATAATGGGGCTAGGTAAAGGAGTTCTGGCATCCTCCCCGCCCCCCCCCGCGTTTAATTTATGAGCTCGATTATTTGACTTGGTTAGCACGCAGCTGCAGGAAGGGAGTAGATCTTGATTATTTGCCCGCTGAGGTGCACAGCACTACGTTGAGCTGCTAATCCTGACACGAGAGTATACCTTGAGACTTTTATTTACTTAAAAAAAAAAAAGAAGGGGAGGGGGAATAGGGAGGCTTTCCCAAAATCAGAGAGAAAATTCTAGACTGAGTTAGACTACATTTCTGAAAGTCCTGGCTAAAAGTCCCATGCACAAAATAATATAGATTTCTTGCTCTTTGTGAGTGATTTTATTAAATTGACAGCTTGTTTTGGAGAAAGTCCTGCATTGCTGGGTAAACGTTTGCTACTCCCAGTAACAGGTTGTACAGAATTCTGGGAAAAGCACTTACCCTGGGCAGATTCAAAGCAAGGGGTGACAGCAGAGATGATCGATGTAATCGCCACCTTCCATTAACACTCATGTTAAGGGAGGAACACAATCAAATAAACATGCATGTGCTGAGAGAAACAGAAAAAATGCATCCTACTAATGCATCAGTCATTAAATAAACACTAAAGCCGTTTCTGCATTATTTCCAAAACAGTCTGCACAACCAGCAACAAAGCGGTATCTGCCCGCCTGTAGCGCTGGGATCTGTGCAACAGCCAGAGCCAGGCAGTTTTTAGGGTGGATCAATTTAAAAGTGGAAATTAATTTGCCAGGTGAGAGCCCTCATCTGCAGCAAGTTGATATTCCCCAAGTGCCAACCACAAAGACTTTGCAGCTGTTGAGCCTAATCCCAATTTAGTGAACAAATCTCTCCAGCGCTCTGTTGCAGATCTCTTGTTTTGGATTTGGCGATGGTGCCCGGACTGTCTGAATCCACCATGTGGATATTGGCTGCCTTGCGCATACACAGATGAGTTTCCTCCCAGGCATGCCAGAAACAAATGCATTGCTTCTCAGCCTACCACCTTTGGAAAAAGGATTGCCAGGCTCAGATACAGAAAAAAACCACTTTACTGACCTCGCCTCCCATCTGAGCACCGGGCAGCACAGCGACTACCCAGCCTCTTGCCGGTTGCCTCCAAAGGCAGCTGCCTAGTCCATCTATGCATACAGGCAGCTTTTATTTTGGAGCATCTTCTCAGACCGTTCTCTTTCTTGGGCACCGTGGTTAAATCCAGGAATCCCACAGACCTAAGTAGGTTTTTCTGTGGGAGTTTCAGAAAAGCCTGAGGAAGTTAGATGTCCAAATACCAACAGAAAATGCTGCTTAGCTTCCCATGTTCCTTTAAAAACTGCAACCTGTTCTTTCTCTTGCTTTGGAGATGCAGTTATATTTCTCAATGTGGCTTCCATATATTTTCAGGCATTTAAAATAAACACTACCTCAAGGTCTCTTAGTAGCTTCATGCTTCCTGATTCATTCTCTTCCATTCACTGGTGCTAAACTAATAAGAGCTCCAGTACTTGATTAGTTAACTGATCTTAAGATGCTGTATGTAGCTCCTACTGCAAATTCTTTGATCCTAACAGCTCCCAGTGGCTACATTACAGCTTTTCTATCCTCATTCCAGGTCTATTTGACCTGAGAAGCTTGTGACCACTATACCTTAACTCTGTTATTCTTAAGTGATGCCCTGGATGCATTTCTTCTTGCTGCCTGGTTAATTTTTCTTGCATTTTCCTGACTCTTCCTAGATGTTGTGTCAAGTCCCAGGCTATTCCTAGGCAAAATGGCCTTGGCTAGCCTTCTTTATCTAACAAGAAAAGCAAGTTCCCCGAACCAAACTTCCTTATCATTTACCTATAGACACTGATTCCCACAACACCATCAACACTAATGGAACTGCCAAGGGGCACACAGCAAAGCCTCACCCAAGCTGGTGGCATTTCCACTTTATTATATAGTGTATAATAGGTTGTGAGACTTCCGTATGAAAGACTCAACACAAAAATAAATAGTTTGGTGTATGTGCAGTTTAATTTGATTTGACTAGCTTTTGGAGAGTTTCCTCACACACTTTATTGTACTGCTCTATTTACTGATGTTTCCCGTGCTAGGAGCCTGGATTTCTTGTTTATTAGAGCTGGCATAATGAAAGTTTGCCACCTGATTAATTTTAATAGTTTAGCAGGGAACCTGAGGATAATGCATATTGGCTGCCAGGCTACAGATAAATTTTGTCCATTTGGTTGCAAAGATTTTGGCAGAAATAAAACCTGCTTTTTTGCTATTGTAGAGAAACATTTTGTTGGGTGAAATAGTGTTTTCTAAGGAAGCCACTGTCTCATTTGCCTTTATTATGCAGCGAGACTTAACAGTCCCAGACAAATAGGTTTGAGGTGATACAACATCCCAGTTCTGATATCCCTCACACTGCGTGCTGATGTAAGAGACTTGGGAAGACTTTGTTTAGTTTAGTACTAGTTTAGAGTCTGTTTTCCTGGCTAAGTTCCGAAAGAGCCCAGGGCAGGGAGTCAAGAAATCTGAGTCTTACTCCCAGCTCCTTTAATAGCCACTTTTCTCTTCTGTGCCTCAATTTCCCCAGCGAAAGTGCACATCATGTTACTGATTTCCCCTGCAAAGCACTTACAGGTCTACTGATAAAAAGCACTGTGTAAGTGCTCATTACTATCAGTCGTAGTAGCAGCGTGTTCCAGGAGAATCTGAAAGGGCTTCAGAGATCACTTGGAGAGACTATCTGCAGGTGAAAGCATTACCTAATTGGCTCTGGACTGTAATGCTGAACACCCAAAGACTCATCCAATCTGCAGGGGAACATTTTTATTGAGCTTTCAGACCTTTTGGAAGTTGCTAACACCCTGAGTTTATATATGTGCTTCTTCCAAAATGGAAAGAAAGGAAAAACTTTCTGTCCTCCTCTTGTGTTACCCTAAGGTCTTCTTCAGCGACGTTATAATGGGACTAAATTTTCATGACTTGTAAATTTTTTATCTGGATGCTATCACTGCTTTTATTAGGGATGTTTGACTTCTCTGGTTAGGAACTGAGCTGGAAGAAATAGGTGCCTGGTGGATTTGTGGGATGGACGGGTCCTGACAGCTCAGACTCTGGCAGGAGGAATAAAAAAAAATAAAAAGAAATTGTTATCAGTTCTTTTTCAAGCCACTTAATTTGGAATATAAATGATTTACACTGAAATGATTAGGCAATGCATTCATTATACTTGCATGGCTACTGTTTAGCACCAAAACAAGTAAACAACAGCCTGCAGTATAGCAGAAGAGATGAACAATGTTAGGCCTCAAATCTACAAATTAATATATTAAGTGAACATCAAAATCTCTGAACAGAGGGAACTTTAACTCAACCCACACAAAGCAACAAGCAGGAGCAAGGCAACAGTGCATCTATTCTAATATTCCACAGTGCAGATCTTCATTTATCAGACGAATGTCATCTATTCCTATTACAAGGAGTTACAAAATTTGTTGTTGACATAATGGAAAATAATATTTCATTCTATTTAAGAAGCACATCTACTTAATGTGAAGCCTATAAGTTCATGTCTTGAAGGGTTGCTTGTTTTTATTAATTGAAAGGGTTTTTTTCAAATGTCACCTAAAACTTCCAAGAAACTTGACAAAATTGTCCTACTAAAGGCATCAAAAATACAGTGCTACATTTTTTAAAATTCCTATACATAAGTTTAGTCCAAAATCATTAAAACATTCATTTATAAAGTAATATGTTAATAATTTCCGTATAAATTTATCTTTTCTCCCTTCTCAGTTCTTTTGCAACCTGAGTTGCTAAGTTCTAGCACCCGGTAATGAACATAGTAAGATAAGTAATCTGGATAAAACATAATGAGAAAATATGAGATTGGATTTTACATTGTCACTAATTTAAAGAAGAATCATATCAGACTGCCCCTACCTAGAATAGAGTAGAAAAGGGAATAAAATGGAAGGATACACCTCACAGCTCTGCCAGCCTACAGAGATACAATGACGCATCGGAGAAAGACACGGAGTACAGTTACATACTGCACAAACCTGCATAGGTAACTATACAGATCTTAACAGCTGAGCAGGAAAAACAAACACTCATTTCTCACTGTATCAGCTTAGGATGCTTATTCCCTGGCTAAGTAGTCGAAGAAAACAGGTTCATTATAGAAATGTCAAGGGAACTGGTCAGACGCGAGGGATGGTAAAGCAGAACAACACAGCAAACTTCAGCTTAAATAGAAAATGAGAAATAATTCATCAAAAGGCCATCCACCTGAAGAAAAAGCACTGAAAAAAGTGGGTATCTTAAAAACAAAGCAAAATAAGAAATTTCTCAAATGACTATTTTCAACCACATTAAGTGAAGTATATCAAAATTTCCCAAATCATAAAATTGTCACAGTATCATCTCCAAAAACCTAGGGGGTTGGGTTGTTTGGTTTTAAATTGTTATGGGTTTTTTCCCCCTTCAGGCTTTTGGCTTACAGTGGGTTTGGGCCATGTTTTCCAGACTGGTCTTTTGGTGGACATCAGGGGCAACCAGAAAGGCGGGGGAGTGGGGGAGAAAGGAAGCATAAGTTAAAATGGAGAATCTGAAAGCAGACAGCCTCTATACTCCAACAGCATAGCCCTCAGGAAAACTCTCAAAAATCATGAATATCAGAAAAACTGATAAATGTACAGGAAAGCCGTGACAGAATAAATGTCGAACAATTAATAAAAGCCCATATCCACCCCACACTAAATAGACTGTGCTCTTAGTCCTTAACTAGCTTCACAGGAACAAGCCTTTCGGTACAGAAAACCTCATCAGGCTTGGGTGGACTATTTTCACTCATCAAATCTCACAAAGAGGCAAATTTCAGAACGCTAGCCTGTCTTCAATATTTAATGTATAATCCTACCTACATTAGCACACCTGCTTTCTCTCTGCTCCAAATGTCAGTTGAATAAACTAGCTGTGTAACAATGTACAGAAATAACTACTCCAGAGTTTACAACAGGAAAATAAAACCAAAGAACACTGCCCTTAACACCATTACAGTCCCCAAAAGACCAATATCCAGACAAAAAATATAAGGGGAATTTTCTGTGCACATAATGAACTGCAACGTGGCTTCTTTGGGGTTTATTTATTTTTAAAGGACCAAGGATTTTGAGTATACAAAACTAGCGGGGACATTTTGGAGGGTTTCAACCAAAGCCAGCTTTAGCCTGGCCACGCTCGTGCCCCAGGCTCTCTCTGCAGGCAGAGGAAAGCAGCTTCTCCTGGAGGTAACTCGGGACAGGAATCCCTGGTCCCTGGACCCCCCCCAGCCTGTAATACTCAAGCAAAAACATATGCTGTTATCTGCTGGTAATTCCAGCACACCAACTTTGCTGAAACTCTCAGCTTTCTTGGAAATGATCCCTCATTCTTTACAATTACAGGCATATCCGTTGCTGAGTATTTTTGCCCAGTGAGCAGATCGTGGATCCCTGGAGCTTGGGACATGACAAACAGCACGGAGCACATGTCATTACCTCGTCTTCCACAGCAGCATGACTGCTTTCTGACTTACAGGAAAAATAAATATTTGCTTTTTTCATTTGTCCCAGTAGGACTGGAAATGTGAAATATTTGCTAGAAGATTTGAGATGGTGGCACAATTTTCTCTCTATCAAAAGAGTGAGGCTGATTCATGAATAATCTACAGCCACTATAGACTGAACTCTTAATCAGAACTACTCAAAACAAAATCAAGTCTCTTACATAATTAAAGAAGGGGGGGCTTTCCGAGGTACACATAGTAGAAACATGTCAAATCACTACTCGGAAAAAATCCCTGCTCACCCACAAATTATCCAATTAAACATCTGACAGACACTGACAAATGTTATGTGCCACTTCCACATCAGCTGAATCTTTAGCACGAAGAAACTGCATACTGTAGATTTGTATTTTTAAATGGACTAGCAGACACTTAACGTAACAGTACTTATGCTCAGCAGATTTCTTTCTATTCAAAAATCTATAACCTAAGGCTACAAATACAGCCGTAAACCAAAACATATTTGCTTTTCTTACGATTTTTTAATTTAAATGTGACATGGCATCATCATCAAATCTCTACGGATTCATAGGAAAAAAGACAAGCTAAACTACACATGCAATATACCGGTATTGTACTCTACACCAAAAGCTTTTACTCATGTAATTCCTACCTGTAAGTGATTCTAACCTAATCTTTTGGGCACAGCAAGCAACGGAGGGCAAGGTAGGGCTTATATCCAGATCCTCCATCCATACAGGAGAAGTGTGCATCCATCTTAAGAGCAACTCATCCCAGCACAGGGCCAACCACATGGACCAGACAAGTAAGGAGCTCCATCCCCACCCCACGTTATGACCTACCGTGCACGTGCTGCTGCTCCAGACAGTCACTTGTCCTGTGGCATTTGGCACTTCTAACGTTCACTTCGTGGAGAGGTGTCTCCCAAGGGGGAGAGGCTGTGGGTCTAAGAAGGGTGACCATCAGTCTAGCTGACTGTCCTGTTGTGCCGGAGCAGGCTACAGTACATGCTTTTGCCATGGTGAACTCCTAATAAGGAATTTTGGTATCTTTTGTATTCAGTGAAATCTCAGCACAAATAAGAATAGACCCTTTAAGGCATTTAATTCAATCATCGAGCCTGTGTTATTTCTTAACATACTCATAACATTCAGAAAGCGCACTGCACATCACTGCAGACGTGGCCAGTGCAAACATGACAAAAATCAGAGTTCTGAAGCTGTAAAAAGCATCCAGCTCTTCCATTATGCTCCACTGATCACCCCACTGAAGTGAAGAGAAACTCTATGAAGAACAGCAAAGCTCCTGTTTAGATGTATGGGATGTGGTTCCTGAGATCATTTTTCATTTTGAAAACTACAAATAAGAAGAACGAGGGAATTCCTGTGAGCTGTAGGTGTTAATGATTTTACTTGAATAAAATAGCAATGAATTAATCAAATCTCTGGCTATTTTACTGAAGTTGTGGCCAGCTCCAGTAAGACTTCATGTGGCCTGAAAGATCTCAATGCATAATGGCAACCTGACTTTGAAACTGCCTATTCGCTTTGCAACACGCAGCCAGCTAAAAAAAAAAAAAAAAAAAAAAAAACATTCCCCCCCTTTTTCAGTTTTTATAAAAACT
>NW_009259242.1:326017-374162 GCF_000687185.1 Egretta garzetta | reverse complement strand
TTCTTTGCAACACCCGCCCACAAAAAAAAAAAAAAAAAAAAAAAAAAAAAGCTTCCTGCCATTTTCCAGTTTCATTAAAATCTTTGTCTTTGGAATGAGACATTAGAAATGCAATGCTTAATATATTCAGTGAAATATAATACAGCTGTTTGCCATGGTGACCTTTTCAGTATTCTGTATTTTATATTTTGATTAGCCATGTACTGGTAGAAAATCCCTTCCATAGCTTTTGATAGCAGACCTAACTGCTAACTGTGCATGCTTTTGTGTAAAGGAAAATAACACAAGGATCTCAACAGCTAGCTATTTCAGAGCAACAGGATCTCATACCCAAAGCCCCATTTCCATAAACGTTGCAGAAGGCTCATATGCAGGTTTAGAGCACACAGGGAGTCTCAACTCCTGCAGCCTTTATGACAAACTGCTGCATCAAAAGCAGTATTAAAGTATGATCAAAAATATATTTGTTGACAAGAACAAATAAAGCTACAATGCACCTGTGTTTTCATAGTCTTACAGAGAACTTTGAACTTGGGAATATTTGTATCCACCTCAGCCTTCTCTACATGTACAGGCAGAAAAACAGGTGGATTGAGTAAAGTATGAGCACAGATCTAAAAGCTGGAACTGTACCCTCAAAAAAATCATCAGATTCTGGCTAAAAAATTTTCCCAAATCATTTGGGCTTTAGTGTAGACCATTATGATTATTGATAATAGACAGTGGCTTTAAGCTCAAAAAATGGTATGATAGCATCAAAGAATCGTGTTTACATCTATTGGAGATGAGTACAGGAAATGGAGATGCAACCTGTACCATAGCTATCCTGTTTCCTCTATCCATGTTCAATAGAAAAGTTTATTACAAAAAAATTACCTGGAAAAAACAAAGCATCTCTATTTTCAAGACATTTATATCAAATGCAAAAAAAGCCCCAACTAAAATAACATAGAAATATTTAAAAAAACATAACAGTTGTTTCACAAATTGACAGAAGACATTGAATTCACAGTTAGAACTGACACTCTGTTACTGATGGTGATCTAAAAAGCTTTTGCCAGTTCAAAAAATTGCTATTCTAAATCTGTCGCGGAGTTGAGAATAACAAACA
This sequence comes from Egretta garzetta, assembly GCF_000687185.1. Taxonomy (NCBI): domain Eukaryota; kingdom Metazoa; phylum Chordata; class Aves; order Pelecaniformes; family Ardeidae; genus Egretta; species Egretta garzetta. The sequence continues at coordinate 373,051 of NW_009259242.1, read as the reverse complement.
CAGCCACACTTTAAAATGAAATATTTGACAAGTTCCTCCTTATTTGCAATCCAAGTGTCTGAGCTCAGAGTTGCACCTGAAAGGCTGAGCGCTTCCTTGACATGGTGAGAGGCATCCAGAGCTCCCGTTGGGTTTAACATGAATTCAAGAATGAGAATTATTAGGTAGGTCTTCTCCTTCCAGAAGGACAGCCATGCCACTATAAGAGATGCTTCTTCCTTAGGAAGGACTGGGACCTCACTGGCTTTTAGGATATGGTGTAAGAAATCAAAGACCGAGTCAAATCGAGGCTCTTTGGATGGTGCAAACTCAAGCTTTGACTCCCATACCCTTGTCTGTCTTCTCAAATCGGCTTCCCTCATGCCATTCAACTCTGTGTTTCAGCTAAGCTCCAAGCAGAATTAGAGGGACTTGTAGGCTATCAATATCATTTCATGTAAAACAAATCAAGAACAGGATGGAAAAATTTACTTCATTCTTACAGGCAGACACAGCAGAATAGCAAAGCAACTGTCAGATCAGACCCATGGCATTTCTTCAAACAATTTTTTTCTGTCCAAGTCCAGCTAGTGTGACTAGGAATGAAGATGCAGGAAATTCTCTCATGGACAACTGTGAAGTAAACTGCTAACTGAGAAACCCCAGTTAGTTAGAAGACAGATAAGATTTTGAAGCTGAGGATTTAAAAATCTATCACTCCTACTGACATCCCATTCTTTAAATTCTGTTTTCAACACCACTTTATGGTGACATGCTCAATAGGCTACTCAGTATTGCATTAAATTTATGAACTTGTATTCATAAATTTACATTTCCCAACATGGGCAACATGAGCCTAACACAGAAATTGTCCAGAAGTCTATGGCTGTAGTACACAAGAGGGCAGGTAGGGCTTTAAGCTGCATGAATCTATGAAAATAAAAACTTGATGTTCTCATCAAAGTTATCGTACCTCCATATATGATAGATGCAGCCTAAATAATTAGAAGAGGGGGAGGGGGGGCTGTGGTGGGATTTTTAAAAATAAATTTCAGTTTCTATACTTGTATGCACTTAAATTCATAACCTTATTAGTTACATCAGCAAAGGTTTTTAATATTTAATTATATGGCACACTGCATCAAACGTACAGACCCTTATGTAGTGTCACATACTTAAACAGATGAATGTAAACAAAACTACAATACCGCTGAAAGAAATTCTAATATTGAATAAAAGACTTTCTTATCTAACATAAGACTACATCATGAAGCCACAATTTTATTATTTAGTTTTATTGTTTTAAATTAAGTAGAACAAAGCGGCTATTTCATCTTGCTGATTTAATAAGTTAATAAAGTCTGCTGGCAAACATATATTTGAGGTACTGTAGAACACAATAGCTCCTTCTCATGTGTAGGAAAGTATTGAAAAAAAAAATCTGCCTAGGAGAGGTTGCATCCAGCACTGTACTTGATGAAGCCAATATTTACCAACAATAAGGATTTAATTCATTCTCTGACACAGCCTTTTCTCTCAGTTTCCTGGTGCTTTGACTATATTATGGTAAGTTCTCACCATCCTTACAAACGTATTCCTCCTTATCACACTTTCAGGTGTGGCAGTGATTTTTTTTTTTAAACATTCCATTCAGTCAACAGTGGTTTTCTCCCGTAGCCCAAATTCTGTAGCAGGAGATGCAATACAGCTTTCTCATCCCGCAAGGAATGCTAAGTTCCCTACTACCAGATGGCAAAGTGATCAAAGCACCCAACTCAGTTCTCTGCTGGCTTTATGCTCAAACTGTGCCTTGGTCTGCTTTCATGCTCTTAGCTAATGAACTTCAGAGGGATGTTGTCACGCAGGTCAGCGTTAGCAGGGATGTCTACCATGATCCGAGAGCCATGAGTAAGAGACATTGTGTTAAATACAAACTTCTATTTGAAGGAAGATGATTTATCTGAGAGACAGCACAGCAGAAGTCTGCAGGTGGTTCTACTTTTTCCCCTTATAATAATACAAAGTAACAAAGACAATTAAATATTTAAACTTATCAGATATATCTATGAAACTTTTTTTACAATATATTGATGAAGTATTTATTTGCATGTTATGGTTTTGGTTTGGGAGGGGGTTGGAGTTTTTAATCTGCTTTGTTTTTCCTATCAAAACATGCAGTAAGTTTTGAACTTCTGCCAGACCACTAATGTAACCTAAAAAGCAGGACAAACTTTTGGGAGACAGGCAATTAAACAGCAGTGGATGATCAAATTCTTGTCAGTACAGACATGATAAAGGTTCAATATATCTAAATTATGTCTTGGTATCTTCACAGTTAACTAAACAGTTATACACAAATGCTCCGCTTCAATGGGGAGCTGAACTTTTCTGGGGTTTGTAGTTGAAACTAGTAAAAATATCTAGAATTACGTTCATCATTTAAAACTAACAAAATTAAAATTCGTCTGTCATGGAGATTGCTTAAAGATGAGGAGATTATGTCTCCACGGACTACAGCCATGTATGTCACTCAGTGTTTGCGAAGTATGAGACCTTGAAAATAAATCTTGACCTGCCTCTGTACCAGCTGGCATTTGTGGAAGCACTGAGCACCTCTCGAAAAGCAAGGCACACTTCAACTGTCACTTTTCCATAGGCACATCCTAGGGTCTTCACTCTGCACAGTACTCAGTAGACTATGAAAATTAATCAGAGCTAGACAACAGTAGGCCAGAAATGCAAAGCCAGACAGAAGAAAGAAAAATAGAAACGGACAGCTTCATAGAGCCACATGAGGAAATTAAAACTTGACTGGAAAGGAGCGAAAGTCAATTAGAGAGAAGATAATCAGTACGAGAATTTGAAACAAAGGCTTTCATTTTCTCTGATGCTGATTTTAAAACCTTGAAGGGACGAGCACAATTTTAATGAATGTTATTTAAAAATAATTAATATATCACAACCAGGCATGTCAGAGAAAGCTGAACATTACACGCTTAGAAGTATTTTCTTCACTCCCTGCAGAGAAGTGCTTGATACGAAGGAAGGTAGAGCTGGAGGAAACTATAAATAAGTGTGTGAGATACAAACATGATATGTATAATAAATGTGTGTGAGATAAAACAAGACTATAGACTCCTAAGTTTAGGTGAGATAACACAGTATAAACGTTTGCCCTTACAGTACAATGACAGTAACAGAATGATATCTGCTCAAGAATCTTCCCAGGAAGAAATGCAATTTGGTTAAGGCAATTTTATGCACATATGATAATTAATTCCTGTAACTTTAATGGCTTCAAAGAAAGGCCAAAATTAAGACACTTGCTGCTCAGCCCATCAATTAACCAAAATAAAAATGGTTTGGTTTTGAAAGCGATAGGACTGGACTATGGCTAATCACTACCTCCTGAATGAAAACAAAACCCCAAAGCATCCTGAAATGAAAGAAAGAGAGGGTGCTGAACCACATATTGTCCAGTAAGTTCCCTTTGAAAGTCATTTATCTGCTGCACCGATGCCACCAGACACCAAAGCAATAAACACACTGGTAAGACTGGGATTGGTCACGGAGCTTTATGGGAAATTTGCCAGAAATCACAAGAGATCTCAGGAGTTCAGCCCGCATGAAAAGCATAAACGAATGGGAAGGGAAGCGGAAGAATTTCAGAGAGCCAAGAATGACTATTTAAATATTAAACCCCGGGAAATCATCACCTATAAAATAAAACCCCCACATAAATCCAATAACCCAACCGAGGTGGGGCAGTCAGTAGATTCGCAGAGCTACAGACCAGTAAGTTAAAAATGCTGTGAAGACCACAGCTAATTAAAATGTGCTGGAAAACACATACTCTTACCTCATATAAGTTGAAATCATGACTTCTGGAATGAGGCTGAAAAGACATTGAACTAAAATCTTTGCATAGGTTCCCATAGGCAATGGATCAGTCCCACAGTTTGGGAAGGCAGAGACAATGCGTGTGGGGGGGTTGCTATTTTTTCTTTTGTTTTTTTCTAACTCCTACCTTTTTTTCCATTTCCATCCTGGCTGAAAGATTTGGTTCCACATAAGTAATTATGGAAATGGGCCGAGGAGATGACATCTGAGATTTCAGAATTAACTGAGTATGAGCACAAAACCTTCCACTTCTCAGAGCAGACAGCATAGGAGGCTCCCCGTGGAGTACCTGTGAGGAACAAAGAGACCAGAAGCTGAATAAGAAATATGTTTATAGCAGCTATTGTAGCCCCTTTCCACGCCAGAGGAAAAATTCACCCCTGTGCAAATGACCAGCACAGGACCTACAGTGCCTTTAATTTCCACCGGAGCCCTTAACGCAGCGCTTGTGGGGCGTCTCTGGGGCCAGCAGCCCCGAGGCTTGCCTCACCCCGCTCCTCCGCTAGCACACAACCACATTCACTAAAGCTAGGCTAAATTCTTCCCCTCTTTCTCTCCTTCAAATAAGATTATACTGTTTTTCTGGAAAACTAAAGAATAATCAAGCAGTATGGACTGACTTAACCAAGGTAGAGCCACCAGATGTAATCAAGACCAATGGTCTCTGTACTTAGGTACACACAGTTATCCACACCGCCTACCGCACAGCCTTGTCCCAGTGAGACAGACGGCTGCAGTGCGGAGCCTCCAGCAGACTGCAGGTACCTATTAACATCACTGGTTAATATTTATTTGTGACCATATGGGGTGCATTACTCTCCATATCTCACATTCACCAGAGTTTAACTACTTTCATAGCAAGTCCCGAATTCAAAATAAAACTGTGGCATAAAGCAGCTGCTCTTCCATAGCAATTCCAGTTCTAAGCCAGAAGTGCTTTACAGAAGAAATCCTCAAAGTGTCTGTCTTGAAGGGAAACAGAAACCCAAATATTTTCCGGGGAGTCCTGATTAGCCAGTGGACCCACAACTGTCAAGAACTGTGTCATGTGGTTCTATCCTCCTTTCATTTTTTTTCCTGAATTAGGGTCTTAGTGAGTATGAGCACACTCAAGTTTCTCATTAGGTCTCCCAGTAAATCATACTGAAATATGGTATCAATTTTTTGTTCTTCTTGAAACACTGTAATAATTTTATAATTAGAAATATTGAAGTTTCACAAAGAAATTAAAACCAAGTATTGCACTACTTATTAAAATAAAGTAGAATAAAACCAGAATAAAGAGATAAGAAATAAAACACAATAGTTTCAGAAATAAGAAAACTGTTATAGAGTGCAATAACATACATAAATTGAGATGTTAATGTAATAATGGAGGAAACTGGTTCAAATCATTACCAGTTGTGCCAGATTCTATATTTGAAAAGGTAATTGTTGATGAGCCAGTTCCAGACAAATTGGGTAATATGGAACAATACGGAATCCTTTATCTACTTCTGGACTGGTGGGAAGTATCCTGATGGAATCAAATTTAAATTATGTCCTTCATTGTATCAAATACAGGAAACCAAAACACAAATTGTTCAAAAAAGAGAGCAAATATTTTACTGCATAGTTCATTGGAAACACAGAAAACAATATAATCATCTTCTTGTAGATATTTGCAGAACTTGGCTTAAAGACCTTAGTACCATTTTATAGGAAAGCTAATTTTACAGATAAAGTACTGAACAGGTGTTTAACTAAAATCAGACCTCACACAATAACAAGGGGGAAAAAAAAGCCCAAATTGAGAAACAGAACAGAAAGAAAATTGCAGTGATTAATGGAAGCACATTCTAGTAAAGAAATAGATTTTAATCATAGCTATTAGGTTATGTGAGTTTATTCTAGTAGAAGAGTGAGATAAAGCCACTGAAAAATTTAAGTCCTGTTACATGTCTTGAAGGTTTTAATTTTTTCAGGAGACTAATTGCTAGGTGGCAGAATTTTTTTTGTATGTTAATCTCAAACTGACATATATCAAAACAAAGTCGCTTGGGTAAGTGACAGGAGAACATTAATCTCAAGTGTAATGAAAAGGAAAGACGAGACTCAAATGAAACACCAAAGAAATGCCAAATTGGAGAAACAAAAATATTTCAGGAAGAATACACACAAGCATCTATCCTTTCCTTTCACAATCCCCAGTATTTCTAATAACGGACATACACCAAAGTGAAGCTAGATAATTTTCTAAATATTTAATTCTAATGAATTCCAAAGCAGCAGGCCAACAGCACCCCATCTTCACGTTGCTGTATAGGTACAGAACTCCGCTGCCAACCTGCAGAGCGGGTCCAACGCACTCGGGATGTGCCAGCGCCATTGCGGCTGCAGCGGGGAGACGCGCTTTGCAGAGGAACAGCTCCAGGATTTGCAAATGATTGCGGAAACTGCCCTTGAGCAAAGCAGCAGGGCAGTACATCGCCGCTCCACACACCGCGATCCATTGAGTTTACTCAAGACACTGAAGCTCATTCAGCCTTAGCAAAGACACTGGGCTGCTCAGTGTTTTCTCATAACTTAACCATGCTGAATTAGAGGTGCATAATTTCAGTGGATCAGTTCACACAACAACTCAGGCTGGAAGGGACTGAAACTCCAGAAATGGTTGAAACCCAGATTTTGCATTAGTGTTGGTGGCATCCAACCACCGATTCACAGCCTCACTAGCAAAGGTGAGAGTTCTCCAGAAAAGGTCAGCTGCCTCCACAACTGCAGGAGCACCATAGCATTAGTCGCAGCCGTGGCACGCTGTCCACCGCTGTACTTCCTCAGGAGGGATTAATACTGAGTCACGGTACATTCTGGATTATCCACAAATACATTTCTAGCAAGGTGGCTAAATTCAAAATTTATTTCACTAAGTGACATTGAGCTGCTTGCTCAGAATGTTTCTGTTCACACCCACCAAGTGAACCCACCAGTTAGGGTGTTACAAACTACTAAAATCTTGAATCCAATACCTAAAATAGTCTGCTCAAATTCAAGCAGAATTCAGAATAGGTTGAGCCTGAAGTTTCTCCATTGCTCACACAAATTGAAAATGCTGAAACCCAGCTGTCAGCACAGAGCACTGCAACCAAATATTTCTGCAAGCTTTGGGTTTGGGGTTTTTTTCCTCCATTTTTTTGTGTGTTTTGTTTTGTTTTTTAATATTCTCAGTTCACTTACCAGTAATGGCTAACTTATATTGTTAAGCATTTAATTCTCAAATACACTTTTTTTCCCCCCCAGGGAAAGTTTGGTTTTCATGAAGATTATTGCTACATGCATAAATTTGAGACAGGTTTTGCAGCAAGCAACTGCTCTTCTGTCAGGTGAATTGTAATAATGAATATCTGCTTTCCAAGGTAAAGCTACTCAGGGTATTACGCTTCCCAAGTATGTAACAGAAGGGGAAATCTATCTGCAAGACCAAATGGCCTTCAATATAAGTACAGTATCTCCAAAAGATGAAAGTGAGCAGATCTGAGCTTATTAGATACTTGTCAATAAGGGGAAAATGCACCTGATACAGTTGACAGCAGGGGAAAAAAGATTACTTTAATATTGTTCACCTCCCAGAAGCAATCCAGTTAGGCAGGGAACAGAGATATTGGTATGAGCAGCAACGCTAACACACTAAGTTGGCCTTCAACCAACTTTCAGATTTCCTACAGAGTGCAGATTTTTTAGTATTTTAGGCAAATAATTATCACGTGACACATGCAAGCTACCTCTACAACACCCATAAATGTGCTTTTTGTGCATACAGTGCCGTTAAACAATCCCCATCACTGCCTGTATATAGCAGCTATACCTAATTTTGCACAGGCATTTGTCAGACTAAGCAATTCAAAAACTTGTACAGGAAAGGGGTTTTTATAAGTCTATTATTATTGCAGAGTCCTTCGGTAGCTGCTTTTTACAACCATTTTATCTTACATGTCTTGAGCTATTGGATGTCGTTCACTCATGCCTCTATAAAGGCTCAAAACACACTTTTCCCAGTAATTTGGTGCAGAACTTCCTCCTCCATAACTGTTCATCCAGCCCTTCACCAGTCTCTCCAGTAGCTTTCTTGCTCTTTCCAACACTTTCTGTGGCTGTTCCATTTCTTTAACAGGACAAAAAAACCCGAGCAAACCCCCAAACAACTCACTCATTCTAGAGCACTGATTTGTTGATGAGCAAAACTTACATGGAAATTTTGAAGAGCAAAATAAGATGACTTGGAAGCAGTGGGATTCCTGGTTTTAATTTCAATAATTTTAAATTCTAGATGTTTGTAAACTATTAGTGATAACCTGGTGGTGGATTATAAAGTAGGCATGTTACTAATAAAAAAAATTAATATCTGAGCCTGTTTCACTTCTCACTTTTACAAGAATACATCAGTAAAAGTGGGGATAGCCAGACTGGTGTTGCTGAGATATTCAGCACACTGCTCCGGTATTTACTGCTGCAGAGGTCCAGATAAGTCAACAATCCTGAAAACAATGGGATAATAATAAAATAATCTAGAAAAAGGATATTTCATATTTCATTCCACCCACTTGATTTTTATTTTTAAAGGCATTTCAAGCTTAAACAACCTGAATGATTCAACTTCATCTGTCAGCAATGACACTACTTGTTTTGTTGTTATTGTTTAAGAAGATTTTACTATAAAGGAATGTGAGCCTTTCTGAATAAGTTACAATGAGAAAAATGATGAAAAATATTCCATTAAACTTCATTACATTTTTTGCCTTTCATTTCAGCAAATTGCGTTTCTTTTTCTCTGTCAGAAATCTACATTTGCAATTGTACAGTGAACACACTCTTAATTATGATCTTGCTCAAACTCAATTGAATTTCTCTCTGTCTCTATTTCTTCCTTTTTCTCCTGATGCTGCTAATTAAGATAAATACGTCAGAAGTGTTATTGCTGAAGGGAAAGCTGTAGCAAGTCTCATTGGTCCCTGTGATATTTCCCATTTTGCCATGAGCTGTCACCAATGATTTAGGACCGAGTGCCAAGGATTATATTAATCTTGATGAAATTAGCAAACGCTCCGTGATGTTGACATCCCTTGGTGCCCAACGGCATTCCCTGGCTCGACCATTACCACTGAGAAAAAAATACTCTGTCTTCCTCAGAGGATAGCAAATGAGGGCATTAGGTGAAGGGTTTGGGGGTTTTTTCCCCCAAAAAGGATGAAGGACAAATTCAAGTGTTATATGCTATAAACATTTAGCCTTTATTTCAGCATCATTGGTGAAAATCTGTGACAGACTCTTTAAAGGATATGAAAAAGCCCATCTGAGGCCAAGGGATGAAGGAAGAATCCTATTCTATTTCTGCTTGATAAAGGACCACTGTTATATAAGTAAATGCTATGCAAGAAAGATTATAGCCATTGTACAATAGAAAGAAATAATTTTTTTTCTCTTTAAAAGCACATTGCATAATGCTACCTGCAGACAGACATATGCACATGTCCACCTACTGTACATCTTCCTGCATACAGGATTTTCCTAAGACTTTCCTAGACTGTCTCTGTACAGCAGCCACAGACAAAAATCACCTCCAAAAAACCACCAGCGAGTCTGGTGGCTACTGACTGCATCAGGCTGACCAGTGGGGTCTCCTCGCTTCCTTTCTTCATTCACTGTCCATTTGTTGACGGCTTGGCTCGAGGTATCCATAGTCTTTTGTTCAGTCTGAGGGGGCAAGGGCTTCTTTTAATTCTCCATGTATAACCTCGCCCAGCCCAAGAGATGTAGCAAATAAACTAGAGCTTTGTTGTGTTCAGGTTGAAAGCCTCATTAGCTAGCTATTAAAATCTGTTTTATTTGCACCAATAGGCAGCCAAGAGGCCAACTTGTACAATTGGTTCACCTGTGTGATCATCGGCGCTCATTTATATGCTCATCTACATTTGTGACCCTACACGTGACCAGATCCACAGGACCAAAGCCACAGATGCTTGCACAGGGTACTAAATAATATATTGCACACTTCCAAAATTGACCCTAAGACTTCTAAGGTAGTTCATATATGACCTGACAGCTGAATTAAGCTCCAATAACTTCAGCTCCCACCAGATCTTTATTCCCACAGAATAAATATGCTCATATTCTAGGAGGATGAGTGCTCAAGCTCTGTCCTTAGAAGAACCTCGTAACTTCTCCAGAGCTTCAGCTGGTTGCCTGTGAGCATGGCCATTTGCGGGATCAGAGTTTGCGACTGCTGTGCTGATGCATCTTAATACTGATGTGACCCTCAGTAAATTCTACAGCTTATGGATTTGCTGCCACTGCAATTTAAAAGTAGACAGTTCTCAGCAAGGTTGAACTAACACGTGTCAGCACAGATTTACACAAGGATAGCTGATAACTTCCTGGCAGGAAAGGAGGAGAAAGTTATTTTTAAATGAAAGCCTGGAAGTTGTAAGGAAAATGCAGAATCAATGGAGAGGTGCAGACACCTTCTAAAAAGGAACAGAGCACCAAGTCTCATTTTTACGTTTCTGATTTTCATCAATCTGGTATCAGGAGGGATTCCGTTAATTTTGATCCTGCCAGTACACGCCTGCATAAAAGGAAAAAAAAGGCTGTTCCCACCATTACAGGTACCTCTACTTAACTGTCATCTGTATAAATTGTTTTCTGCTTCACATCTTTAGGAAATGACCTTGAATTATTCTGCATTTTAATATCAAACAGGTTTGGTTTTTTTTTTTTTCAAAAAATGTCTACATGTAGCTGTAGCAATACATAATCTATCATAAAAATTCAAAACACCATGGTACTTGCAATAATGCTGTATTTATTAGGATCCTGAATAAATGGATTTTTTTAAATTTTTGTTGGGGCTTTAGAGATATCAACATACATAAAATAATGTTTATGTAAAGGCTACAGAATGTGAGCGTGAAACCTAAGTTAAAGCAGATTCATCATGTTTAGTAAGAAGTATCAGACATGATGCCACACTCTCACTTAAATTGTCGATTAAGACTACATATGGTCCATGAAATTGTTTGACAAGTAAGAAGACATATGACCTATCCTATAAAGTTTATGTACTCTATTGAGTAGCTGTTCCTTAGTTTGATTTTCACTTTAAAAATAGTTAATGTGAAATAAAATCTCTCTCACCCTATTTAAGGCTTTCTGCTATGACTGATTAAGGATACTACATTTGGTTCCTGAGTACATTAAAGCCAGTGATGATAATTCTTTCTAGCCATCCTACTTTAAAAAGAATTGATTTTTCAAAGCTTTACATTAGCATAGAAGAGAAATGTGTTCAAAAAAGCCCCAAGCATTCAGGGACATTCATATACAGACATAAATGTACACATCAGTATTTAAACTTGAAGTAAACTTATGGATGACTAATACATATGCAGAAGTGTTTGAAAATATAATTATCCTATTGTCACACTTCTTATTTTCAGTGGAAAAATGCATGCATGCAGCTTTTGTAATTCCTAGTCAAATAGGAATGAATGGATCATGTAAGATTCAGATTTTGGGAGCTAGGTGCTGTTGGAATAAAACTTCTGCCTAGGAAAGGAAAAATAGTCTCCATCGAAAATAAATGTCAAAAAGACCTCATCAGTGGGGGAGGGGATGTAGGTGCTGGCTGCCCACACAAAATCTATCCACCAAATCCCATAGAGTGCTGCTCCGTAGGATCTCCCTCCATTGAATAAGACCATGCTCCACTACAACAGGATTCAGCAGACCAATTGTCTCCAGTGTTATGGTGACCTGTTTCAAGGATGTAACCCACAACCAGGACTTTTAACATTGACTACTGAGATACTCCTACTCTTCTGCAGAGCCACATACACTCTACTCTCTAGAAACAGTCTCCTAAGATTTCTCAGCTGAGAACTTTAGGAACTGCAGCTTTAATCTTTAGCCACTTTGGAAAAAAAATCCTATACATTTGTCTTCTGTTGAAACTATTGATGTCACTTATATACTTCAATCCCAGACTATTCCTGCTCCAGTGGACAGAGTATAAGAGGCGGTTATGGGACAAGTCACTTTTTGCCAAGGTTAATGCCAGCATATCAACAGGCTTTTGGAGAAAATGCTCATATTAGTTTGGCAAATGTTTGCAGCCCTGGTTAGCATCCTATATTATCTGTGACAGCAGTTAGATTCTGTCAGATATAAACTGTGTGCATGGATGCGTAAGAATAATTGTCAGTTGTTCTTCCAGAGAATGATCAAAAATGTATTTAAGTATAAGGATTTCTTCCTTTTTCTTGCATAGGAATTACAGGTGGCTAGAGGTTTCTTATCAGGAAACTGTTTCAATTACCCAGCGAAAGCTTTGCAATAAATAGGACATTTTTATGGAGAGGAAAATGGATTCTGCAGCAGGATGAGGAAATAGAAAAGGAAAAATTTGCCAATATATGAAGTTTTCCTAATGTCTGCAAGTGAGATTGTGTGTCAACTGTTACTAGAGAGGATTTTAAAGACATTTAAAACGTGCTCAAGTCTTGCTATCAACATAGCAAGAGCTAAATGCTTTTAAAAATTATGCTACTTCTTCTTAAACACAATTTTTCTTGTCAGTCCAGTTCTGAACAAGACATCCCATCAATCATTCTATCAGAAGGAAACTCTAAGTGAATTTGAAGACACTACTGAGATAAAAGGATTTCATGTTTCATTCATAACATTAATATTTATACTAAAGCTCTCCTTGTACCCATCGAAAGCAATTAAAGCAACTAAAGCTATTAGAAAATTCAGTTTGTAAGAGAAAATTTGTCAACGTCTATTACCTGTTTTGTTTGTGCAAGATCACAGCTGTCATAGAGCAACTCAGCTCATGCTGCCACACTTGAGGTGGAAAAGTTTAAAAGATACCAGTCATCTCAGAGCCTACACCTCCACACGCAAGACACAGGTAGAGCTAGGACAGCTCCTGCAGAGGCAAGTACGAGCATCATCTTTAGTCACTGATTAGACTGGACTAACCTGGGTAGTAGCTAATTCTTTAGCTTTCTCAACATCAGTCACTTCTAATTCTCATAATTCAAGTCAGCAGCACCTTGGTGAGCAGGCTCATTCTCCTATTAGTCTGCAGCATGTGCCACTGCCTCGCGAGCGGCACACAATTCACCGAGCAAGATCGATACTATTGATTGCTTACTTAGGGGGTGCATCAACAGTCACTCCCAATGAGGCCAAATCTACCTCACTGCAGCAGCGCCGAGTCCAGCTCATTCGCAACACAGCAAGTACAATTTTGATGCCTCGAGGCCCCGAGTTAGTAGATTTAAATTCTTCTGGCCAGCAGCAAAACCAAAACATGCTGTAACACAGGCACTCCCATTAAAACAACAAATAAGATAATTCTAATGATGCTGAAACACTGATTACTTGATTGTTACTATCAAGGGCAACTTGCTTTTCTTATAGATTGAAAACAGAGAAAATTACCTGGCGTGTCTGCCTAGTCTGGATCTATTAAGAGCAGTGGTATGCAAAATCTTTCACTTCGGTTTTGGATCATTCAGCTATCAACAAGAACCTAGAAACATTTAAAAAGTTCTCAACCAAAGTCCAAACCTGAACTTTGCAAAGCTGAGTGTGCTTGAACATGGGAATCTGGACCAATCTACTATAAGGAGGAATATAAAGAGTTAGGAAAAAAGAATCACTTTGAGGCTAGAAGCACAATTCAGCTACAGCTTTCAATGTCAGAGCTATGCTTTAATGTTTTTTTTAGATTCCAATTATCGCAATTAGGAGAGGGGGAAATTTACTGAGATTCCTCATTTCATTTCCATTCATAAAAAAGGCAAATCTCTTGCTGATTAACTTTGTTCTGTGTTTGATGCTGCGATGATGAGGCACAGTGAAAGATGGTAAGTAAATAGAATAAATGGAAAGAAAATTGGTTTCAAGCCCCTACAAAGAAATTACCAAGTGACATTTATGATTGCCACAACATATTTGTGGTTTCGATGCCAGGTTTTCTTTTGCTGCTTGAGTGCTATGTTTTCCCTTTACAAGCGTCATCTTTCAGAGTTGCCCAACAGAAGTTCACAACAAAGCAGTACAACTGAATAAAGCCTGGCAGCTTTGTTTTAATACTGGCTTTGCTCTGCAAAGACTAGATGAGCCCCAAACTCCATACAAGTCCCACTAGACACAAGCTCCACAGACCTGAAAGGATCTGAAAAGTTCAAGAAATGTCACATGACGTGGCAGAACTGAGTTTCTCAAGGCAGTGTTTAAAAGTTGCCTCAAACAAGAGCAAAATGGAAGGAAAGAAAAAAGAAAAAGACAATGACAAGGGAGATGCTGGTGAAACATCTGCTTACCACTCTGGGGACTTGGTCCTCATCCATTTGGGACACCCAATCATTTTCTTATTAATTACAGTCTAGAAAAATCTTGCACTCCAGGAAGACATTGGTAAAATCATCAGCTGAAGTAGCATGAACTAATAATGGTGATGGCCAACCAAAGGGTTGCACTCTGAATTTTCTTTTGTGCCAAAAACATATTACGTATCTCCCTTGCACTGAAAGCTAGAAAATGGACACAATTCATGGGCTTGTTAGCTTAATTTTAATGGTACTAATCAAATGTCAAACAGGAAAGAAGAATAAGCGCTATAACTTACTGTTAGGCATTTTAAAATTACTAGTAGGTAGATACTTACAGCTTTGTGGTCAGGTGCAAATCTTATAGGCTGCACAGTCCCAAACAGCCTGCAGCAACCTCCAGGATTTGCTCTTTAGACAGATTAACAAAGCTCTTGGGTGCCTCTCCCTCCCTCCTTGCCTCTCCTTCCAAGGCACTGGGGACAGGTAAAATCCAGAACTCATAGTCAACAGATGTACAAAAGGACTCGGAAGAAGAAAGACACTGCCTTTCATCTGGGATATGGGTCTGACTGGACATTAAAGAGAATTGTGCAGCCTACCCTGCCAGGCTGACAAAGCACTTCATTTATGCTAACGAATAAGTAGAGACACTGCCATGTTATTTGCCATATTAGTGATTCTGCAGGGTTGAGTATATCATCCGGTATGCAGCCTTCATTTAAAAAATAAATAAATAAATAAATAAAAATCTTTCTGCACCATTTGGGAACTGTTGTAAACAGCATTACTGGAGCAAAATGCACATTAAAGTACTTCATAATTGTTCTAGGATGTTACCACCACTTGTAAGAGACAAGATTTTGAGATTTGTATGTCTAGGGAAAAAGGACTCCTCAAAAATCCGATTGGTAGCAGCATGGAAAAAAACAAGGGGAAAACCATTAAATCTATGAGCAGAGGAAATGCCAGAGCTTAGAGACGCAACTTAATGGACAATTCTGATACGAACAACATAGCGAGTACCTAAACGACGAAGTGCAGTAGCTACATGGCCAGTCATGATAATGCTTCTGGGCTGTCCTGCAATAACAAAATAACCTTAAGCAATGGTAGTATCTCTGTTATCTGCAAGATGGCAACTCCTGCATATCTGGAGAACTTTAATTACTTAAATTTACTGCTTATCAATTGCATCAGTGAAGCGCTGTAGAGCAGCCTGAATCGACTTGTAAAGTCATCTCTCTGCAAGTCATTCTCAAAGAACAATGAAAGCGGCTTCTGCTTTGGCTCCAAGAACACCTTTATCTCACTTAATGATTTCTCCTTTTGTAATATTTTACACAGTTCAACAAAGCCAATGATGCTTTTATTTATCCCCTGTGATGCTGTGCACAATCATGATTATGAACTCTATCGTGATTGCATAAATATAACACTTCAATCAGGTTTCTGGTGTGAATAATTCTACTTGCACGATTAACATTTTTCCCCCCATAAAATGGCAAATACTTGCTTAAATTTTTGCTTCTTTGTATTTTTTGCTAATAAACCAATTTGCTGTAACGGATATGAAAAAACAAGATATTTTTTTTTCTTTCTTTAAACAAAGTTAATGAAATTTTAATTTCTTTCACTTACCATATTGGGAAAAAAAATCAGAAAACACTACTAAGCAATAATCCTGAACATGCAGTGAAGTTGGCTTATTTTTCAAACAAAATACACAAAAAATAAACCTCTTAAATTCTAGTCGAATAGACTGGTTATTTCACCAAAGAGCAAATTAAATATTGAACTATTCTGATTAATAAGATTAGACTTAGCCATAAAATAAAATAAGTATTCCACAGGTAATCCAGTCATTTCAAAGTATCAAGCCTGTACGAAAAACCTCAACTGGAATTAAGA
Organism: Egretta garzetta; assembly: GCF_000687185.1. Taxonomy (NCBI): domain Eukaryota; kingdom Metazoa; phylum Chordata; class Aves; order Pelecaniformes; family Ardeidae; genus Egretta; species Egretta garzetta. The sequence continues at coordinate 356,885 of NW_009259242.1, read as the reverse complement.
AATCATCCGAGCAATTTCTTGGTTAATCTCAAAAAGCGTAGAATGAAAGCAAGAAATTCTAAAGGTATTATTTTGACTTTATTGTGCTGAAAAATCAACATGCTTTCTGAAAACATTTTTTTTTGGTGAAATTGCTATTTGTGATAAAAAACAGTTGTTAAAATTTCAGCCAGCTCCAACAAAGATGTTTTCAAATATGTTCTCTGCTATTAAGTTCATTACTTTGATTTTATAAGATGACAGGCAGTAAAATTTAACACAGATAATTATTTAAATTAGAAAGCCTTTAAAACTTCAATTGACATGCCATCTTGGAGTCAGAAGAATACTTTCAGCTTCCTCTTCTGAATACCATCCACTTTGCCATTCAGTTTAATGTAACTATCAAGCAATTAACATACCACTCAGATTATTCTGAATTCTTCATTCATTCTACCAGACCTCCGCTGAAATGTTCATTTACTTTACAGATTACCATTAAAAAGACATTGAATTTACCAGAGAAAAGCCTAGTAGAGACCAAGTCTTACACTGAGAATACCATTAAAGTTCAACTAAATGCCACTAATTATTTTAGCAACAGTAATTACTATTTGTAACCATTGCGAAAGGCTTCATAAAATTACTGGATTCTAGTATTTTAAGAGTAATCGGAACACATCCTTGAAGACATCACACATGGCCAGTGGGTCCAGTATCCGATTTGGTCACTAACAGAACTACTGATTTTGGTGACTTACCCAGTCCCGTAAATCTCACCAAGATCTAGTTATTCCCTGACTCCGTGTTCTGTCCTTAGCATGGATTTCAGAATGTGCTCTGCTGCCAATCTCGAAAGTGTCAGTTTATGAGATCTGAATGAATAAAAGAAACACCAAATAATCTCCTACACGATCTCCTTAGATTGACAACAAATGTGAGCGAGCCAAGGAGGATGCAGTTATTAGTGAATTAAGAGGTATTTGTACTTTAGGCACACACAGATCAGGAAAACCCAGTCAATACTAAAGACAAAATTTCTCAAATAAGATAAGAAGCTGAAACATATGCATTGGTCTTACAGATAAACCAAGAGATAGTTTGAAACACACATTGATTTGGTCCTCTCACCCTTCCCTATTTAAAATGTGATACAAACACAACCCTCTTTACCACAGAACGATAGCGTAATAGAGAGACTTTCACCATCCAGCAGCTTCCAGAGAAGGATACCTAGGGGGATTTTTAGAGGTAAGCGAGACTCAAGAGGATGAATGTTGCTTTCCAAGAAATAGTTCCCTCTCTGAGGAAAATATCTTCTTCCCCTCCAAACATTAGACACTTAAATGAATGCAACTTGCTTTTAGAGGAGTTGAGAACCTTCTGAAAAAAATGCGTGGAACACCTGAAAAATCAAAACATTTATTTAGGTTTCTAAATTTATGTTTCCGAGATCTGGCATCAGGCTTGATTCCCCCCGCCCCGTTCTTAAATTCTGAAACAATAACAAGTAAGGATAAGGAAAAGCACCCAAAAAAGAAAAGAACTGTCCACGTCCCATTTCCTGCAGCTCTGCTCCACGAAGCAGCGAGCATGCTTTCTGATCCCAAGGAAAACACGATAGCAAGGCATTTTGTACTCCAGTTCCATTAGGAGAGAAGAGCGTGAGAAAAGCCCCTTAGGAACACTGGCTGGAAAAGAAAAAAAAAAAGCTTAAGATTTTAAAATCTTGAAGGAGGTGTTAAATCGAAACCAGTTTTTAAAAATTCAATTCTTCCTTTTTTTTTTTTTTTTTCTTTTTGCTTGCAAACTTCTTTGCAAAAACACAAGCATATTGTTACAATCACCACTTATGGTAGAGTGTGATTTTTACCTTTGAGACACAGATTGTCATTGCTCTAGGAAAAGAACAAAGGGTCTAATTTTCAGAAGGAGTGAACACACAGAATTTCTGCTGAAGTCAAGTATAGCTGTGGGCACTCCAGATCTCTTGAAACAAGATATAACTTGCTCAGCCATTGTTCATAGTATTTTGTCTATTTATGCATAAACAAAAAAGAAAAGGGTTACTCCCATAGGATGGACTAGGGGGTTTTTTAATATAAAAGAGAATGTTCAGGTTTTTAATTATTTTATGTGAAGAATAGACACTTTGCCAAATTCCAAAGAAAAGTCAAAATTCCCTCAAGCACAGTAACCTGAAAGAAAAAAAAAAAATAGAAAACCCCCTCACCTTCATTCTAACTATTCAATCAAAAATAAGAAATCGTATCACTGTTCAAACTCTGTCTTCCCATATAAAGCCTCTACCCTTAACACCGGGTAATTAATAATCGCTGCTCTGGAGGGCTCAGAGGAAGCCCTGGTTAGAGCTCAGCCCTCAGTCCATGCTTGGGACTGGGCTATGGGTGTTCAGATCTGCACTCCACGGCCACAGCTCAAGCGCCAGCCAAATTACTGTGGTTTACATCCATTTTTTAAGTATTATTAAAGCTGGGGTGCTTTTTACCCTGACCTACATATTCCCAGAAACACCGTCTAACCAAGCCCAGGTTTTTCTCAAGTATCCTCACAGCATCAGGTATTATTTCAGTAACGACATAAGTAATTCCAGGCGTCACATATTAATTGGAAGAGGAGAAATAAGGTGAGAGCACTACATTGGTATGCAGACAATACTGAATTGGACCTGTGACTATTTCTTGGAAATTCACCCAACATAATGCAAAGATTTATCTGGCCATTAAGAAAAATAAATTAAAAATCATCTGGAATATTTTATAAGATGATTTAAGATGAATTAGTAAGTATGATTTGTACTCATGTTCAGGTACTTGGAAGTATGAAGAACACGTGCCTTATTTTTCTAGAGGAATATAACATGATCTACTGGGGGCAGGGGAAATATGAACCCCCCCACCCCCTTGGACAGAACTCTTCAAGGTGGAATAAGAGAGGGGGCACCACGAACTGGGCAAGATACAAGGGGAGAGACTGGGCTACTCAGAGGAGCAAGGGATTCTCTGCCTGCCTTTCCTTCCCTCGCCCACCTCTCTCGTTTGCCACCTCAGAGGAGCACACACTTTGCCCTCAATTTAATTCACAGCGGGATGTTGAGGCAATTCTTCACATATATCCTGGCATCGTTCCAGGTTGGCAGCAGGGAACAATGAAGGCTTTTTAAAGATTTGTTTATTTGTTCAGTTGGCATAAAATGATGGTATAAAGCTAGAAAGAAATGTGTTGAGCGTGCCAAGTATAAAGGCTGCAGGTAGTATCCTGCGGCAAACTCTTGCCTGGTGGAGGGTGGCTGGGGATCAGCGCTGTGGCCCGCTCAGCACCACACTGGACAGCATTACTCACTGTTAAAATGAAACAGGGAGAGGAGGAGTGAAAGCCTGTCTCCCTCACTGCCATGCCAAGGAGACCGTAGAGATTAGATGATCCTATTGTAGAATTACTGCCATTCTCTTGAAATAACAGTTTATAAAGTGCCATAAATAAAACAGCTTCTCAAAAGAGAGGTGATAATATAAATGTAATGACATTTTTACAGCTGCTTGTTGCTGGCACGTACTGTTGTGCATGAAATTCAAATGTTGGGTGGATATCAAAAAGAAATTGAAGAGACCTGTGTAAGAAAACACAGCTTTGAGTCTGCGTTTTAAGACCCTTATTAAATTAACATTGAAGCCTAGGGAAAGGCTGTCTCCCCACATCACCACCTGTCCATCTGTCCCCCAAAACAACTAAAATAGAAAAAGACAGACAAGACTTTCATATCATAGAATCATAGAATGTTTTGGGTTGGAAGGGACCCCTAGAGATCATCTAGTCCAAACCCCCTGCAGGAGCAGGGACACCGCTAACTAGATCAGGCTGCTCAGAGCCCCATCCAACCTGGCTTTGAAGTTGAGCTCATCACATTGCAGTCGTTTGTCCTTTAAAAGTGTTTACTAAGTTGCAGTGAAAGCCTTCCAGGAATGGGTGCCTTTCTCGCAGCGTGAACACTACATCATCCTAATGTCTCTGTTCACCATTGTCAGAATTGCACTTCCTTTGCTTTTAAGACCTCAAAATTTAAGTCGTCCCAAGTTCTAAAAGAAAGATGAACCAGTAATAAAAAAAAATTTTGAAAAACACTGTTTCAATAAATGTCTGTAGTTTCCTTCTTACCAAAAATAATTATCTCCAAAGCCTTCAGATGTTCCCAAAGCCATTTTGTTCAGAAACAGGAGCCCAGATATTTTATTCTGGCCAATGTTTTATTTCAACAATTGTTTCATTTTCAGTAGCTTTTGCAAAGATTCTATGATCTGATACTTCCAGACACCTACCACTTCCTATTGGTAACAGGCTTGCTGCATTCTCACTTTGGATAGGCACTGGAGCGCCTGAATCTAAGTATGGAAATTTTTGATTTGGACTGAGATTCACGTAACAAGCTATTCGCTTGAGTTCATGGAGAACAACCATTAAGCCCAACAAATCACTACAAGCAGAAATTGTAGGGGTTTTATAACACATTTATTAGATACTTTTTGAAGAATCTGGGTCAGTAAATATTAGCAATTAATATGGATGTGGGTGTGAAATGCAAGTGGGAAATCAAAATATTACTCAAATCAGAAAAGGGCAAGTCAGCACTTGTTTTATTTCATAGTTTTCCTGGTGGATTGCTGAAGTTCATTGTATTTTCACTTTCCATCTTTACCCAATGAAAAGCTCAATATTAAGTTAGTTCTAAACTTTTTTTTTTTATCCCCAGAATTCCAAAGTCTTACTGTTAGAAACTTGTGGAACATTTTATTTTTTTTCCCCCTTTTCTTTTCTCTTCTTGTCATTAGTGTGGGTGAGGACTTTCTGTCCACAGAACTGGAAGGTGTCATTCTCTGCTGATTGCTCAGCTTCCATAACCATTACAGTGTCACCTAGTAATCTTTCACACGGCTATCGTGTGATAGAGGATGCCGCGTACAGAAAGATTAGGCTCCTTTGCAAGGAGTAAGGAAACTGAACAGAAATGGTACTTGTCCAGAAGTGCCTGTAAAGGAAACCCTTAATTTTATAGCTAGAAGTTAGTTCACATATTATGTAGTAATGGAAACTGTCACCTCAGTATATTTTCTTCCATTACTCCGTTTGCTTTCATTATGGAAGACTTTTTGCAATATCAGCTTCAGATACCTCTTTCTCTAGGGTGTCAATTTTTCTCCCTGCATGCTAATAAACTTGGTAAGCGAAGTCTAATAACTGAACTCACCCAGAAATGTGCAAAAGTAACAAGAAAGGTCAGGTCCTAATTGGGCATGTGTTTGAATAAGGAAGGAGCATGCATATAGGTGCCCTTACGGAGGCTACTGGGAGCTCAGTGTACACAGAGCGCAAGCCTCAGGGGTATGGATACCTTCCCCCATGCTATCCCTGGAAATCTCTTCCTTCCAATCCATGCCCCTGCAGTTATTAGCTCATGCTATGTCTATGTACAAATATGAATTTAAAGAGCAATTTACTGGAACCTTGAAAACACAGACATCAGAGTTTAAATCCAATAAAGTGAGCTCTGCGTTCAGTTAAACTCTTGCTTGGGGCACGTCTGATTTTCAATGATTAATAACTATTGCAACAATTTCTATAGTTCAGCATTTGCCAAGAGACAAGGGAGCAAACACTCCTCACTGCACTGTGCATAAGCAAAGCGGTATCTTGTAACTGCCAGCATCCCTCTCCCTTATGCCTTGAATTATACCCTACTCGAACGGCACAAGTGCTTTCAGCAATGGTGCAGATAGCAGCTAACGCAAAACATTAGCTAAGACATTATTTTATCTTGCCATACTACATGAAGGCTTGCAGAACTTGATTTCCAAAGGGGCTGAGATGGTAATCAAGTCACATCCATTTACACTGCCCAGTTATGAACATTTCTATTGTGCATTATTGAGATAGAGGATAATTTAGCAGACTCCAGATCACTGGTTCAGAGGTCTGTTATTTAGTACTAGTACTTAAAAATACATTTGTGTTGAACATTTCTGTTGGATCTGAAAAGTCTGAGAGTGTGGTCCTGCTGGCAAGGGCCTTGCAGGATTTAAATTGATTTTTCAGATATATGTGCCTTCTCAGCTAATTTATATTTTCTGCCTGGTTTGCTTAAGGGCTTTAATTCAGTTACTGTTCAGCATGCTCCATGTGCTGTTTGAGGCTATACAACTGCATCATGTTGAGATGATGCTGTCTCCGGTTCCCCACTCTGCTGGGCACTGGTTTATGCTGTTAGTACCACGAGCTCTCTCTGCTTTGCTCGTGGGCTGTTTAGTACATTAAACCCACCTGCTAGGTATAGCAGAAGAGCCAAGGAGTCACAGGGATTAACTGGATAAAACATACAGAGTTAAAGCTTGCCTAGACAACTGCCAACTCCTGCCCTCAGACATATTTCCCCCCTCCTCTCCTCCCACCTCCTCGCCTGTTTTAAACTGAAGTCCTAAAAATCCCAGTTGTAAACCATGATCATCACCTCAGCTGTTTGCTTCCAGGGAGATTTGTTAATTCTGGCTTTCTAATCTAGTTGTAAGAGCCAAGCTAATCTAGTCTGGTGCAAGGCGATTCCCCCACACAGGATTATTCAATTTTTGGAGCTTTAGGTACTAGAGATTGGACAGTGTTTTCTTTTCGAGTTCAACTTTCAGACTAGATACGTACTGTTAACTTCAGAAAAAAAAAAAACCTGCCTGCTGACCTAAACGTTTGCCATTAAAAAAACCCAAACCAACAAAAAACACCCTACCATTTTAACGTGACAATTGTGTTATAATGGCACAGGAACTCCTGTAGGTAAATGTCAGCATTTCCATTAACTACCCAGAGAAGCACTGATGTGAAATTAGCTGACTTCTGGTCACGGAGCCAGCTGGTATTCCTCACTCTCCAGCATCCACGGCCTCAGCAGAGGCTCATTGGACTTGATGGATTTAACAATTTACCTTTAACCTCCCAGCCAGAGCACGGCTCTGAGCCCAGCCAGCCTGCAGGAAAGAGGCACTGCCACGGTCTGCCCAGCTTGGTAGAAGGCCTTCAGGATCCAGAAAATAGCACACCAAGCTGTTTGACAAGTCCTGACTTTGCACTTCAAATATTATCAATATCTGGCAGCAAACTTCATTTAATTAACAATCTCTTACTTTAAAAGCAGATATATTCTTTTAATGAAACAACAGGCCTGCTGCTTTGAAGAATTCAGAGCAAGATGAAGCTGGCACCTAATGATAATTCTAAGAAGCCTCATTGCACCTTCTTGGCAAAGCTGTTCAAAAGCCCTATTTCATTCTCCTCTCTGATCAGTGGATTGTATGCTGCTTTCAAGCTGTAATGCACATTTTGCTTTTTGATAATGCAATGAAGAAGTTGATGTAAATAAATAAAAGGCGATGTCTTTAGAAACCATACTTTTAGAGAAAGGGGAACTCTAAGATCACTTTGTAGGAAGCTGGAAAGTCTTTAAACTATATCGTGGTTTCAAATTTAAAAAAAAATATGCAATTAGATTTGTAAAAATGTTTGTGAGAGATTATACAGCAATGTTGCTGTTTTTCACTCTCAGTTAATGTGTCATTAAGACATATAAAATTCTTCCTTAGTCTACCCATCAGCACTGTTATCTCCAGCATGGCAGGAGCCTTGAAAGAGATAGGAAGATAGCTCTGAGCTACCAGAAATTCTCAAAGACACACAAAACAATAAAAAAACCCTCAGCAAAACCCAAATGCCAAACAGAGAAGCAAAACAAGTCTGCATTGAAGAAATTCAGCTCATGAAATGCTGGTAAGCAGGGACACACTTTCTGCTCTTTAACGTTCAGCTTTCAATATGGATGAAAATTCATTAGTCTAATCTTTTTAGGAAACTAAGTTAACACAGGTTTCTGTCATAATCAATGTGGCAGATGGCTTGGTTTTGCTAGATAGATGACAGCATTAGAAACATTTTAAGAGAGACGTATATTCACACATAAAGCTCTAGCAGTCTTTATCTAAAAAAGTTTACATTTCCTTTACAAGATGCTATTAACTTCTCATAAAATTAAAGAAATTAATTATTAGCAACTGGTCTCCAAAGGTAAATTACCTAAAGTAATTGTATTCTACTTTGATCTACATTAAAACTTCCATCTTGGTATCGATTTCTCTTAAGCTTCACATACAGAATTTAAGTTTGAAAAATAAATAAGAAATGATTGGTAATGAATTGACAGTACATTGAAATGGCTTAAATTCTCATTCACCCACAAAATTTTGCCAATATCTTAAATATATATAGTTATTCCCAGAGAGTCATGAGAGGGGTTTTCTTACCCACCCTTTGGAATAAACAAGTTTGAAATCAAGCTAAGTTAAGCCTTAGTAGAAGGTCTCAGAGTCCAGCTCTACAGTCCACTTCTGTTAGGGCAAATACCAACAATCAAACTCTGAAACACTGCTCCTCAAGAATATCCTCAAGATATTTGGTATGTACAAAGCTGATTCAGCTTTGAATTGCCATTTTTAAAATCTGAATCCTAACACTAGAAGAGGATACAGACGCAGCAATCTGTGCTCAAAGTGGCAAATCCCCATTCACAAAAATGCTGCTTTAAGTCAATTCCTACCAGCGACAGCCAGGGCAATGGCTGTAGCTGCCTCTCCTTTTCAGTTACCCTTTATTTTCAGTTTATTTTCAGTTACCCTTTCATTAAGTTGCAGTAATGCGTAATGCAACCCCGCCCCCCCCCGACCCCGGTTCATCTCAGGAGTTCAGAGGTACAGCTCTGCTATGCAAAGGATTAGGATGGGAAGGATTGAGGGGAGAGGGGAAAAAAAGAAGGTTAACTAGCATCCTGTCAGTTCAATGAGGAGTTTGAAATAAAATGGTTTTCACCTCCTCAAGTAACAGATTCTCAGAGTTATATTAGTGCAAGAATTTGCATAGACACAATTATATGAGAGGAGAGTTTAATTTTCAGCTTTTACTAGAAAATTTGCTAGTTTGCCATACTTTCTTCTCGTGGGTATTTGCTCTATAGTTCCATAATGTCAGGGCACAGGTCATTCATTAGTGCTCTGCAGAACATTTATCATGAGACTACTAATTAAATTAAACAATTTACGTAATCTCACTTTGCAGTTCTCAACCTGAGCACAAAGGCAAAGCAAAGAGAAAGAAATTAACTTCAAAACAAATGCCTCATAATTAAAGTTTAATTTTCATAAACATGAAGAAAGTTAACAGCATTCACTATCCCGAATTAAGGAGTCAGCCTGTTCCCTTCGTGCACATATGCGCATCAACCATTAAATTTTAATGTTAATGCAGTGCTAGCAGTTCTCATATGCAAGGACTCGAATGCTCACTCCAAGAATCATCTGCTCCAGCATGATCCCCTCTACCACCATTCAGTAAAGTTTGTGTACCATTTTACATTTGAGGAAAGCGGAGGAAAAAAAAATTAACATGGTTCAGTTAGTTGAGCCGAGATAAAACACACCGTTATTCTCAAGCATTAGTTCAAGTTAAGAGCCAGTCTGCACTTACACCACTGTTGTGCATTTCTTGCTTTCTGCAAGCAGTTTTGTAAATACAGAGATAAAGTTATTTATAGAAAAGTTACTGAAGGACAGAAACGGAAAAGCATCTCTCCAAACCACAAGACTACAATGTAAAATTCAGCAGGGTTCCCCAGACTTGGACTACAAGTACCGCCTGTGTAAATGTGCGCTGCCAGAGCAGGATATTCTTGCAGTCAAAACACAGCCCTCAAAGGACTGTACAACTCCAGGTTGCACAACTGCAGGTAAAAGTCTGGAGTATCACCTGCTTAATCAACCAGGTCACGATAGATGAAACCAGAGTAAATCCACCAAATGCATTTTTCTAGAAGGGCAGTTCTACTAATATGCTCACCCACTGTAACTTTCCAAATCAATATAAGCAGCCAGACATAAAGCTTTTTGTTGCAGATAGAGACTTGCCTTCCAGGTCAGAGCCACGAACGTGGCACAGAAGTGAAATACCAAACAGCAGAGGAGAAGCAGAGTTGTGCCGAAACATTTTTCTTGTTAAATGTGAACAAGTTATATACACTTTGACACGGGCAGACAAGCCAGTTTGCCTGAATGAGAAAAGCTGGATTGAATTAAGTCTCAACTTTTCTTGCCTTCTGTTTCAAAATCTGTGAACACGGACCGATAGCAACCCTTCACAGATCAGCAGTGCAATGGGGGCTCACCAAGGCTTTGAAATCCAATATAGGGCGTTCCTATAGTGATACAGAACTGGGGCAATGAAATCTAAAGGCAGTTTAGAAATGTCAACAGTTTTTCTTTTGAATGGAATTAGGAGACAAACTGAGATCCACCTTATTTTTGTATGTGGTACGAGGCTCAGAACTGTGAATCGCTGCTGACTACACGATCATCAGCCTGCTATGAGACTCTGCAAGGATCAGACCAGAAAGAGCATTTTTAGTGTTTTGTTTATTATTTCTCATTATAAAAGATTATGAAAAGGGCTCCCCCTGTATTTAAATAAAAATAATTTCAAGCCAAACCAGCATAAAAGTCCACTAGGAAAAGTTGAAACAAAGGTCAAAATACTTCTAGCATCAAGCAGTTTGAGGGTTTTATGCAAGAACAGTAAAACAAATAACTCCACAAAACCTGACATAAAATTTACTTATTTCAATGAGCCAAAGCTTTGATTTTTCTTTCCAGTTCAATCCATTCACACCACTTGAAAATATAAATCTGTGTTTCACCCTTTGGGGAGGCACAGTTATGTATTAGGAAATTATGCTGTAATGTTCTCTACTGTATGCTTCTGGTGCAGTAGTCAGCCTTTTTGTTGCACTTTGTCTTTAGCATAACTGCAGCCCCTGATAGAATTCTGTATGAGTCCCTGTTAAAAAATAGTAGTAATAAATTTTTTCCCCCAAAACGCAGGTAGGAATCCAGAGTCAGCTGTTTCAAAATTTATGAAAAGCAGCAGTAATTTAAATGTGAGATGGGAGCAATTTTAGACCCATTTTAACTAATGCTAATGTTCAGATTTTGGTTATTAAAATTAATTTGCTTCAATTATATTAAAATCAGTGGAATTGGGTGCCACTGTATTAATGGATAATAGCAATAAGCACTAAGTAGCAGATTTGAAACCTGTAGTCACGGTAAGCAGGAAGCATAAATGCAGCCACAAAGGCAAGAATAGAAAAAGGAAAGGAAAACTCATCCCTTTCGTAGACAAAAGCAGAAAACTACGCACAAAAAAAACTGTAATCCAAAAAGTAAACTTCTGTCTGCATTTTAGGTGAATCAAGTCCTTTGATACTGATCTCATATTCATGGACTTACCAAAGCCTGGCCAGCTCTCAAACTTCGTCTCCTATAAAGTCCTCTTGTGTTCACCTCAAGACACAGAGGTCATCAAATTCTGCTATGCACTTCCTTTACATAAGGTAAAGCCAAAGAGTCTGTTTCCCTCCCCCCCACTGCCATTGCAGAAAATCAGACTTAACTTCCCAGCAAAATGTATGGGTAGGGTGGCAGAGCAATACTTGGAAAAAATATCTTCATCATCTTGGTAATCTTTAAAGGAGCTCTGATTGATCTTATTTACAAAAGGCTTGCATGGTTCTAGTTTTATTTAAGATTGGAAAGCATGTAATAGGAGACCATAAAGCTAATGGAGGTAAAATTATTCGATATTGTGATCAATTACAAACTACCTTACATTTATCACAAATGACTTTTTCTCTCAGCTGATTCTAAGCCCTTTATCTTCTAGATTTCCTTTCTTCCTTTCTTTCTTAATATGTTTATTGAATAGTTAGAAAACCTTCAATAGAACACAGCAAAGAAATTAGCTGGTAAAGTATTTGTGCATTCAGGCAAATCCAGCTGAAAACTGAAACCCCTCCTCATGGATGCAATGATCCTTTTCAGTTCTGACATGGAAGAGAACTGAATATATAGGAAAGACCTGCCACAGACCTAATTAGCCCTGAGAAGACACTTTAATCAGTGAGAGCTGTAATACAACGCCAGGCACAGACTGTTTGAGCAGGATGGTATTAAGGGCCAAGTAGTCGCATCATCTGTAACATTCCATCTTGCTATCTTTTGAGCAGCAGCAGCACCCATAGAGATCCACATTACTGTGAGGTCGGAGCGGACCCCTACAGACTTCACTGGGAAAATGATCACAAACCTTACTAAAATACTTGTTGTTTAGCTACTGAACAGGTTTTACATGACTCAGAAGATCTCAGCCCTATAGTCTCAAGGTGCTACACCAAAGGCACAGCCATGGTTCTATGCATCCTCACGGTCCATCATCCACCCAGACCGAACAGCAATTTCTCAGCCTTTCAACGCTCCAGTAGAAGTCACAGCAGTTCACTGAGCACAGAGCAGCTCTTCATCACTGGCTCTGAATAATGTGAAGAATAAAACCCAGGATCGTTGGATTCAAAGGCAGGGATGCTTACTACCTACAGCTCAAGAGACTCTCGAGTTGTAGAGACACAGAACCAAACAGTGACAGTTCAGTTTACCCAATTACTTACATAGCCTTGAAAGAATGCATGGTACTTAAAATACACAGGGTATGACACCAGTTGGAATATTTTCACTGGAGACAACAAAACAGAAATAAACTTACAGATTGCTTGAACAGTTGAGAACTTACTCTTGTGTTTTCATACACTTGCAAGTCAGGCCAGCCTTTAGACAAGGTGGTAGTTCAGAAATTGGAGTTTCAGAGCTTGGCATTCATTAACTGAATTGTGGTATTTTAGTTTAAAACAGTGTTTAAATATGCAGGTTGTTCCTAAGCAACATTAGTCCCTTAGTCCCTAAAGCTGAGAAAAGATCTGCTAGAATGTAAGCGTCCCCTTTGAAATGATCGTTTCTTGCACAAGGGTTTTCAGGCACAATAAATTATTCCAGTCCTTAAGTTCACATTTACCTCTATTTTTTGTTGCCCTTTACTTCTTCATGGTTGCCCTAAAAGAGTTCTCTTTAGGGCTCCAGTATTATATTGTAAACTAATGTAGACCTTTGCTAGCATTTTCATTTACTTGCAGTGTGAGTTATGGACCCCTTCAATGATATTGAATGGCTAAATGATACGGGGTCAAATGGAGTTTGTCAAAAGCTAATGCCTATCATATGCTAGACTGCATATGAAACTTAACTGCTATTATTCTTCCAACATACTACTTTTTTATTATTATTATTTTTATCTTTTAGCTTTGGAGAGTACAAGACAGTCAATAATACAGTGGGGGATTCATCACACGATAGGCAGGCCTTTTCCGAGCAAGGAGCCTGCTAATGAAAGTATTGCAGAATGATCTGTACATTTTAATGGACCTTGAACAAAGATTTGAGCTTTCCTTTTTAATTTTTTTTAAACACCACATGAATTTTTATTAGTATATTACTCCAGACTTGTTTTGAATACTTGGGGGTCACCTTTGCTGGAGCCCGCATAATGGCAGGGAGTGCAAAGTGGAGCGGAATGAATAAATAAGGAAAGATTGTATCGTATCTTTCAAGGACAGGAACTACAATTAAAGTTTGGGGGGTTGTTTGTTTTGGTCTTTTTCCCTCCCCCTCCCAGGTTTAGCTTTTTTTTTTTTTTTTTTTTAAACTCCTCAACACCTCATGCACTATTATGCATGGAAAACATCTGTCATACTTTGGGACTAATGAGTCATTTATTTTTTTTATATAAGATTACAGTTTGTTGTCAACCATAAGCAGTCTAGATAATTCAAGCTTTAAATTAAGTTTGCCTAAGGGTACCAAATAAGAGCTAATGACAACTTAATTACAGATGTCATTAAACATTTAACCTTATCACATTAAGTAAAGCCCATCCCACATTCTTCAGTTCAGCTGGCAACAGTCAGCCAGGAGAAAAAATACACTCCTTGAGCAAAGACCAATATATCCCAAAAGAATTAGGGTTTTGTGCAAACAAAAGTCAAACTATACCACTGATACAGTCTACAAATGTGTAACCCTGCCTCCACATCTGGAAGTATCATGTAGAAACATGAGTCGACCTAAAATGCCAAAGCACTGAGCACTCTTGGCTACCAGTGATGCATGTGTAGGTTAAGACCCACAGCATCCTACAGAATGAACTCTCAAGGTCACAGGCAGGGAAGGCCCAGAGGTAAGGGATGGTGTGTGCCCTGACTTAAAAATTCCTTCAACAGAAAGAAATATTAGAGAAGGCAATTCACTTTCAAGAGCATGTTGCACTTTCAGAGCCTGATGGGATCTCAGGATCAGGGAAGAGGGAGGAGGAAGCACACAAGGAAGTGGTTCAGCTTTTTAATAATCCAGATCCCTAACATCCCGGCTGTCTCCATGACAACTGAGCTGGATTGCTTTTGAATGCGATTGTGGATTGCCAGTTTTTAACCCTCATGAATAAAAGGGCACTGGAGAAACCCACCTACCTGGTTTCAAATCTGGTGTTCAGTGAGGAAGTGATTTAATGTACATGTACTTTTACAACATAATATGAACCACTAAATGCAGAAGAGATACTCCCAAAAAGCTGAAATAAAACATTTTTCTGCAGAACAACCAGCACTGGAATGTGAAAATACCAGGCAGTAAATATGAGCTTAATTGTAACTTTTCTAAGCGTTTTTAGGAAGTCATTTTGCAACCACCTAAAAAGCAGCAGTTGCCCAAGAATTAGATTCCACTACATTAAATCTAGATATCAGGCTCAAACAATATATGAGATATCAACTGTATGAAGATCAAACTGCAGCATATTCACCATATAGCCACAAGCAAATACAAGCACCCTGTGTAAGTTTGTACCAGCAGTTGGTACAATGGCCTTGTTTTCTACTAACAAGAGTCTGTGAAATTTTGGCCCATATTAATCCACCTGTATACATCCAGTTAAGGAATCAAGGTTACCTGGTCCCCAGCACCAAGTTGGTTTTTTCCAGTCCTCAAAGCCCTGGTGAGGAAAGGCAGAAAAACCAGCAAGGGACCCTCTCACCCCTGTAGAATACTAGGTAGAAAAGACAGCTTTGGCTAGGCACCATCCTGCCTTTGCAGCCTAAATTAAATTCAATACTTCTCTAAGCACATAGAGCAATCCTAGAAGTGAAGGCAAACACAAGGAAAGCAAAACGAATACAGAAGGGACGAGGAGAAAGTGCTTGCCTGACATACAGGATCAGATGTGCATATTAGGCAGGCAGACATCACGAGATGCAGAAATGAAGTCTGGGCACGCTGCGCTTTCTGGCAGCAGAAGCAGACATTTTCCTCAATCGATACAGAAGCACGGCCAGGCACTGCTCCTTGGCATCGCCCCATAACCACCAGGCTGAACTCTGTGCCGCAGGGATCACCCAGTGCTGTACTGAACAAAGATCCACCACACCACACCTGCACATAGCACACGAATGGAAAGGTAGCCCAAATGAAGCATCCCTTATTATGAAACCTTTCTTAATAAAAAGAATCCCCATATATTATTAAAAATGGCGATACTTGATCATGTCACCAATAAAAACCACATTTCTATGTTTGTTTGTACATGGCAACAATTGGTAGCAATTTAAAAAAAAAAAAAAAACCAAAACAAATCTATTGATTTAACCTCCAGGGCCTTTTTTCATGTCAACATGCATTTTAGATCTACGAATTTTATTTCTAAAGAAAAGAATTTTAGTTTTCCTATTATTTCCAAACACCAGTTATTTTTGTCCTACTCCATTTTTATTCCAGTAGAGCCCAAATGAGTTCAATAGTATTACTGTTAATTTACATTAGTATAAATTGAAGAATAATCAGGCCTAGAAGACTGATATGAAAAAATTAGATGTGCAGCTGTGGTTTTTAAGATAATGCTTTCTGAATTACAACAGACATTATGACAGTACAGGGTAAATGTGTTCCCTCACCCTGGCTATGTTAATGTGTTCCCTTGATTGTACTATACATATCAAAATGTAGACTCCATAAGAGAACAGATTAAAATGCACAGTTGTGAAAAATTCGACAGATATTGAACAGTATAAGCGCGTTTTTAATTGTCGTATTTGTTGCAGGGGGATTAAATCAGAAACCTGTCATTCATTTCAAGCTACAAGTGATGGAACCACAAAAAACCAACAGAAAAAAAACCAGCAAGACTGTAACAATGTAAACTCTTAAAGCTGAAGGGCAGATTTTACTGTTTCTTTTCTAAATACATTTTCACAGATTTTAGTAAGTGCAGGTCAAATGTTTCTGAGCATATTTGATGACATATTAGCCATTGGCACACCTAGCTGAAGAGGGCAGTAAATTCTCCATGAGAGGAAGACTTTAAATACGATTAGAGTTAGATTTGACAGAATTCCCACACAAGGGATCCCTCATCTAAAACAAGATCTACTAACTTTGCCATCAAGTTTGTTGCTGCAATCTGCTTCCTCTCACTTCAGGGACTGATCTAATGCATTTCTAAATAACTGGTGGCAAGAAAGGCGAGACCACTAGAATAGTATTTATTGTGGCAAGTAGAGCTCAGGCACATGTATAGCAGGATCCAGCCACAAGTCAGAGCAAGTATATCAGCAGTGTGGCAGTCCTCGCTTTGCTTCGGCCATGTGTTAGCTATTGGAAATCTGCTCTGCAATGAACATTTTCTCCTTTAGGAAAGAAAAGTAGTCCAGTTTTATCCCTTTAACTGTGTCCTGATTTCAGCTGGGATAGAGCTAATTTTCTTCATAGTAGCTAGCATAGTGCTGTGTTTTGGATTTAGTACCAGAAGAATGTTGATAACACACTGATGTTTTCAGCTGTTGCCAAGTAGTGCTCAGACTACTCGAGGACTTTTTGAGCTTCTCCTGCTCGGCCAGGTGCATAACAAGCTGGGAGGGAGCACCGCTAGGACAGCTAACCCAAACTGACCAAAGAGCTATTCCATACCATAGAACATCATGCTCGGGGGGGGTTGGGCAGGGTGATCGTGGCTCAGGGGGAGTGCTCGCTGCTCGGGACGGGCTGGGCATCGGTCGGCGGGTGGTGAGCAATTGCATTGTGCATCGTTCATTTTGTATATTCTGTATATTCTATTATCATTCTCATTATTACTATTATTATTATTTTCTCTTATTAAACTGTCTTTATCTCAGCCCTCGGCTCTAACCTTTTATTTTCTTTCCGATTCTCTCCCCCATCCCACTGAGGGAGCGGGGGGAGTGAGCGAGCGGCTGCGTGGTGCTTAGTTGCCAGCCAGGTTAAACCATGACAAACTGTCAAAAAGAACTAGGATCAAGTTTCTGGTTTGCCAGATTTTCATTTTAGCAATTCATTGAGCATCTCTCCCTCGCTTTCACAGAAATACAGTTGGGATTTTTCTGACCCAGTGACACAATCAAGATTTACAGCTATCCACCTTAACCTGGTCTTGACATTGATGGGAATTGTCTGATTTCACCTCACTGATGTCAACATTTCCACACCCATTTAAAAATCAGGCAGGGATCTTTCTTCAGGTACAGCAACAGACTCCTGGTTTGCTTCAGCAGTGTAAAACAGACTCAGAGTCCATTATTTCACATCATAATTTATGAATTCATCAGTATAAAAGGCCATTATCAGAAACTCCGTAGAACATGATGAGGGCTGTGGTACATGTCAGTGTTGCGGTAATTCTGTCATGATTATTTTATTAAGTGCGTATTAGCATCAGCCAAGTTTGCCTCACAGTCAATCATCTGGGGCAAAAGGGGAGAATATAGCAAAAATGAAAACATGCTATAGGCATCTTGTCAACCTTAACAAACTGCGATTAGCAAAAATGCCTTTTCTTCCTTCAGAGGTGTCAGAATTTATGCTCTATCTAGACACACTACTTTTAAAACACTGCCATCATCACATGGCAGCCTCTCATTTTACACCACTTACAAGCAAAACATCCTTTGGCCTATGCTGAGGGATGAGCAGCTGTAAGGGTCTGTGCTCCTCTTGCACCTCTTTGCAACTTCGCAGAAAGTCTGTCTCTGTTAAAAGATTTTTAAAATCAAGCCCACTTTATTTTCTCAAATGGATTAGGCTGAAAAAATCCTCTACTAAAAATAATTGAAGATGCCACACAGAATTATTTAAGATTTCATTTATCTTCCAATTACAGTTTGATAGATTCGCTTTATGTGACACCTACGGACAACACTAAAAACCTTCATTTTCATCAAATACCGCCTTAATGTTGATGGAGCCTAATTGAAAACCATGGTGTCACAAATTACATAGTACTTGCCCTAAAACTGCAGCAGAAATGTCCATATAGAATGGCCAGAAAAGCTCACACTTCTTTTAGGCTGCAACAACACTGTCAGCTCACAGCTCTTATATATTCATCTGTCATTTTTCTGGCAGTTTTGCATATTAATTTATGGTATTGATTGTGCAGAGCACTGGGGTGTGTATGGGTCAGCTTTGAAAATGAAATCCATTCAAAATATTTTAGCAATACATATCACTTTTTAAACTTAGATTGTACTGTCGAGAGCTCTTGCTTATAATATTGATTATTCTGTTAATTTCTGCTATGGCTTATTCTTACAGGTGTCTTAGAGCCATAAAATAGTATAACATTTAATCCACATCCCACACTGCAGCTTCATAAAGTCTGCCTTCTAATCCTGCTCATCAGAAATTACAGAGCTCAGGTAAAACCTCACGTAAAATGTCATCCCCAATTCTTTATTTGTTTTCAAGTATGTTTTAATTAAACATTGAGGTGTGAAAAATGTCAAAACCACCTCTTCGTAGATCCCTGAATGCAGTTGTGATTAAAATGACAACTATTTATTTATTTAATCAACCACATAAACTCCTGAGAGCTGAAGCAGGAAGCAATGCAGAAGCCACACCCTAAGCACAAGGCGTTCTTCACAGGTCTCTCAAGGATGCGGCCACCAGGCTCTCATGCTGTTCAAGAGTAAACAGACCAAGCAGAAAGATGTACAGAAATCAGCAGCTGAAATGGGCTGAAGTTGCTTGTAGCTTGTTCTCCAGAAACTATTATCTAGAATGTTTCATGGAATACCTTGTGCCTGCATATTCTTGTCAAAATATAAACTGATTTTTACTTGAGTCTGCCAGCAGCCTGAAACAACTGAGATACAAATTTACACATCCATCATGTATTAATCTTAAAGCTGTCGAGCAGACGCAGATTTAAAGAACAGCATTATCTGATTCCCAGTAGCTGAAGAAAAGAAAGGATATCAAACGAGGAGTTTTTATGCTGTCATGGGTGGGTGGGGCTTGACAATATCCATCAAACCTTGATGGCTAATTGGCATAGAGATAATGAGCAATTTGGAGGCAAGCTGACATAGGAGCAGGCAAAGCTGCAGAAATACACGTCCTTCTCGAGTATGTGCACAGGACAGCGTTAGATGCTGTTTTGTCCAGACACTTACTAGCTCTTATTTACAACCCCATACCACAATATTGCAATAATCAGGCAACTTTTCAGCTATAACTCCCCCTCGCCCCATCTCTTGTTCCATTCATTATTCTACAAAAAACATTAAACCAAAGAGCAATCAATTCAGTCACGTGTTTCCTCTATGAAAATATGATATTGTAGCTTGAAAACAGATACGCTAAAATTATTTAGTCCTGTAGCATTTTGCTTTAATTCTGCAATCACTTCTAAACTAATATGAAATTCTTGACAACATGAGCTCAATTCCAAAAACATCTATTAACGCCACCCGTCTGAATGGCAGAGGTATTAGCAGTGATTAACTGCCGATTGTTTTGCCTATCATGTCATTTTGTTAACATGCAAAAAAACCTGGCCTTATTAAAGCACATTTTTGAGTCTCTGACTTCAGTCAGCAAATCAATATATTGTATTTTCTAGGATTGAGGAGTCTGAATAGCATCATACGATTCTCATGCAAGCAAACTAAGTGTAAATAAGCTACTAAAGCAGACTACCAATTAAACATATGAAAAAGCCCTTTATTAGCCCTAGTGTTAATATTGTTCACTCAGCTAGAATCCTAATAAACAAGGCAGGTGATCAGCAATTCCATTTAAGTAACGTAAGTGCCATCCTCTTGCTGTTATGCTCCCCCACAAATAAGGCAAATACACTTGTAGGTTGATCAGACAAAGGAAATGGTGTTCAAAAGCACAACTGTGATAACCAGAAATGAATTAATGTTCCTACAGTGCTTTAGAAAGCATCCCACAAATACACTTAAAAATCAATTGAGCTGTGTTCATACGCAATAAGCAGAGCACTTTACATTTAAAATCACCACTGCCCATTCCAACAGGAACAACTGCAATTAAAAAGGTGTTAAGAACAATCATAATCTCGTTCAGAATTAAATCCATCTTCATACCATGGTTAAGGATTGTAAAATAAATAGAAGA
Organism: Egretta garzetta; assembly: GCF_000687185.1. Classification (NCBI taxonomy): domain Eukaryota; kingdom Metazoa; phylum Chordata; class Aves; order Pelecaniformes; family Ardeidae; genus Egretta; species Egretta garzetta. The sequence continues at coordinate 336,438 of NW_009259242.1, read as the reverse complement.
TGATTTCCCACCTGTAAGATTTGCACTAGTACTTGTGCCATGATTCATTTAAAGCAATGAGCTCATTTAGTACAAGTTGATTAGAAATGCCCTGAAATCCCCCTCACCAGATACTTTCTGTAGCTAGGGCACTACTCTGTTAGAATGAGATGCCAGCAGATACCTGGGTTATGTACAGCTTCCACAGCACTCTAACCTATGGCAAAATAGTCCAGTAACTTACACATAATAGCAGTTAAAGAGGTTAATAGCTATCCTACAGCTGATGTAAAGGACAGAACGAGCTGTCATTCTTACTGGGAAAATAAGATGAGGTCAAAATAAACATGAATTACTCAATTTACAGGAGGTCAGAGTAGCCAATCTGAATGGTCCTGCTTGGCCTTAGGATCTATAAATTTTCTCATGCTTAGATTCAGTTTTCTCTAGCCTATATTCAAGCTTGCTTGCAAACGCATTTTTATTGTGGCAATGATCACACTGATAAATGGGTACGGTGCACAGGATACAGTCTGAAGCATCTTTATCTGTAAAAGTCTACAAGATTTGAGCTTACGTAGCCCAAGATGCTTAATTATCTACATCAAGAATATTTGCTTCACACAAACACCAAGACACTGTCAGAGATCCACAGGGCATGCTTGCCTTCTTCAATCACATGGAACAGGCATAGGTGCCTTTAGATGCCTAAGTTTGATCAGCATTCTTTGCAAACTCAGCAATCCCACTGTTCTTGGACCTGGTTTGGGATTGTTAAAATAATGCCATATAGGATAGAAGCAGCCAGCGAGAAAGCAGAACAGCAATTCTGAAGCCAGACCCTTGTGTCAACACAAGGGCTTTGTATTTAAAAAGCAAAAGAGCTTAGGGTCTTTTTAGTAAAGTTAGTGTCTTCTCAGAAATATTGATCAGAGGCAGGTAGGTTTTTCCTATGGATCCATGATGGACCCAAATCAGGGGGATGAGGAAGACATTTACTAAATTATAGGCAGCTGGAAAAATCATGATATCATTCTTCTTTTAAGTTTGCTTTATAATTTCGTATCTATGGCGAAGAGCCTAGCCTTCAGAGCACACTATGGCCAGACCAATTAAGACTCCATAACCATCACTCTAAAAAGAGACTGTCCCCCCAGTAAATATCTACTCGAATATGATCACATTTCAATGCAAAGAGGGAAGAATAAAAAAGGAGAACGCCCATGATTGATACGTTTATAAATTTAAGTTTTAAAGAACCCAGCATAAAAGGATGTAGCTCCACAATGAATTTCAGCAGTAGGGAACAAGCTGATATACAAAACCTTTCATCACTGCATAGCTAGGGGTCATTAACACAGAGGCCTCAGGCTAGGGCATTAATTTCCCTAGCTGTCTAAAAGTGAGATGTACAAAATAAGCTTTTCATTGCATATTTGAACAGTGCTAGAGTCTGCACCAGGTCTATGATCCGGGGTTCTGGTTTAGTGGGTTTTTTGGAAATGTTGTTTGTTTTTTTTTTTTAACAGTCTACTTGTTTTTACCTACTGGACTATGTCCTATGTTACACAACAGCCACATATGTATCTGACAAAGAGCACAGCTGAATTTATTGTTGCTGCTCACAATAATCAAGCTCAGAATTTACTGAACAGAAGTAGAAAATGTAGTACTCCTCCTAGCTAGATACAGGCCTATGAAAGCACGCAAGGTGCTTCATAGCCCTGGGACGACAGGTTATTGCTAGCACATACCTGTGGCAAGCAGCGCCTGCAGTTCTACGCTCTTCATAAAGCTGTTGCTCATTAGCGTGGTATAGGAAAATTGCTATGGGGAGACACTTCTGCTTTCTTTCCATTCTATTAACAAACCTAACCGCAAAAAGTTTTTAAGTTAACTGTTCTTCTAAAAGTGATAATTTTTAAAGATTAACTTGCCAAAGTTTATTCCCTCCCATGGTTCACTGTTCCCCCTCTTTCCTAATGATATTCCACCGAGACTCAAAAGCAGGATTCAAAGCTGTTGGAATGGTAGATTTAAATGTCCAGTACCTTGCAAATTCTAAAGATATAGACATGGTTCCCAGACACTGCTAGAATGAGAGGATTACCTTGCTTTTCAGGAGATTCACACAGCATTTCACCTTATTCCTAGAAGGTTTAAAAGCATTAGATCTTAACACTGTATCATCATTAGGCATGGAACAGCGAGTTCTTTAAGGTTGCTATCAGTTATCTTTTCCTCCTTCTTAGAAATGTAAAGTTAGATTCATTACCCATGCAGCTTAGCCAAATTCACTCGAAGCATTAGAAGACAAGTCAACAGAGTTTAAAATGGGCCCAACATTGATATTGGAGAGGGTATGCCTGAGCAAGGCTGCTGGACATGCCTACTTTGTACACTGTAGCAAAGAATGAAGAAAATTAAATTTACTATTGATAGAAGTAACTCAATTTACATTCTAAAGTGCTAAATCTGAGATATAGTATGTGTAATTGAACTAATGGGAGGTGGCTGGAAGGAACATGACAATAATGACAGACTCATTTAAAAATAGCTGCCAGCACTCCTGTGAAGAAAACAACAGTTTTAATATTAAGAAATGTAACTCACATAGAACAAAAGACCATAAAAACTAACAATGAGATGATGTGATTTCCAAGAAACTCCCCAAACCAGTTTCTCCTTTATATCCTCATCCAGCTTCCCTTAGAGTACTTCCTCTCAAAAACGTCAAATGATACAAAAAAAGTCAGAAGAATGAGGGTTAGGGCATGGCTTATTAGGAAATTGGAGGAGAATGAGAAACTGTGCCCAGTATAGACAACATACAACTCAGAAAAACACAGAACTCAGAATTTTCTAGGACCTTAATCAGCAGACATACTTACACTGCCACAGAAGTCTTTCACTTGTTTCAGTGAATTCTCATTCAAAAGCACTTACAGTGAAAGAACCAGAAATAAGGTGCAAAGAACAGTTAACTAACTTTTTAAAATGCATCGGTGCACTGCAAAGCAGCCAGTCAAGCTCTAAGCAAGAACAGTGCTAAGCAAGAACAAGGGAAAGTAGTTTACTTTGGAGTAAATGACCTTTTTTAATTGCTTATCTTTCAAGAAACTTTAGGGATGACAAATTCTCCAACAGCATATTCTATTATCATCCTTGCCCCTGTTAATTCTTCAGAAATACTCTCCAAGACAGAAGGTTGTCAGACGAGCCAAAAATTAATGGCAGACAGCTCTATTGAGCTATTTGTTTGACTTGCTACTACTATCCATTCTGGATTTGCCCCACAAAAAACCCACACAAATTGGGGCCAGAGCCATTCCAATAATGTAAATGTAGACATCAGCACTTAGTGCATCTTGTAGGCAAGGGAGGGAACAAGATAGCTGAGCACAAGCACTCGTACCACTGCCTCTAAGTGCTAGACCACCCATACCCAGATAAATATGACACAGTCTTGAGTCATTGCCTTTCAGCCTACTCTGATGAACCAGTTCATTATAATAGTTTGAGTACCTAATAAAATTACAGCATTTATAAAAGGTACCATGCATCTACACTTCCCACAGAAGTACATTTTTTTGATCCAACAAAGGCTATTTTACAAAGCCTTGTGGTAGCATGAATGTAAAGAAATCTGCAATTTGAACAGGAAAAAATGTGTAGGTAATTTTATCTGGCTTAATTTTTTTTTATTTTTTTTTTTAAGATTCTCTTTGAGAAATAAGTTGCAGTGGTATTTTGAATGTGTTGGCCAATTGAGTGGGTTTGCAAAATAAAGACAGATGGCAATGGATTACCCAAATGTTTCATTGTGGGAAGTCAGCCATTTGCTGTGCCTCCAACATGATGGTTTCTAAGATCCTACCCGCTCAGTTCCCCTACAGCTCACATACCACCTGCTGCCCTACTACAGGGCTAAATGGTATGAAGAGCAGTGTTGCGGGTGACTGCTGTTCTATCAGCTATGGGAAAAGAAGAGAATGGTGTGAGAAATCCTATAAATACAGTTTTCAGGACGATATGTGAGTATGTGCGGTCAAGTCCCATTTGCTTTGAAGTCACTTGATGTTGGCGTGACTTTGAAATCACTGATTTGAAGAAATTCTTGGTGCCCTGGGTGATTTCTGAATTTTTCTAAGCATGAGGTAAATCAAGTCAACAGCTACTCAGGACTGTCTAGAAGCCCTGATGTCCCCGATTCTTTACTCACAAAGTGATGCCAAACTGGAACCAGATTAAAGGGACAGCGTAAAATTACAGCCCATGCCTGGCTAAGACAGAGGAGTGCAAATCACAACAGTAATGAAACAAACTTTCCAGGACGTCCATCACACAAAAGGCAGCTAATGCGTCCACTGTCTGGGGAAAAACCTCCCAGGCAACACCATTTTGGAAACCAAAATCTCCGCTGCTGCTCTAAAGCAGCCTCTTTAAACAAATGTATTTTCAAAAATAATGAATATTGGAATATCAGTTCGCATAGCTGATTCTCTTCCGCTGCAGTACCAAAGGTTCATTTCAAGGGCTGACTGATGGTATAACTCAGCTAAAACTCTGAAGTGGACAGTGTTTCCCATCCTTCTTTCCTTTAAATAGACAGACCAAAAGACAGGAAAAAGTTCCCAGTTTCTAAAGCCACATTTTATTACAAAATACAAAAATAATAAAGTAGAAGATAAGCCCTTAAATATAAAGAAGTCTCAGGTCTGCTGAGGGAGACAAAGTAAATAAAAGGCTCAGAAACAGCCCCCTCCAACAGCACCAGGAAGGATGACAAGTCGCTCCTGTCTTGCTTTGCAGCACAGCTTCCCTTCAGGCGTTCCTTTACATTGGCTTTGTGACCCCAGCTGACCCCCAAATCCCTCCCAGGGATCAGTCTCTCCCTCCAGCAGACTGGCCCTCCACCACTGCCCCCCCAGCCTGCCTGCCCCCTGCCCTCCCCAGAGCTTCCCCTCCCTCCTCCCCACAGCCCACAGGACAAAGCAAATATAAGCATTTTCTCTCACTGCCAGCTGCACCCTCTCCAAAAAAACCACATACGGTTTAGCGAGCTGTGAACCACCAGTCTAAGACAAACGTATAAATGTTGCTGCAAGAGCATGACAAACAGACTTCCCTTCTCCTCAAGGCTGCAGCCGTTTTCATCCTCATTATATCCTCACCTGCTTGATTTTCCCCAATTTTTCCACACAAGCTCACATTGCCAACTCACTGCAGTAACTCTCTGCTTTGCCAGAGCTGCTGCAGCCAGACCTGAGTTCTTCGTGCACCAAATTTGTGCATCGTTTGTTCTGCAAATTTCTTTCTCTAACATGGCTCTTACCATGTTCAGGCAACACTTTATTTTTAGACTGCGATTCATTCCTCACCTGGTTTCTATAGCCGTAATAGGCCATGCTCAGTCATGTTCAATTTCTTCCCCATAATACTGAACAGTTCACTTACAAGCTTTAAAATACTGTGGCTACTTAAAAGTTTTCCGTCTGAGCTGCGAACAAACCACACAGGACATTGATCTTCATGTCCCTGTCCTTTGCCATCTCCAAGTTACAGCAATCATCTACTGATGAGCCCAGGGAAGTGCGGGGAAGGTGGTATCGCTGCTCTGCAAGCCAGGGTTCTGTAAAATGCACCCTGCCATCCAACAGAGCTTTGTGGGAAAATGGCATCGGTCTATTTTTGTAACTGTTCGCACAGATACGCTCAGGCAGTTTGTGTCTTTATCGTACGAGCATTTCTACACTGCATATGCAGTCTCAGCTTCAGACAAAATTCAAACAGACTGGTACCCCATTCTCTTTTTTTCTTCCTTATATTCACATATAATAATGAAGGAGGAAAGGAAGGGGCTGTCAAATGCAATAGGAAATCAGGAAAAACAGCTTTACATTTCAATTACTTCTACATATCATTAGGTGTTCTTTGCAAACGCCTCCCTTGCAACTTCAGGAGAGCATTTAAATCATCACCTTCCAAGAGTACTAATCAGACATTCCTGCAGCCAGGTATCCCCGGTGTGACCATCTTTGCGTTAAACCACCAAACTCTGAGTGATGAATTTAGAGCGGCTAAAGCTATAAATCTATTGTTGCATTGAGGGATTTCCTGTTAAAAATGAAGAGGCTTGTTTCTCTCTCTTGTGATGTGACTGAGCACTGGGATCTTTTAGTCTAGGTAATTAACATACCAGTACGAACCTATTTTTTGCCAGCCAGTTTCACTCACGATGCCTGAGACACAATATGACGATCAGGAAATTTCAGAATAAAACTGTCAATCAATTCAAACAAATTTTAAAGAATTACAGAGGAATTAGGGATGCATAAAATGTTGGATTATAAAATGAATTTTTTTAAGGGAGTTCTGAATGTGCAAACATTATTAAAAACAACAGATGTGTAGCTATTTTATGCAACATATAAAACATTTTGCCTTTGACAAGATTAATGCAAGGGCGAAGACTTTCATACAAGCAAGACCAAAAAGCCTTACTATAAAAATGTCAGCTCTACCACAATAAAAACCTAACATCTGAAATACCCTATTCTTTGGGAAGAACAGAACTATGTTGAAGATAGTGCATTAGCCATTGCCAGTTTTGAATGGGAGAAATGGAACACCTTTCCCACAGTGCTTCAAATTTCACTGGATTGTGCCCTAAGCTCTTCGAGGACATAGGTGAACAGCCACAGCCAACTCCTTTCGCCTTTGTCAATGCTATCAGAGGCCACATCACTATATTTTTACCCATGTTGCAGTTAATCAGATGAAATGAAGAGGATCATTAGGTTAATTAGGAGAACAAGGCTCACTAATGGTAATAAGCAACAGAATGCACAGAGCAGGCTTCAGTGGATAAAATATAGTGGCAGCTATTGGCACGGAATATCCACAATTATTTAAATCAGCCTCGGTTGAAGAAAGACTAAAGTCCAGTCTAGTAAAGCACATAACCCACAGCCAGCTATCTTGACCTCAGTACTCACATGCCAAAGCCAAAGTCTGGCCTGAAAAGAATCCTTGAAAAAGAGCACGAATTACAACCTCATTCTGCAAACTTCTTCACAACTTGCAGAAACTTCCATTAAATTTCATATTCAAAATTTGTAGTCCGAAGTTATCTCAAGGAGAAATTAAAAGTTGCCTAATTTACCATGTGCAGCTCAGCTTTGACTCAGACTCTATTCTTGATCATTACATTATGCAAACTACTTCATAAAGCTCCATAATCCCCTTAATGCAGCCCACACTGGTTTAAAAATTAAAAATCACTATTGTTTCCATTATCCTTTTAATTGGATGATGGCATGACTAATATACAATATAAAAGTCAACTATTTAATCACACATAATCATCCTGTTTTACATTTTATGCATGCCAGGTATTTCTAAATTCAGATGTTATATTGTCAATTAACATAAAATTTATAGCTTTCAGCTTTTCAGAGACACACATTACCTCTGAATCAGTAAAACACTGAAGCATGATTGAAATGCATGGTAGCAACACAGTGTAAAAATAAATAATTGCATACCAGACACTAGATGTTCTAAACATTTTGTGTCAGATCGTTGCAATTCCTGTACGCATGTGAGAGAGAGAGAGAACGTGATGAGTATTCGCCCTAATAACAACGCTTGTTGCGTTGGCATCAGCTGCAACACTCCTGGGAAACCGAGAAATTCCTTTCTGCTTCTCTACAAGAGGACGAAGGAAGGAAAGAATGACAAGAGCTTCTATTCAGCAGCACATAAGCACCTGCCTTACTAAGTGATTTGATGAGCTGATTCCTATGCTAAATTGAGCGCCATACACTGTTGCAGAAAAAAAGGCATCAGAAATTCCTCTAGCAATGTTGACTCTTCAAGAGAAATTCTTTCTAGCTGAAGCAATTCCCCATGCAATATTACACTGATTCCGTAAAGATATCGTCTGGTATTTTATAGTATTTAAGTGACTGACTACATAAATTATTTGGTTAGAGAAAGAGCTACGCATGCATTGTAGCATACAATATCAAAACAGGACAAAAATATCCAAGACTAAGGTACACAGGCAGTTATTTCCAGACTGCCAAAGGAGAGGCGAGATGGCAAGTTCTTAGTTAATGCTCAAGTATCTTGTCAGAGTCCTTTTCTGAAGCATCTCAAGCAGAGCTACTCATTTATTTTTCAATAATTCTTAATAAATACAGATTTTTAAAATGATTTTGCAGAAACAGCTGTGTTTATTTTTTTTCTGTTATAGTGATATATTTTCTGTTCTGGCAGAAAGAAACCCCAAAAAAGCTTTTAAGTTGCTGAAAAGTCACGTTTTGACATTTTACAACAGATTTCTTCATTTAGACTTCAAAATTATAAAATTTTTTTAATGTTTGTTCTAAATGTAAAATGTCAATATCTCAATGAAATGTCTTGATCACTCCAGTGCGTACTTTTTTTAGATTCAGTTCAAAACCCGTTCAAATGTTTGAGCCTTACGTCCCTGCCCCAAGAAATATTTTTCTAAAGCCTCAGCTGTTCATTAGACAAAAAAACTTTTTACTGTTCATTCTAGTCCCAGCCTGTCTTCATATCCCCCCTTTAAATATCTACTTGTCTATTTTCATCATGGTGAAATATTCATGGATTGCAATTTATGCAAAGGAATTAGTTTAAACAGAACGCTTCAAAGTTACTAAAATATACAGTAAACCATTTGAATGGTAGAGAGAACACTAACTCTATAGAGGACTCAATTATTTGGGAGGACAATGTATGAAACATCTGAAACACACCAGGATTTAATAACAAAAAGTTCAGTTTTAAGTATTAGAATACAGTTTGGAGTAAGGGAAAGAAGGTAATATTTTTCATAATAAAGTAAACTTAAATTACATGCAATTTAAATTGTAAAGCCATTACAGAAAGCAATAGTTGTTAATGTCTATATAACACCATTATTAGGAAAAATAGTAATAGGCTCTGTCATTAGAAATAACTAGTAATTGGCTGAGCTGTAAAATTCCAAAGCAGTCAGATGAAGTCAGTCTTCTCTTAAATTAAATAGCTACCACCTACAAAACAGATATGAAACTACATCAGATGTGTAGAGTTGAAGTGTAATCTGAAACAAACCAGGAGGAAAACCAAAACACCCTATTGAGAAAGTAAGACTGCTGAAGATCAGAAACGCCAAGAGTCCACAATATTTGCCAAACACAGTTTCTAGAGTAGTTAAAGAAGCCCTCCAGTCCATCACACAGGGAAATAAACAAAGATTGGATGCCAAAACCAAACAAAACACCGTAACTGGGTTAGGATTACTAAAAATCACAGGTATTTCTAAAAGAAACTGTGGAAATTGTTTTGGGTTCATTTTTTTGGAACAACTGCATAGCATGGCACATGCAGTTTGTTTTTGAAAGGTTTTGCACAGTTAGATGAGCATTTGCTTGTGAAGAAGAGGTTTATCCTTCATCTGTACGATACCGTAGTTAAAATCTGGAAACTGCTCTTGCAGAAGCTATGAAATTTGTTGTGCTTTTTATGCTGTAGTTGTGCTGGAAGTTATAGGCTGGTTCCAGGAATTACTATGTGAAATATATGGCCTATGTATGCAGGAGGTCAGACAAGATGATCGTAGTGGTGCCCTTGGCCCTTAAAACCCATGAGCAGATGGAAATGACAAAAGCTATGGAGCATCAAGAATTCAGATTTTACCCTGACATGACTATGTAACACAGCCTGAGCTTACACCTCTGTAGAACAGGACCAATGTATGGCAGCCCATGTTCTGATAACTGAGAACAGAGCTCGCAGTAGGCAATTATATTCCTGTACAATAGCAGCACTGTTTACAAAGTAGACCCAAAAGCCAGGATTCTCCTTTCCTTTTTGATCCTAGTACAGAAGGTTTCAGGTATAGGTGGACATAAGAGCGCTCAGGTCAGGCCCTCTGGATTCAAGGCCACATCAGAGCGGTCAGTCAGAGCTTCCCATCACACAGGGGTTACAACTTTCCAACCCTATTCTGCCCTACCCTCTGAGCAGACTGAAGGAAGAAAAGGAAATTTGCTTGTGCTTCTGTCTGCACTCATTCTTTTCCTCCTCAGTCAGGCGCATTCCCTGCTCCCCATGTTCCAGTCAACTGCTTTGATCATCTCTCTCAACAGGGAGGTGAAATAATTGAACTTTTGAACTTTTGCACAGATTGGCTGCTGAACAATCACCGAGCAATGTCCTCATCAATGTAAAGGCAAAATAGCTTCCCCGAAGTATTTAGAAAAAAAAAAACCAAAAACCATAAACCAAAACCAAACCTGCTGCAACAGGCTTCCAGTCCTGGAGGTAAGTTGCAAAAGCTTGGATGAATATTGATACAGTGCCTGAGGAGAAATAAAAGTCTTCCCTGAAACTGAAACAGATAAGCATCAGCACCACCATGGCAT
>NW_009259242.1:322323-326005 GCF_000687185.1 Egretta garzetta | reverse complement strand
TGCTCATATTTCCTTTCAATTGGGTGGAAGGTAGCCCTCTGCATCCTTAAGTACCTTTGTATACAGTTTCTGTTTGCTCATTTGCTTTTATAGGTATGGTGGTTTTTAGGGCTCTAATGTGTTTTCTAGGTGCAATAAATCTAAATAAGTATTCATAAAGACTTCTGTTTTCCCAGGATTACTCTCTTTTACATGCCTGCACGATCTCTACCAGAATAATTTTACCTTAATTAGTATCTTCTGTACAATGCTACTACATAGTGTTGTTTAAGAACTACATATATCATTGACTTCTCCCATCTAAAATAAGAGAAATAAAATCAGCATGGCACTGCCCACGTTGAATCACAGATGGCTTAAACTGGATCTTGCTGAAATGACAGCTGTATTGGGTTTGTGTGGCAAGGTTTTGGTAGCCAGGGGGTTGCAGGGGTGGCTTCTGTGAGAAGCTGCCAGAAGCTTCCCCCATTTCCAACAGAACCCATGCCCGCCAGCTCCAAGATGCACCCGCCGCTGGCCAAGGCTGAGCCCATCAGTGACAGTGGTAGTGCCTCTGGGATGACATAGTTAAGAAAGGGAAAAATAACCCTGCACAACTGCAGCCGGAAAGAGGAGATTCCCCTGCAGCCCCAGGTGCAGCCCATGGTGGGGCAGGCTGTGCCCCCACGGCCCAGGGAGGCCCACGGGAGAGCAGATCTCCACCTGCAGCCCAGGGGGGACCCCACGCCGGAGCAGGGGGTGCCCGAAGGAGGCTGTGACTCCATGGAAAGCCCACGCTGGAGCAGGTTCCTAGCAGAGCCCAGGCTGGGGCAGGTTTCCTGGCCGGGCTGTGGCCCTGTGGGGACCCACACTGGAGCTGTCTGCTCCGGAGGGACTGCACCCCATGGGAGGGAGGGACCCACACTGGAGCTGTTTGTGAAAAACTGCAGCCCATGGGAAGGACCCACGCTGGAGCCATTTGTGGAGGACTGTCTGCCATGGGGGGACCCCAGGCTGGAGCAGGGAGCGTGTGAGGTGTCCTGCCCTGGGGAGGAAGGAGCGGCAGGGACAGTGTGCGATGAACTGACCCCAACCCTCATTCCCTGTGCCCCCACGCCACTCGGGGGTGGGAGCAGGTAGAGAGTTCAGGAGTGAAGCTGAGCCTGGGAAGAAAGGAGGGGTGGGGTGAAGGTGGTTTTAAGATTTGGGCTTTATTTCCCCTTATCCTACTCTGATATGGATGGCAATAAATTAAACTGATTTCCCCAAGTCAAGTCTGTTTTGCCCATGGTGGGAATTGCTGAGTGATCTCTCCCTGCCCTTATCTCGACCCACGAGCCTTCCGTTACGTTTTCTCTCCCCTGTCCCGATGAGGAGGGGAGTGATGGAGCCACTTTGGTGGGCACCTGGCATCCAGTCAGGGTCAACCCACCACAACAGCTATTCTTACAAGTTCTAGAAGTTATTGTTAAGCTAAAAAAATACTCTAATAAGAACAGGCTCAGCTTCAAGTTTCAGACACTATTTGTGTGTTTGGTAGGTTTTGCTTTTGTTTTGCCAAGAGCGATTTAAAAGTATATTTAATTTTTTAAAAATTTACAGTTCATTCCATAGAAATTTTCCTTTCTTTTTGTTTCTTGCTTTGCAAAGCCTGTTGAAATGAATAATTGAACTGTTTTCAATAAGATTTTTGATAGGGGAAAAAATAATGTAGAACACCACAAACAGTTACGTAGAAACAGACCAAAAAAACCCTTTGAGTTTGGTAAACAAGCACTGAAAAAGTCTGCCTCAGCATGAAAAATACATGTAGGTTTTTAATAGAAGGGAACTCAGATTTCCCTGTTTATATAATATAAAGTTAATGCCAAAGAGGAAAAAAAAAATATACCCTTTCAATGTGAATCAACACCAGACAGTGCCAGCAACTCTTAGTTCACTTTTCAAGCATTCCAGTGCTCCTATATGCTGCTGAACTGGCATTTCTCAAGAGTTATATTGCATTAGCATTCCTACTGGGAATAACATCCAGAGCCTACAGGAGATATCTGAAAAGCCACCTAGCAAGTATCTCATCATATCAAGATAAAAAGGAATTTGGGCGGCTTGGGTTTGCCTTTGCCTGAGACATTCACGGTGAATTCAAAGGGTTATTTTGGTTTGGTTTTCAGGTTTTGCATGAACTGTTCTGTGCCCTGTGCTTCTTTCCCCTCTCTTTCCTTAGCCTGGGGCAGAGCCTGGTACAGTGTCTCAGCACTACTCTTCCTCTGGGATTATTCAAGGAATGTACCACGCAGGAAATACTCACATCTCCAAGACATTTCTTACTATGCCCTGCATCACTAAATACATTGGTCCATCTTGCACCACTCTGGCTCATGAGCTTTCCAGATGCTCTTTCATTCATAGAGATGCCACAGAAGCTCACAAGTCTGGTTTCAGAGCTAAGGAGAAATCTCATTTCTTTATGCCTATTTCTAAAAGTTTAATTTCACTGGCAATTTTTGGCACTTTCCCGTAAAGGATTAGGAGCACATGAAAGCAAGTGAGTGTGGCATGGGCTATACAGTATCTGCTTCTATGTGTAATTTTTGTGAAAGCCATTAAAAAACCAGAAGTCAGTTTCCTATGGTATGGGAGTGCTTCTGTTTCTACTAAAGAAAAAGGAAAGGTGAAACAGTGCCCACCTCTCAGACAGGCATTTTGAAAGGGGCTTTTCTTCAACTGAAAGCAGTGGAGTCCTTTGAAAAAAGTAGATCTTGAAATTAATGTTTGAGTTTTCAGAGCAATAAGGATTAATTTTCTATTGATTTTTCAAGTCAAACTGACCGCTTCAAGTATTCGGAATGAAGACAATGGTAGAAATAGGTAATACTGTTAATGAAGCTTATTAGTCACATTTAAGGGACGGTCATGAATAGCTACCATTGTGCGATGCACACAGAGTAGTGAAGTATTCCTGCCCTGAAGACATTCTGTAAGGAGAATAAAATTACATGAACTGACTCTGAGAAACATAGCTCTTTTTCTCAGGTGCAGGGAGGAGTTAGTAAAGATCAGGTAAAGGAATGGGGAAAAAAAAAAACCAAAACACAACAGAAAAAGCGAAGCGAAACAGAACTGGAGAAAGAGGTGGCATATGAAGTGAAAACCAGTAAGGAAATACTAAGCAAACAGCCAGGAAGGCCCTGCCTGGTTGCTTCTGCTACGCCTCCTCCCAGCTGGGGTCTGGCTGGCTTTCCTCTGAACAACAAAAAAAGCATGACTGGAGCACAACAGAGCCTCCTATCCAGAAAGGCTATTGCCCAAGTTAGCCTTAGGAAATCATAAAGCATATACATGAAGAAAATACCACATATAGTCCTCTTTTAGTTTATGAGCTACTTATACTAGTCAGAGACTCAGTAACATGAGCAGATTTCAAAGAAACAGCTTGGCTGGTTTACCTTCAGAACTGCAATTGCCCAAGTATTCCTTCATTCAAAAGGAGAACAGATTCATCCTACTTTCCAATGCACAATTCAGAAGAAATAATTCAAAAAATATACATATGAATCAAAATGATCCTTCTCCTTGGATGGATCCCTAAAGCACCTGTGCACTGAGTACAAAGAGCTCTCCATTCCAAGGGTGGATGTGTTTGCAGGCAGGTGAAGTCTCAGCAACTTGCTAATGCAGTAAATTATACAGTGGAGGGGGAAAG
>NW_009259242.1:289772-321486 GCF_000687185.1 Egretta garzetta | reverse complement strand
AAAAAAAAAAAAAAAAAAAAAAAAAAGAAGGTGACAACATCCAGCTGTAACAGCAGGCACTCAAAATGTAGGTAAACAGTTTAATTACCCAAACATTGTCAGCTCCACAGAGAAACCGATGAAAGATTAAATTCCCCTTTTAATCCCCTCACATTTCCCCACGTGAATATTCGCCTCCCAGAAGTACAACTCTATTGTTAAGTTAAATAAACACAAATACAGCCTGACCATTCCTCCTCAGCTTCACTTTGTTTCAAATTAACCTTACACCATCTCTAGTCTTTCTCCTTATCTTTTGGATGAACAAATGTGTTTGAGGCAAATCAGATTTCCTTTTTCTGGTATGCAGTCAAGTCAAGGGGAAATCATTCTCTGTGGAAGCTCTTTGCAGCTCATGAACAGGAGTTTAAGGCTTAAACAATCATACATCCTCCAAAATACAAAAGTGCCTTGTGACCTACGGCAGCCACAGGCTTTGATTTGGTTTTGGTTACAACGGTAACAGCAAGGCTCCTGGCACCTTCAGCTGAAACACGGTTAGTTCCACCGCCCTTGCCCCTCCCAAGCTACTGCCACCTTGAGAGGTCCGTCCCTTGTACACCTTGCCTCTTGCTATACTTGCCCTCCTATGGCTCCTATCAAACAGCAGCAGGTTGCACACTGTAAGCAAGCAGAGCCGATTGTTCAGGAGAAAGAAGGCTTATGGGCAAAGTTTCTGCCAAGCTGAAGAAGCAGATTTTACTATGCAAATGGCAATTGCAGCAATCTTTAAATAGAAGTTGTTGACAAGCTTTAGGCAAGGTAAAAACAGACAGAATAAAGTAATTAATTTATTATTTTCCCCTCTAAAAAACAGCGTATAGGTAAAGGCCCATTGTAAGCATGAATAATACTGAAGCTGCAAGCAACATGGTATAATTTTAACATTCTACAGCCTTTTTTAATCAATCTTATTGATGTTCACCACATCCATAAAGCTCAAAAGAATGGGTTTACTAAACTTAAGGAAAATATAAGATCTCATTTTATGCCTTTCAGTTTCTTCATTATGTTGCCATAATGTCATCAGTGTAATATATTTCACCCTTTTGCCTCTGTTTTAGTATTCATTTTTTGATTCTGCTGTGATCATATCTGGTTCTTTAAAGCAATGAGTTATGATTACTGCTTTAACTCCATTACCACATCCAGGAGAGGAGCAAGATATGCCGGAGAGGAAAAAGACCTACCTGCTTTAGGACTAGGAAGTCAGCACTAAGCAGCAGAACATCTTACCATCTGACATACTGGCCTAAAGGAGCTGTGGGACATCAACAGTGAGACCAAGCTGGGACTGGTAGAAATGGCTAGAAGATCCTCATGGCTTTGCAGGAGGACTTTAGCCAAAGACTTGCCAATCTAGCAACAGGTTACACTCTGCTGAAGTCTGCAGTATAAAATGAGATCCAGAGAACTATGTTATCTCTAGGACAGAGAGTTCAAATGATCTATTACATCTGCAAACCCCAAACATTGGGGCAGAGCTACTGAACAGCCACATGGCTGTTCCTGTAACAGTGTCAGAAGCCTCCTGGACAAAGGCTGCAAGACGAAGTTTATTTAATCCAGTCCTTCCACAGAAGATATGCAGTATTCTAGTCCAAGAAGCATAGGGTAGATCAGCAAGCTGTAACAGACAAGACCAACAGTGCATGTTCTGAGCCAGGATCTCACTTCATAGTTGGCAGTTTTAACTACATTATCCAAGGTGGAACAGCTTCACTGGATGCACTTGGATATTTTGTTTATGAATGGCTCATTCAAAAGAGCAAAGTCCAAATCCCCACCCCAAATCAGGCAGAAAAATAATTTAAACTGCAGACCACTAAGCCACTGGGCTATTAGGGCAGTGAAGAAGAGCTCTGCAAAGACACTTGGCCAAAGCGTCTTTCAAAGCTAGGTGGGAATGCAGGAGACTTCTTGTTGTGCTAAGGCTAATCCCATGTTCTGTCTGCTTTCCGAACACCACCCTCCTCTCACAAAACCAAGAGAGATCACTCCACCAGAGCTGAGACTTAATTAAGAAAATAAACAAAGCTTAAGAACTGAAATATATTGAACTTTGTCAGTTTTCTGCATGAATGGAATATCAGAATCATTTTGGACTTCCCTTGCAATAGATACAATAACAAAGGAAAAGAAACAAAATGAACATGCATGCACAGGGAATTGTTGATCTGATGGATTTTGTTTTACTTGAAAAGTTTGTGTTTTACCTGCAAAGTTTTCAAAGTCATCACTGAGCATCTGAAATGAAATTATTCAGAAGTTGTTTGTAACCACATGCTTGCCCTCAATCTGCCTCATCTTAGTTTGTAATTCCTTGGGGAGAATGTCACTTCTTTTTTTTTAAAACAAAAAAGCAGAAAACAATGGCTTGGAATCTTGCCACTTTTTTATTAAAAAGAGTATCTATGCCCAACTAGTTGTGTGCAGACAAAAAAAAAAAAAATCTGTGAATACATAATTTGAAGCACAACAGCATGCAAATGTATTCAACAATTCATTTTGCTTAAGAAGCCTAAGGAAAAAGGCACACTAAACAAAAAGTGCGTGAAGCATTCCAAATGCAGCCAGCTATGGTTGCAGTGATCACTCTATAAAAAAATGCGTAAAGGATGGGAATTAGATTACCCATTTCATAATGACTTTGTAAAACAGTGATCCAAAAAGAATGAGACCACAGTTAGATGTTCGCCATCAGTGCTGCTCACAACAGCTGGAGCAGCAGCTCCCTTCCTCACCCACTTCTCCAAGGCCCTGTACATACAGCCCCACCATGAAAGGTAGGGTTGAACACCTAGAAGGAGGAAGAAAAAGGCTGGAACTGTTTCACCTAGCAAAAAAGTTCACATGTAACTGTAGCCTAACAAAGTACAAATAAGATCTTAAACCCGTAAATGCACATTTGGATAATTTAAGTCAACTAGATCTTCACGTTAATTCACTTCCACATAAGTTTAAATTAGTAAGAGTAATCAGTAGATTTTTATCATCACTTAATGAGTTTTAAAGAAACATCATGAAGTTTTGAAGTTTTATTTTCTTTGCTATATTAGGTATTTAGTCTATTATTCAATAGATAATATAGAGAAACATGTAGAATTATAACCTTTCCACATTAGGCAATTAACAGTTTTACAAATTAGCCTTCTTTATACTAGAAGCATGCAGGCATAGCCCAGTGTCTTTAGTGTAACACCCATTTATCCAGACAAAAAAAACCAAACACATACACATTTCCAAATTAGTAGGTGCCAAGAATTAGCGCCTATCAAAGTCAATTAGAAAGCCAAGCTTTGATACAGCCTTAATAGAAGTTGTTTATATCCTGTTCAAGCTCAGGAACCCAATTGTTGTGTAACATTTATATACCTGTTACCTCTAGTAGGCAACTGGGTAAGTCCGTAGAGACCTAAGCAGCAATGTCCAAACGTGTGCCATATCCACACTCTCAAAACTGGGAAGGAAATCCAAAAATTACCAAAGTCAGGTAATTCCTATCAGTTTCTACTGTGGCTTATCATATGGTAATGAAATGTTCCCAAAACTTCACAATAACTATTCTTATTTAATCAAAATGGATTACAGTTCCCAAGACTTAAGTATTCAGCATACGTTTTTAAGAAATCTTTCTCATTTAAGGCAGATGTTTGTAAGAAGGTTTTTCATTTGGATAAAGGTCACTAGCTATAGATGGACAGGTCATTCTGTGCCACACAGCAAATGGTTTCTTTGACTCCACACAAGATTTAATATCCTGTGAATCAAAGCGTAAAATGCTTTTTGTTTGCTTACAAAGAGCTTTATCACAAGCACACGCCAGCCATTACTAGTAGAACAGACCGTAACTACAGCAAGACAGACAAACCTCTTCGTCCAGGCAGTGGGCAGCATCTACTAAGTAGCCATAGCATATGAAAGAAAAGGGATGACTCACCATAACAGTAGGATGTCCTTTCTCTGTTGCTTATAACATCACTTCTGCTTTTGGCCCTCTAGGCCTTTCCCAACTTCCCAGTTTCAGTAGCAAAAGACCAAATCCAACTGCCAGGGTATGTGTTTTAACCAACATTTCCCCTTCCTTCACCGTTCCGTGGCTCTAACCAAAGAACACCATTCAGAGTTTCAGTGGGACTGGGATAGACATGGGTCTGTACATGACACAGGTGAGATAACAAGAAATTCTCCTTGCTTGCTTCATGATCTTCATGTACAAGTTCAGGCAGCCCTGCGAGCCGTAGAAGCATAATAAGTTAGGTCCATAAATTCACATGTGCCTGGATATTTTCCAGTCTGAATTTAGGATAGAAGATATTCTCTACTCCGGCTTTTACTGTTGGGATTGCACTGGAAGAGTGGCTGTGAACAAAAGAGAGTTGTGCTGCTCTTCTACAGTATCTCAACCCTATCAGCTGTTTCTATGAATCTATCTTAATTTTTCTTATCTTTGTTGAATGGTTACATGGAGGGCAAGACATTTCTCTCCTATATCTTCTATCTGACCAGTTTGAAATTTATTAATCTGAACAGCATCAAATGAATGAGTAAAACCCATGGCAGTGACATTTGTGGTATCAGAGGAAGCACACAAGACATCAGAACTTGATCTAACATCTCCTGACAGTTGTGGCTGATTAAATGTTTAACCTCTCTTTTTTTTTGCAGTTGATACAAAATGAACATGAGAACCTTGCTAACAAAGGCAAAAGACAGAAGTCAACCCCAGATATTGCAGCTCAGGTAAAAACATTTCAGCTTCCATGATCATTTACTACCATTTTTATCCTGCCTCAGTCTTCCATACCCACCAAGAACCCCTGTGCTGTTACCGCACCTTGGGAAAATTCCAGGGGAAAATACACCGGTAGACAAAGTTGAGTCTCTCCATACAGAAAGGCCACAACCCTAGATACAGTCTTTGAGGTGTGATCAAGCCCTTTATCGAAATGTATTAACATTTGGGTTAGATGTTAGAAAGAACTGAAATATAACTGCAAGAGAAGGCTTTCTAAAAAATACCAGATAAATGCAGCAGGACCTGTTTGTCAGCAGCTGCAAATCCCATCCACATAGCTGCATCTCCCCCTACACTCATTTTAGAGCCCATAACTGTGAACATCAAGTGCCTGTTGTGAAGCTGAAGGCACAGAGGTCTTCACGAGCAGAAAGCTGAAAGACACCTCCTTTGGCTACTGCTAAGTGCAACAGAGCTGAAAACCACACCAGTACACAAACAGGGAAATGGTTTATAGCAGGATGGTATACAGAGGCTTAGGAGCTAATTGGCCATAAATCATTTAATCTCAGAAAACACCAGGACAGCTGAATAGAGTCACAGTTTGGAACAATTTTGCAAAAGATAATAATAATCCTATTATTTCATTAGCGGTGTTCTTTATTGAACTTGTATTTGATTTCAAGTTCTTACATTCACAAAGTGTTCTAGAAGCTTCAGCCACACAATCTTCAGCCATTTCACAAGCAATCACTGATCTAAATTCCACTTGAGTGGAATTATTCTTTACAGTATAATGTACTTAAAAGGTATCAAGTATTAAATATAGTACAACAAATACTGGTATTTAATTCTGTTATATAAAATATTTTCATCTCCATTCAAAAGATAATGCAGATAGCAATTATGATAATAGTGCAGATTATACACTACAGCACCCATAATTTACCTGCTACAATTTTACCAAGGCAAGCATTCTATAAGTCTCCATGCTACATGTCTATTTGCAAATTTCACTGTTCGACCTGCTCTGTCTGACGTTAAATCTATTCATACATATTCAAATGGAAACTGAGAAAAGTAAGTATAAGACCGTGGCTGCTTATTAGATTGCATGTCTCCCAGCAAATATATTAACAGTGAGCTTTTGGTTATTAGTATTACCAGGGCACTATTGAAAAAAGGAGCATTGTTGGCCTCGTTGTTCTGGACAGGTTCCAAGGCTGGTAATTGCTTTCTGCATACTAGAATCATCCCTGCATTTAGAGTCAAGACCTCAAGATCCCAAACACTGTAAGCTAAAGAAGACTTTCCACCAGCTTGCTGGAGGGACTATCATGTGTTAAATGACTTCCTATATTACAAGAGAAAGCAGTGTCACAAGCCACTGTAGTGTATATTGCAGAGATCAGAAGCCTCTAACTGTGATTTGGAGATGGCAGTCTGCAATCATTTCCTAAAGAAAAAACAAAAAAGAAGAAAAGAAAAAAGGCACCTTTGGTTCTCACAAACAGCCATCCTTAAATTTGTACTATTAAAACAGAAGTATACCCACAGAGAAAAGGGCTTGAAAAAAACCATACTATCCTTAATGTCTTGCTGGACACTCATCACATTGGTCTTGTTGATTCATGCTCTTGATTAGTTTAGCCCCAGCATGGAGGAGGAAAACTAAAGTACAATAGCAAGAGAAAGATTTGACACTTTCAAGATCTCTTGTTAATCTCAGTGCTTTTCTTTTTTTTTTTTTTTTTTTTTGACTCAGTTAAAAAAAAAAAAGAACAAAGAAAAAAAGTCCTTACTCTACATCATTGTGTAGGCACTGGATTCTGTCAAGCGATGTGCCTCTAGGATTTGTTACAGAAGTTGACACTTCAACAGGTTTTAAAATAATTTTTAAATAAAATAACCTGGAAAAGGAAGAAAGAGATTGCAGGGAATGGTGCTCAGACAGATGAAGGAGGGCAGCAACACTGAAGACTCCAGAAGAACTGTTCCACTTGAGCTCAAGATCCTGCATATTATTTCTTTAAGGCAAGAAAAATTCACTATTCAAAGGGAAAACTTCATAAGACTTTACAGCAGCCCATCCAAGCCATCTACCTATCAATGCAGGATGGTTCAATGCAGCGCATCTTGTCCAGGCTAATTCTAGAAGTCAGGACACCTCCTCTAGAAAGAAAAAGCAACACCATATCTTAATATACCTAGTGCAATTATTAACCCTCTCTTGGATTCCTGTGTATTTTTAAATAATCTTTTTCCTCTCTGGTATTTGACAAGGTATTTTTATTATTTTTACTGTCTCTCTTTAAAGGTTTTAGAATTCATCGGTTTGGTCCTGTTGACTCACTGGGTTCACACATCAGACATCTCCTGTAGGTACACAGCATTAGTTCAGCAGAAAACCATGCTGACCTCTCTGTTTATCTTTCTTCGCCTCAGAGGAAGGAAATCAAAACACTACAGGAACTCAGTTCCCTTGTCTGTGGAAGGAAGGGAATGACAGACAAAGTTAATGTTTTCTGTCAATTTTTTTCTTCAGGAAGATCCTCTCCCACTCCTTCCCAAAGGATCTTGACTATATCCCAGGCAAGGAAAGAACTGCAGATATAAATTACAAAAAAAAACCCACCAAACAAACAAAACCCCAAGAATTTATTTGGGAATCAGTGTAAGACATGATCTTCATCTTTTAATGTCTAACATTTCAAAAATTAAATTAGAGGTGTGCAGACCATGCCATTTTGAGTAGTACTACTTTCAGAAAAAATAAAGCCTCTTTTAGACCAAGTATCCAAACACATGCAGCCAGTTAAGAAATGTAGCAGTAGCTATTTTGGGGAGCTCTAGCATAGTAAGGAAAATTAAACTCTGTTTTCTAGGTACGCTTCCTGGCTACTTGGAACTACGCCTCTGAGTAAGAACAGAAGGAACTTACTAATATTTGGTCATATATAAGATGATTCAGTATGCGTATTGACAAAACTATGCTAGATACACGTCCCTTCCATTACAGGGCAAATTATTGATTTCTCCTTGCTTTGTTTCATTTTCTTCCAACTTTATCAAACAAAGTAAGCTATTATCCAACCAAGACAGCTGCTGCTCAGAGCAGCGACCGGAAAAAAAGCATCTAATTTGGTACTAAGTATTCAGGATGATAACAATCACTGTACTCCCAGCACATCTCACAAAGGAAAAAATAAAAAGTGTGCACGTTGTGGGAGGGGAGAAAATGCACATACTCACTGACTGCCAAAATGTAACATCAGAGCAGGAACCCATAATCATCAAAGCAAAAATGGATGTAAAGTAGCAGGGCAACTATTGTTAGGCTTTTCTTATCTTCACAAGACTGGAAGACACAACAGCCTTTTTATGTATGTGCATGTATATATGCACACAAATACTAAAGCTCGCTTACTCTTCTACACAAGCCTTTGCAGTCCTCATGATCTAACCTCTCTCTCCCTGTCCCCGCCCCAAGCTTTTCTTCCTTTCCCTTTCTTATTTCAAGTAGGACAAGCTCTCTGTAGAACAAGCACAGCATCACAGTGAATTGTACACTTAGCAAAGCCTCCATGAGCACCAACAAGGACCTTCCCACAGGATCAACCATAGGGCAGTTTGCAGCCGTATGCAAAGGAAACACTCAGTTCTCTGAGATGCTGCACCAGAATTCAGAGTTACCCATTTGAATCATGCACTCTCAGATTTTGCTTACCATTTTTTTAACTGTAAAAATACACATTTACAGAGAAAATCACATTTAATGGGACACCTCAACCACTAAGACATATTTCTTGTAAAATAGTATTGTCTCCTGAATAGAAGTTTTTAAAATATCTGTAACAATAAGGTGTTAAGAAGACCATGTATTAGATAGCACCGCTCTCCCTCCTCCCCCTCCCCTGAAAACATCCTGCTTAACAGCTTGCATTCTTCAACCATTAATTCACTTACTATTCCTGGTTACCCATTGAGCAATTCAAAAGCAGAGCGGTAGAAATCTATGCCAGGACACCAAAAAAGAGGCAGCAACTTAAAAAGAAATACCATACATGCAGTACAGAAACTTTTCAATAGAGTTAAAAAAGAAATACAGACCCAAACATCTCAGTTTCCATGTTCTGCTTTACCCTCTGATTTGGTGTAGCACTCAGGACCCACCTGAATCCAATCAAAGCTTTTAGGCAGCTACCCAATGCCTCTTCTCTGAGTACTCTGTGATGGGTTTGCACCTGGGGAAATGCTGGCCCAGAAGATTAACTCTGTAACTGCCATGCTACTGAGCAATGACTGTGGCACAAGCTTTTGTCAAAACCTTCTGTTCTATTAAGAAGTGCTCCATTTCCCACAGCGCAGAAGGCCACACAGGACTGACGGTTCCACTCTCCTGGGTCTGTTTTAGGAGGAGAGTTTTACATTTCACAGGCTGTGACATTAGCCTGTATTTTTTCCTTGTGATGCTGCTGAGCAGAAAGTAGAACTCAGCACAATTGATACACTCTGTTTTCCAAATACAAAAGTACTTGTCAAACTATTGCCTTAAGGTTTAAAATATCCAAATAATCTAGATTTCCTTCCAGCACATCCAAAGGGGACACCTACCTATTTCATGAAGAATAAATCAAAGATTTATATTTTCTTCTGAAATACAGAGACTAGGCTATTCTGATGCATTCTTGGAGTGGTTTTCACACTTAGTGATGAGACAACGACAAACTGAATGGCCATGTCTCTATCATCATGCCTCATAAGATTGCCAAAATTTCCAAGAGAAAACAGCACCTGAGAGATGCTTAGGGAGAAAAACGGTTATAGAGCTTACAATAGGTCTACAAAGTACATAGAAAACCAAATCTGAATTTATAGCTATTGATTTGGGCCTCTTCTGTAGGACTTGTACATGCACTGGTAAACAGTTGAGTAGGCAGGAGTTGTTTTAAACACACATCTAAACTGAAAACTTCTAACAACAGCATATGCTAAGTCCCAGTGTAGCATCACCCAACTACTCCCTCTACCATACCAAGGCTTCCAAAGTTGGTACAGTCATCCTCAGACCAGCTGCACTGGGGCAAATCCCCTCCATCAGGAATTACCATTTCTACATGCTCTCCGGACTGCTCAGCGGTCATAGCGCTGAAAGGATCTACATCTGAGAAGCCAGTTAAGGTGTTCTCCTTTAACATTATCTCATTCAGAAATGAAATGGGACTAATATGCAGAAAGAAATAAAGGCAGTATTTTAATAGTGACTCACCCCAAAACTTCATATTGCAAGATATTTCAAAAATCTCACATGACAGGGAGAGCTGTACGGTAAAATGGCTTCACAACATTTTTTGAAAGTTTGCTCTGTATCGTTAAGCATTGCAAATAATGAATTTGCAGCTTAGACTGCCAGAGAAAATTAGCCTCTGAAGGATGTAGGTGGGCATTCCCCTGGGACTGATGAAGCCACCCAAGCATGTTAGGTGTCTGACTCCACTGGGAGCAGATTCCCAGACTATTTATGCAAATTGTATAATGTGCCTGTCTGCATCTTTTCATGTTTTATAAATGCCTCTGTGAATTTAGCCTTGGGTACAGTGCAGAAAAAAAACCACACAAAGCCAATTAAAATGAGGCTTCCAAGTGGTGTTTTCGTTGTCTTTCTTTTCACATAAAAGTGGAAGATATAATGCTTTAGCTTCCTCAAATGAATGCTTTCTAGAAGGGCAAAGCATTGTATCCTACACTTTTATTGGATTGGATTTCAGAACACTCTCCAACAATAATTAATGAACATCGCCTCACTGCTCTTCTTTAATCTAGATAAGCATCAGCAATATTTTACAGAGCAGGGAATAGGGGAGCACAGGTGTTAAGTGGCCTGCCCAAGGTCACACTGCAAGGCTGTACCAGAGTTCGGAATGAAATCAGTTCTCCTTCGCAAGACACCCATCCGCAAACTTTTAAAAATACTACTAAAGTAATGCTGCTCCTCTTAAATTACAAAGCCCTGTAAGTGCTTAAGAGCAGTCTGTGAACATCCTTAAAATCATTGTGAAGAGAAGAGCCTCCATTTTCCTGTCATGTTGCCCTGAAGCGGGAGGCAGGACGAAGGAGAAGGAGAAGGAGAAGGAGAAGGAGAAGGAGAAGGAGAAGGAGAAGGAGAAGGGCCAGGCAGTTGTCCAACAGTGCTGAACTATCCCTTTCTTGCACCTAACTGAGCATTTGCCATGACCCAGAAGCTACGCACAGCCAGAGGAAAATGAGTGCTAAAATAGGATATATCATACCACCCAGTAATCCTTCAAAATTTAAAAATTCTGGACTGTATTAATTTTCTATCACACCATCCTGCTAGTAAGACTCCTTTCTTAAATGTGATATTAATGGCCAAAGAGCAGTGAAGGGTCACTAGAAGTTATGAGGAAATGGCATATTTGGGGGCCTCATTCTTGTGTCTATTGCTTGGAAATGGGAGAAAAATCTACACCAAAAGAAAAAAAAAAAAAAAACCCCAAACCTGTCTGTTATATTTCTTCTCTCACAGACAGCTTCATGATCTATATTGTTAATATAATGACATAGCTTGTTCCATTCTTCAATTGCTTGTCACCTGAACTTGGCAGACTTCAGAAGGCCAAAAATGGAGAGAAGGCAGCCAGTAATTACCAGAACCAAACCCACTATCTTACTAGTAGGAGAGGTAGAAAACACAAATTATCAAATACCTATCTATCTATATATCTATCTCTATATATTTAGTTAAAGAAAAGGGCTACAGACTAATGGCAATGTGCTTCCATTATTATGTCACATCAAAAGTTACCGTAACCAGCAGTTTTCATCAATATTTTTCAAGCAACAATAAGGAATATGGGTACTCCTTATGATCTTCCACTCACATTCTTTGTAGCTGCACTGTCCCCTGTTACCCGAATAGTGCTATATTGATGTTGGGTGTGCAGTGCAAATGGGATGAAAGCATTTTGTCACACAAAGATAAAGCAGGGAAGTTTTGTTTTATCTGCTTCCCAGCTACCAGGTAGTTTCTGATATTCAGGTTTATCCTTCTTTAGCAGTTCCATGATAACTTTACACAGTTTCTTAATAAATAATAAGACTAATTAAGCATCACTTTGAAAATTCATAATCTGCTAGAGGGAGAAGTGTTTCCAAATATCATGGAATTATTTAGTTTACCACATTAGAAAACCGACAATGTCTGACAGAGGACTGAGTTTTCAGCTCATTTGAGCTGCTATAGCTGGAACCAGGCTGTAGTTGTTGGCATTATTTACCATTGTTTACCACAAGCTAAAACTTTATTCACAAGAATAATAAAGTTCTTCATAAATACAAGTAGAGATGCCAAAAAATTAGATTTAAGGCCCTCCTGCCTGTAACTGAGCTCTTTATGAATAAGGATTACTCACAAGAGCAGAAGGTGCCCAAGGAGACCACTAAATCAAAATATAGACTCAACCCCAAAAAGGAATATATTATAATGAGAAGAACAGGAGAAAAGTGAACAGGGCAGACATTTGGAGCTGGGGAAGGGTGGCAACGGAGAGTAAACTGCACCTCCCACATTCTCAGCTGTCTACAAGGAATCAGCTTTACCTGTTGCCAGTAAGAAAGTCAGATTATTGCTCTATTAGGACTATCCCACGCTCTCATGCCTTGTCCCCTGCAGAAGTCCTCCAGACATAAGCCATCTCCTTACATGCATATTAGAAGCAGGTGAAAGGGTGGGTGCAAACAGCTACTTTCAGCAGCTTTCTGATGGCAGACATTTTCTCTCAATCTGGAAAATTCCCCAGTACACTTCTTAGATCACTTTAAACGGACTTTGCACTGAGCGATTGCCACTTGCATGACATAAATTTACATAGTAAATTTAAGAATTTGGTGTTGTATTATGAAAAGAAGTGAATCAACAAAATGGAATGCTAAAAAGCCTTATATAGAAGACAATCAAAATTAAGCTTGTCAAATCAAACAGGCCCACAGATGTTACATTAGTCTATGTGACATGGCAAAATTCACAGAAAATAAGTCCTGCAGATGTTGGAAATGTGATCTGTGAGAGGATATTCTTTGAGAATTGGTAAGGGGATCAGAATAAGAAAAATGAGGTTAGGTTAGCTGCACTTCAATCCTTTGTAGCTTTGTTGAAAATAAAATCTACAAACTGACCTTGTAGTTGGATTATTGGGACAGGTACTGAATCCAAGATACAACAATCACAAAGTGGTTTTTTACAGATTTTTACTCATTACCAAGTTCCCTTGAATCTGAGCATCCACTAGTTAAGAAACTACAGGAAAGTGAAGTGTGAAAGAGGACTATGTAGAGGAAGTGGCATGCTGCTGGTCTGTCATCCTGGCTGACAATATGTCGTACCCATTCTCTAGGCACCACATCTTAATGACAAAAGAGGCACACTTCACAGCGAGAATAGTCTTCCCATAGCCAAACTGGGAAACTCCTGAAATAAGTCATGGGTTTTACTCTATTTGTCTGTCTGGGTTTTCCCCTGACAGAAACAAGGTCACGGAGTGGAAAGGAAGAGAGTGTGGAAGCATACCTGCACCTTCGAGTTCTGAGATACTCCCAGGTCCTTCAGTTTAGTTGCAGCTAATGATAATGCATCATAGGTCACAAGCATTAAAAGAATGCATGTATAACTTATGTCTGATAAAATATTTAATATGACTGTACTAGAAACCCTAATTACGTGTGGAGAGTGAACTGTCCAGATTGTATAGTGACAATTAACCAGCTGTGACTAGGAACAAAGGGAAAATAGCCTGTACTAAGGAAGAAACAGCAATGGCATTTACATAATTTACATACATTCTGATTATTTGTAAATCAGGATTGGGAAATAGCAAAGCTATTAGCTCCAGATAGGATCACTGGGCATTTGTGTTTACACCCAACACTTAATTTTGAAGCAATATATATAGGCGTAGGTGGGAATGAAAGTCATCTAGAATTTAAGGAACTAGATAAATGTCGTAAAAATAACAAAGAAGAAAGCAACCTTATATTTACAAGATTAAAAGTTCCCCTTCAAACTGTAACCACACAGACACAATTATTTGTCTTGGTTATATTTGACAGGATTGTATAGATACTGAGCATTTCCTAAGAAGATTTTTAAACAAACAGTGTCTCAGCCTCTTCATTACTTTGAACTGGGATAATTCAAAGAATCATGGTTAGTAAGGGCATACTAAACTTTGTCTGAAAGGGTAATCAGAGTGGAACCGTTTTTGCATTCTGTATAAAGAATGTTTCTTACCTCTCATCGACTGTCCAGTGTTTGATTTAAAGCAGGAACTTTTCCTCAATCTGATTTGCAAAATACAGTTGGCAAGATCAAGAAAGACATTTTATTCTTTCTTATTCCTATGGAAAATTTCAGCCTTTGTACCACCTTCAAATACAGTATCATATTCCTTTTATCAATTCATAATTCAAATAAGGCACCCTTTCTTCTCTATAGGCTTACATTGCAACAATACACATTAGTTAGAGATGTCAATGTATGTTTTATTATGAAAGTCAAACTAGACTTTATCCATAATTTTCTAAATCTCATTAAAGGTTCTTTCATATTGCAGATAGGATAAAGTAGCACTTTAAACTTTATAAATCTATTTCCGCCAGTACAGGGAATCTATTGCCATCTGTAGTTACAGTATATGACAAAGGAATGCCTTGGGGGTGAGTCTGTTCAAATGCAGATAAGGTGGCCTGCAATGAATCACTGTCCTCTGGAAGTGACTAGCTTCTTAATAAAAGGTCAGAGATCATAGCATCACTATTTCTTCTATTTCTCCAGCAGAAAGAGAAGCAGTGACTGAATTTTCTTTATCACTTCCTTTATTTTTCTCCTCACTGAAGTACTCTCAAGTATCTGTTCTTGTTCCTACTGTCTCTGTTTTGCAGATGAGCACTGCCTTTTGAGACAGCACAATTGCATAATATACTCTAACTAGGTAGGGCTACTATAGAATTGGACTGTACAGATCTCAAACTTCTTTGCAGGATATGATTCAATTTCATTTTTGTTGTTAAGATCGTATATTTCTCAGTAGCACAAAACCTCCTTTTTTAACATTAGGCTAGTACCAAAAGATGTGCCTGGGAGGACATTTCTAATCAGGGATTATCCTCTAGACCTGTCAATGACTTCTCTTGACTAATTCCATTGAATTTTCAGAATGAAAATATAATAATGAAAGTTTCTCTACATAACTTACCAATTTATATGTGGCAGTCAAGGTTATGTTTTCATTTAAAACTTTTTTAGCCTCAGGCTCCAATTCTGTAAAGAACTTAACATCATGACTAAGTGCTTTGCAGGACCAGCCTTTTGGTGGGTGCATCTTGGCTCAGCAGTCATTTCACAAGCTAAAATTCCATAAACACTAATCAGAGCTAGTTAACTCTTCTCATATAAGTTTGTATTTGGCCACAAGTCTGGGGGTACCCCAAATCCCCAGATATGTTTTTATCATGATAATTTACCTAGTGAAGTTTGCAGTTAAGACTCTAGGGCAGCCACTCATGTATTTAGACTGAGAAGACGGTAAGACTGTAAGAGCTCTAGCTAGCCAGGAAATTTTTCCTAACAACATAGTATATAATTGGTATAACCCTGTTTATATTTATCAAATACACTCTAGGGAGCCTGCTCCCAGAATAAAATAATGCAAAATAAATGGACAATCAGGTCCCAGCAATATTCCTTCTTATTGCATTTTACAGCAATTCTTTTCCAAAGTGATCCAAAACCAGCAGTGCTGCAGGAGTCAAACTAATAAATGGAAAACCTTCCCTAAGAAACCTTGTTGACTGACAGATGGGAGGGAAGGTGAGATACAAGCAGAGCTGGGATTGCAAATGAAGCAGCTGGTCACTGCTTAATGGATTTTATCAAGAGTGGAGGATTAAATTTCATTAACCTATACAGACACAGTAGGTACAATTCACCTGAGCAGAGCAGTACATTTTATACTGTAGCAGACTTACGAGATTGTCGAAGTGTTGTGTGGGTCTTGTCCTGATATGAATTTCAGTGAAGAAAGGGAAATAATAAAGGAGAATCTTGAAAGGCAGTTTCTCTCACCTGCTTTTCAATTTCCTTGTTAGAAACTTATATTACATCCCCAGCTCCTCTGACCTCATCCTACCCCTAGAGAAATCTCATGATTTTAAAAGCATCTTTCTAGCCTGGCCATCTATTTATTATGTAAGTAGAGAACATACTCCACACAGTATTTGATGCTTCTGATACCTGAGAATTGCTGCCACAGAAGGCCAGCCTTTCAGTCTAGAAAGGAACTGTACAGAGAATCTCTCATTAAAGCATCCTTTGGTCCCAGTACAACTGTTGGATAAATCAATTGGAATGGTAGCCATAGACCCTTTAGAACACAAAAAGGGTTAACACTATTTTGGGACTGTGTTTCTCCTTTCTTTGCTCAGTTTCCTCTAGCATCTTGGGACGTTCCTCTGAATTGATCTATATCATGTAAGATATCACAGTCTGAGCCTCTTTTGCAGTCATAGCTGAACAAAGTTGGTACGCAATTTTAACAGTATGATTTTGCAGCATTTTCACCAGCTTTGTGTAGATGACCATACCTGTATGAGGGGTAAAGATGTACAGTGAAGCCCAACTAAATTCTCCTACACACAAAAAGTTGACTCTGAAATACACATGTTTTCCACAGAGGGAGGTATCCCTGCCACTTTTCTTACTTAAAATTTTAGAATGCATTTGGAATTCAGAGGAACATGCAATCTACTCCACACTGAACTCAGTTCTCATTTATACGATGCTCCATTTGTACCAGTCTGTCAGCTTAAAGGACCTTTGGAGCAGGAGTAATTACAGTTATGCACACTTCATGGCCCCATTATTCTGACAAAGTGGCATAAGGAAGCTCCGATGCAGAAGAAAATCAGGTCTACTTATTTTTTAATACAGTGACTTTAATATGGTTGTGTTTTATCTTCAATTCTGTCTATATATCTCAGTCCTCTCCTGTGCTTTTGTGTGTTATTTCTATTGCTTGATACTATACTCAGTCGTCTTGGAGTATTGCATCTTCAATAAAATATGAGAACGTAAGGCTTGAAGAGTAAGCTCTTAATTCAAGTCACATACTGAGTGACAGGGAAATGAAAGCCTATGTGTTTTGAACTTATGCCATTTTTATCCTTTCAGGTGTGCTTGTGGTTCTGCTCTGACTACAGGTCTGGTCTCAGTACTTTATTTACCAACAGCAACTCCATTCTCACTGCATGGTGGAGATGTTCTTAACCCAGGTCCTGTGACATCTCCTAGTTTTGAACTGATTTGATTCTCCTTTCTGGCAATATTCCTTGCTTTTGTCCTCCCCAGTTTTAGTAACAAGTAAACTAAAGAAAAAAGTTAATTTCTCTCTTTTCATAGAATCATAGATTTATTAAGGTTGTAAAAGACCTCTAAGATTATCAAGTCCAACCGTCAAGCCAACAATTTTAATAGTCTTTCTCCCATCAACCAGTTACAGGGATCATCCTTGTACTTGATGGGAAATATTTTGGACTTTTTTTAGCATTCATTCCACCATATTGCATTTTGGAAAGTTCCTTAAAACTGTAAGACAAAATGTAGGTGTGCTGGGACAGGCTGTAGTAATCATACCAAGTGATCTAGATATCAAGGGTCAGGTTCTAGGTAGCCATCTTGGTAGAGCTCTATGCCTCATTGGAGTTCTAGGTAACATAGCAGGGGTCCTAGGTAAACACGATAAACATCTGATACCAGATCCATGAGTTCTTGGAAAACCATTGGGAAATATCTGAAAAGCTCTTCAAAAATTCCTAGAGAGATTCTAGATCAGTGAAATCCTAGAAAAAAATCTACAGCTAGGAATTATTAGAAAGCTTTGGGGAAAGTCAAGAAAGGTTTTGGACTGGGAAAATCCTAGAAAACATGGGGGATTCCCAGAAATGTTCTACATTAAGGAATTCCTGAAAAAAAAAAGTGGGAAATTCAAAGAAAGCAGCAGGGAATTAATCTCTTTTGTATCTTCCGGAGCACCATACAAAGCCATATCTGGGTTATGCATCTTTAAGGAAAAGGGAAAGGTCATGCAGCAATGAGATACAAAGGATAAAGGGGACAGAAGGGTAAATGAAGAAATGAGAATAGTCACCTAATTAGCCACCTTCACCATCATAAGAGAAACCCATTAGCTGCAATCATTTTCACAGATCCTTATCTTTCCTCACCACAGAATCCCATTTTCTGCTGCTGTGTCTGATACTGCTTTCTAGTCTCTCTGATGGAAGCCTACTGTGATGTGTTCCTAAATCTGACAAAAGTGAGGAGGGGGTTTGGAAGTGCTCTAACCACCAAGTCTTTCATTTGCATCATCTCTATGTCATGTCTAGTTCTTGATGAATATCAGTGTAAGTGCTGTGTAAGTACTATACTTCACAATTTATAAAATATTATAACAGTCTTGGTAATGCTGTGGCCAGAAAGAGACCTTTTTTCAAGAAGAACTGTGCTGATAAAAGAAACCTGACTATTGTGAATTCAAAGGTGAGGAAGGGCCCAGCTTGACGAATCTGAGTTGGCAGCATAAACTATTTTAAAAATAAAAACATGAGAGAGAAAAGCATCTTGGAGAAAGGATCAAGAGGGAGCCAAGAGAAGCAGGTGTTTTGACTAGCCTTTGGTTGTGGCAGTCTATGTCCCCATGCAGACTTTAAAGTTTCAGGAGGCTGGCTGCTACTGAGTCAACCCCTCTGCATGACATGCCCCAAAGATTTACGTAAAGACAAGGAGTATTACTCCTGACATACAACAGAGGTCAATTTGAGGGTAAGTATCTCCAGGAGAGAATAAATTTCCCCTAAGAGGGGGCCAGCACACCTCCACCAGGTTGTAGACAGATGATTCACAATTGAGTGTGCCCTATTCTCACACCCCTCCATGTACCCAAGTCTACATCACACCCCCTCCTGGAGGTTCATACAAAGAAGCCCATATGAACACAGCTTATCTCTATTTTCACAGGAAAAGTCCGTGAGTAAGAGCTAATGCTGCCAGAAGACAGAACACACACCAAGCATTTGTCAGGGAAATACAGGTCAAAGCAATGGGACTTCCAATTTCAGCAGTGGAATCCATATTTCTTAAAGTAGTGTCAAATGATGGTGGGGCTCAACTGTGCTAAACTTTGTACATCAGAGCCTATCACCCAGAAAGGCTTCGATGCAGGCAGAAGAAATAAAACATAGCTGCAGGGACTGCCTCAAACAAGCAGAGCAAAAATGTCACGGTAGCAAAAGTCAGGTGGGTTCTGCAAAGCTGGGTTATTTGATGAAAAAATTCAAAGTTCTTTTCCTTCCAATTTGCCATTGCTTTCTAAAGAAGAATAAGACCCTGTGCTAGAAGCCTATTAGTAGTAACTGTGATTTAAATAACTGTAGGAAGCAGGATTCAGATTCAAGAATGAAAGGCATTAATTCTACAAGGCATATTCATAGAAACATATTTTTGTGATGCAAATATAATGCACGTGAAAGCGTTGCTCCCTGCAGCATCTAAGGGCTCATATCTGACAATTCTGCTAAAGAACAAGGTAATTAATTATCATGCCAGAAAATATTGTAGTGGTGCTCCCTTCCTGCAGCATCTGTATGCAGGCAGTTCCACACCAGTTGTTCCAGTTGTCCCTATGGAATATTTGACTTTTTGAAAGTGGTCCCCCAAGTATAAATTAATATTTCAGATTAAAATTAAAACCCGAATGGAAATGTATTGTTGAAAGGCCACTGTTAAGAAGAGATTTCAGGGTAAAACGGAGCATTAAGGTTAACCTCATACTGTATGAAGAGATAAAAATCTTTTCCCTGTGTCCCAGTTCACTACAGGTTCCCTTTTCCAAAGCTTGCTAGCTGCATTCTGGGAATGAATTTCCTCCACACACGGTGGTTGTCTTCTTGGATGCATCTGTCCACATAGCTAGAGTTAAGAGGGCACAATACTTTTAGAGGG
The DNA here is from genome assembly GCF_000687185.1 of Egretta garzetta. Classification (NCBI taxonomy): domain Eukaryota; kingdom Metazoa; phylum Chordata; class Aves; order Pelecaniformes; family Ardeidae; genus Egretta; species Egretta garzetta. Next base: position 301,636 of record NW_009259242.1, on the reverse strand, counting down.
AGATTTCTGACAACTTTTTATTTATTTATTTGTTTTACAAGTCTACAATCAGACCTGGGCTCATGGAATGTCACAGAAATCTCTCTTTTTCGTGTGTTGGTAATTTCTTATTCTGATTGGCCTTAGGTCTCGGAGTACATTAAAGCATGCAAATGCTATATGACTTTATAGGTACTTTTAATACTATACCACCCATGAAGGCATGTCTACAAAGTAATCATCTGGTGAGGAACTGGCAATAAATAAAAAAAAAAAAAATACAAAAATCTATTCCGATTTATCTCTGTTAAAGTAAATATAGCTTGTGCACATAGCATATATATATTTTACAACCGTTTCTTAGATAGGCAGTGAAAAATGCCCTCTTTTCATGCCCATTTTGTGTGCACAAGGCTGCATTTGTACAGGCAAAAAAATAAAGGACCCATCTATGTACTTGTGCTGTACCATTATTAGACCATCTAGTATAAGGCAGGAAGATGGTACATTTGATTCAGATTTGTATTTCTGGACATCTGGATTTTGATCCTAAGTGAAAAATTGGTGTGAGTTTTCGTAGTTACAGTGAGCCAGCCCCATTACCCAGTAAGATTTAAGTGCCTAAACGTCTGTATGGATCTGGTTTGCAGTGTGTCATGAACACTGTTCTCACATCTAAACTGTTTCTCAGTGCAGAAAAATCAATAACAATGGACTTGATTGTAGACATTTCAACAGGAGCTTGAACTCCCGGTCATTCCTTCTTAGGCTAACAGGAATTTGTAAGGAATTAGCATGTTAATTCTACAACTTCCTATTCCACTTTGGAGATCTGTCTTCTGAGAATCATGGCTCTCGTGCTCTACTGTGCTATACTATCATAGACATTTATCAATGAGCAGAAGAGAGGACTTACAACAAAGGATTTGCTACACGTTTCAACTCTTTAAAACAAATTTAGTAATAAAAATATGTTACCAACTCTCTTTCAGAAAGCTATCTACAAGGATGACTTTGCAGTTTGCTGAACCACACCATGCATGAAATATTTAATATGTGGGACAAAAGAAAGACGGGACTGCTGAACAGGAGCCAGAGGATTCGGATGCATGAATCATACTGAAAAATGTTTCTATTAGGGTTACTAAATCCTCTACTGCCTTCCCTCCCCCCCCCCCCCCCCAAACAGACTAAATATAGAAATGTTTTGCTTACTGTAGCATTATTAATATGCATGGCTAGAATAGCAACAAGTTACCACCTTGCCTTGGTCTTTCAGTTGTCCCCTTCTTTACCAATTCTTGTCACTACAGCTCAGTTCAATTGTTACACAGCTTTCCCCATAATACTGTGATTTCAAAGTAATTCCTGACTACATCCATAAATTACCAACCGCTACACATGCTCCTGGATCTCTGGGGGAAACGAGCCAGCGAGTTTACGTAACAATGCTTTGCACATGGGAAAATGACTGAAACAAATAGATGCAACTTAAACTTGTTGGTCAATTCCTTATGTGTCTGAACTGTTCAGCTCAGACAGGACAGCAGTTGCAGGCAGAATTTTCAAGAACTCTCTGCTCAACATCTTAAAGATATCCCTGCTAACCTCAACGTTTACTTTTGCATTGACATTTGTACCGATAAGGGGACTTGTTCAGTGATCAAGGTTCTGAAAAGGATGATTTCTGCATAATATGCAATACAGAATATGTTCTGTATGGTATTTCATACAGCAATATTGCCATATAAATACAAATTATGAACCTGCTTTCTTCATGGTGGCAAGCGGTGCTTTCAGGAAGAGAGAAAGGAATTCACACAATGGCAAGATCGTAATATCAAGGAATTCCTAACGAGCGTACAGTAAACAGAAGAAACAGATGAGAAAAACTGGGAAATAAATGCAAAGATGGATTTATTGCAGTGCTAACAGATTGAATGAAATGTGGTGGAAAATGCAGCAAATTGGGAAATAAATATTGAACTTCTCAGCTGCTCAGATAGATATGACTAATATTTACAAATTGGGAATGTATATAATTCAAGTTAGCTAGCAGAAGATAAAATCCTAGAAAAGACAAGGCTTTTACTAACCTATTAACCACTTAGCAGGCCACTCTGATCCCTGAGGTCTTCTGACTTGATCTGCTAACTCAAAGACCACTTTGACTTAGGATTTTACTTCATTTTACATTTTCCTAGTGACGTTTTACATTTTAATAGTGAAGAGGCAAAGTATGCAAAGGTGATATCATAAACACTCAAGAAACAGTTTAACGTGCTTTCACTATATGAATATGGAAATTTTAATAAACTCATTTATAAATGATTGTCTGTAATGCTACTGTACAATGCATAAAGAAATCTAATTAACTGTAGTGAGTCTAACAGCACTTCCACTATCAGTCAACAGAGCTGCACTATATGATGAAATTATAATGTGTGCTATTTGCTCTATACACAAATTAATTGACATTTTGGATGGTTGCTTCCATGATCCTTTTACAGACTGCACTTGAAATAAAGTAAAACACATACCAAATGGAATTAAATCTAATTGAATAATGTAATACTAGCCTCAGTCCATTTCTCCCCAATCAAAGATGTAATAGGTTTTGTAATACTAATTATTAATGACTTGCAATTTATAGAACAGATTTTTAACAGTCGAGTTAGGCTGCCCACCAGCCTGTAATTCTAAAATTATCTTTTAATTTACTGGGATTACAGATTTTAATATGTGATGAAGTTTCTTTCTAAACACCTAAGGCCCTTAAATTTTGGCAATACGTGGTTCCTGCATGCACCTGCATGCACCTGCAGCTCTACTGAAAAATTATTATTTTGATTCTATTCAGTACCAGGCCACATAAATAGTATAAACATCTCTAACCCAAAATGGCCAATGGTTTTGCCAAAAAATATGCAGATTTATCTGAGCAAACTATACAAGAAGAGTGGATTGGTGGCTCTTGGTTTTGGTTAAGATAAGTGTAGAAGAGATGATGAAGTAATAGCAAAGTCCAGAAATAGTGTGGACAGAAAATGTTTAAAAAAAAAAAAAAAAAAAAAAAAAAAAAAGAGACTTCCTCATCCCTCCCTAGACCATGTGACTTACCTAATGATATAGAAAAACAAGCAGCACGTACTCCGTGTCACACAGTGAGACTACGTGGAGCAGGGATTGGTTGTACCAGAAGATGGCAATCCTCAAGCATTTAAACCTCAGAGACCTCCAGCTCCCGGAAAGGGCCTGGCTCTGCAATCATGAATGTCACTGGCAGAAGCAGTTTCCCCTGGTGGCAGACACAAGCCAATATGAGTGATCACAAGGTCAGGGCTTAAGAGGTCAAAATCTATCCTGAAGTACCTGATGTTCTTAATAGTGTCATATGCTTTCTTTTTTTTTTCCCAGCAAAGTGCTCTATTGCATGCTGAGCTGAACCAAGATGCTTACAATCAAATGCTTAATTTTAATCATATGCTTAAATACTTCACTGAATGAAGACTTCTACTGGGGCACAGGTTTGTCCTTACATCTCCAATACTTAGTTTACTTTACCACTTATTACCACTTTTATTATTTTAACGAAGAGGGAAAATTTCATACTATTGCTAATAAAGTGTTTTGCAATATTATGCATGTTTTTTCCAAACATCTTCCAAGTATTTTTTTTTTTTTCTCTAGGCAGAGTAGAACTGAAATTCTAGCCTGTATTTGTAACTTATTCATATTAAATGAGGTTTTCTGGTTTAGTGGTATCAAGCACAAGGACAGAAAGCAAATTGTGGGACACAGAATAACTTGTTCACGAAGGAGTTAAAGTATTCATCAACAGGAGCACTTTGAAAACACAGGAAATTCTGATCCATCACTTAGCTGTAGGCTTATGTGACATTTACAACAAGCGCGTATATTTTGAGATAGTTGACAATGACATCTTTATGTTTTTGTTATCAAAGCTTCCATCTTACAATCCCCTTTGGTCCTGAGTATTGTTAAAAATGTGCCAGGGTTATGGCTGTTCATACCTTTCCTCTTCTAAGTGGTACAATGATCAGAGAAGAGCAAAGTTTTATGATCCCTTCAAGGTATTTGAAAATGACACTAAATGACGTTTATAAAGATTTCTAAAAGTCAGAAGAGCCTTATTTTCTTTTTGAGGGCTTGTTCTCATCCTTTTGAATTGTGTTAGATGCCAATTCCTCCACTCTCTTTCTAGAAAAATACAAAGCATAAGTTTCACAGGTCCCACAAATCCACTGATAGCACTTGCAGATCAGCCATCGTGGACTTTTTGTTAGTAACAGCTTTTCTTAGGACTTGCACGGTATTTATCTTCAGAGCTTACTGCAAGCATTAACTGGTACATTTTTGCATCCTCGTGAGGAGTATCTCCGTTTTATGGAAGAAAACTGAGGGAGATGAAACCAATTTAGAGCCAGGCATCAGTACAAGTAATTCTTCCTGGAACTTGGAGGATTTAGAGGAAGAAGTTAGGAGAGGGTTATTTTCTTCTGAACTGTTGCAAATGAACACAAAAGTTCAGTTCACGCTGTAGCACTGAGGAAGTGCCATTCAGACTGCGGCTATTGCAGTCTGTTGACTATAAACTGCAGTTGTGCTGTATGAGACATTGTGCCTCTGGAAGCCTCCTACAAAAAAAACCTGAGTGCATGGTCTGTTTGAAGCACATGAATAATTCCATTTGCTGAACTACTTTTGTGATGAAAGTTATCCAGCTGGCGAAAGGCTGAATTGAGGCTTAATTCCAAAGGAAACGTGTTAAAAATCAAAGGGTGAAACTCCCATTCACTTTAATGGGAACAAGCTCAGGCTCATAATTGATGCTTTATGGACATTTGCAACATGCGAGAAGTTGCAGGGAACAACAGCTAATGCTAAGATAAGCATATTCATCTCTGGTTTCAGAAATCTCATATTAACTGATATTTGCCTACAAAAATACTGGAGAAGTGAGTATTTTCTTGCAGAATAAAGATCTGTTTAAAGAAAACCTTGATCACAAAATGTAAAAAAATCTAGAGAGAGATGAGAACAATACCACATACTAAGTGTGCTTCCTCTTCCTTCTTAATTGCTATTTGTAATTACAGAAAAATACAGCACTGTATTTCCCAGAAAAAGCAAAATGGTTCGTGCACTGATGAAGAAAAACAGTGAATAGAAACAGGCAACAATTTTAACAAGATTGTGTCTCGCTGTCCACGTGTACACAAACCTAAACAATATCCACACACAAAGGAGCCAGGGAACACGACTTTTTTCCAAGACATATATCATTTAGGTTCAAGCACAAAGCTTGGGAGAGAACAAATACTAATGAGTTTCCTGCAATTCTCACTGGGCAGCCACACAGGAAACGACTATCCTCAGGGTTTACCTCTTTCCTACCAAATGCCCTGGTGGAGCATCTTAGCACAATGGGAGAAGTGCTCTGCAAGCAGATACCCATTACATCCTAGCGGGAACATGAATTCCCAACTCAATCCACCCGGAGAGCAGCATAGCCTGAAAATTTACAGCATAGCTGTCTTGACTCACACATATATCTGCTATTGCATATAGTCTGCTATTGCAATCACCATTACTCTATGTGGCATAAGAAATTATATTAAACAGGCACTAGGTGACAACTAGCTGTCAAAATCTGTAATGAGGAACCAGCAAGATCCGTATCAGAATAACTTTCAAGATATGTGTTCTTTTCTTTTAGACTGAGATGACAAAGAATCCTCAATATCAAAATATATATATTGCTTTTGATCTTTTAATTAATTCAAACTGCAGAAAAACAGAAAGCAGGGAGTTCTCTTTCCTGCTTTGTAGGTATTGCAGGTGGCTTTAGAAATAGTCGGAAACATAGGGTGACATGCTGAGGTACGTGACAGCAACTTTGTCTCCCTTTTACCAAGCAAAGTTGTCTTGAATGTGGCAGAAATGGTGTTGCATGGATTCTGAGGCAAGGTCTAATCGCAAGCAGTGTGCTAAAGCAGCCCATCTGTGGTTGTTAGGCCAAGTGTGTAGATAAACAAAAGGGGCCACAGAAGAGGCATCAGTAGAGACCAAACACCCCTGTTTGCCAGAACGCTAGGAGTTTGGCACAATCTACCACGGAGTCTCAGAATTGAGTCAAAGCCAAAAGCTAGATTAAAAAAAATGTGTCCCTTCTCATCATCCACCACTCTTGGACTTCACTGCATTCAGCTATTACAAAAACAAAACCCCCTCCAAATGCCGTTATCTTTTTAATTATTTTTAACAGGCAAGTTCACTCATATACTCCCGGCTGTGGGAAATAAGAATATTACAGGGACTGTAATCACTGCACCACCTGAAGTCAATTTTATCTGGTGACTTTGATACTAGCAAAAAAATCAGTTTGCCCACTCTACATGCCTACTCAGAAAAACCTAATTCTGTGGGCACAAAGCTGCCAAGACTCTCAAAGAATCTATTGAGGTTTATTGAGGAACTGCAAGATAGCATGACATTTTAAACACTTTTGTGACTAATTTTTCACTTCCAGAAAAGCTAAATCACTGCAGTTTACATATGTCTTTTTGAATTAGAAGAATGCTATTTCACAAATACTTGATATCTTAACACTGTTTGCTGGAGTTCAGACATGAAAAAAGGGATCTGGACTGAAAATAAGTCTTTATGATAATGACTAGACTGACTCACAGGAAAAACACATTGATTGACTTAATAGTTAACTGCCAGTCACTTTCCTTGTTCCTTTGCGGGGGGTGTTTCTAACTTCAAATAAATTGCATCATTATCTCTACCAGTAAAATGTAAATTCCATCTGAGTTTTGATAAAGACCATCAATAAAAAAAATCACCTTAATGTCCATTGTACTGATGGATTCTTAGAGGCTGTATTTTTACAATGATATGTTAAATTTTTTATCAGTTTCCTTAATGAGGTCAGCACTATTTATAAGCATTCTCAGAAAATATAAGAAAGCATGGTAGTAACAATATATGGAACAGGAGCACTAGAAATTAAATGGCAATGTTATTGCTTGGTATTTATAGTTACATTCTCAGCAACTCACCTGTTGCTAGGGGCTTTCTAATATTAACTTGCCAGACCTCTGAACCAAGAAGGTACTTAAGCATCTCTGTAATTCGAGTGGGGCTACCTGAAAACTGAAAATGAGACACACGACTATGAGGATTAAGTTCAGGCATAGACAAATAAGAAATTCTTAGGAACAGCAGACTGCTGACAATGATGAAATCCCAACAACACTAAAGCAGAGCCTTTGAGCCCTTGGCTGACTTGGACCACCAATGCAGCATGCCCCACACACTGAGAGAGCTGAGCAAGGGAGGGCTGGAAGCGGGCTCAGTTCTGCACTGCCTCATCACTTGCCGGGCAGTGGTGTTACATAGCCTCAAAGGAGCTGGGCACTTATGAGCCATTCTTACTCTTGAAGTGGCAAAAGTCAATACTGCCTTTCTTACTGCAAATTATTAACATGGTCGTACTGAATTTCTTGCTGAATTGTAGCCCATTTTATAAATGCAAGATAATGAGATACAGGCAGCTTGTCAGAAGTCACACAGTCAATGTTGGCACAATCAGGGCTATAAATTCTTTGCTAATACCATACTTATTCCCTGAGATTAGAGTTCCTCATACAGGAAATAAGTACCGAATGTTTCAGTAGACAATTTTTTACTTCTTATTTTAAAATGAGTATGTATGTAATTCTTTATCATAGCTTCAAATGTTTGCATGGAATGCACAGAGTTTTTCCGGTAGGTTTTTGCAACGTACTATGATATTTTACTGCCTCATCTGAATTTACTTGGAACGTACATGGGAAGACATTTGAATGTACAGTCTAAGCACAAAAGTCCTTTTTGTCTTCTACAAACAATTCAGTTAATCACAAAAAAAAACCTACTAGTGCAAGTTCCACCTGGAATTTTAGTGTAAATGTATAATAAACTTGAGACAAAGAGGAACAGTGTCACAGTTATGTGATTTATGACAACAAGGTTCAATGCTATCACTATGATAATTTATTCCAAGCAACCACTTTCATTTCGATAGTGGTTAGGGTTCCAGTTTTGGTAAACATATTGGTAAAGTTCCCTGAGCTGGACATTAATAGATTGCTGGTTCTGGATGATCTTCAAATCCCCGTTTGGATTTGGAGACCCTTGAGCTTTCTTCCACCTGAGTGAACCGCAGCATTGGCTCTTTCTTTGATTTTGATTTAACATTGATTTTGGTTCATGCCTACATCCTAGGCTGTTCCCAGTGGCAATCTGGAAGCTGACTCACAAGTTCTTCCATCATCCCTGCCATGGGGCCAGCAGCCCCTGGGACAGGGGAAAACAAGTAAGAGCAGGAACTGTTCCAGCTTAATTGCTGGAAACATGCCAGAAGCTTCAGACAACTTCAATAGCAGGCCTTTGCTGATCTGACTTATTTTGACAGAAATGAGCTAGGGAGCGCACAGGCAGGCTGCTGTACCAGATCAGTGGGAACCTTTAGCAGTGCAGAAGTGATGAATAGCAGCAACCTCTTCCATTGACACAGGGTAAGCCACAGTTCAACCCATTTTGCTCAGAAGTTGCCCAGTTCAACACAATTTCTACAACTGATCTTTTCCAATCCAGCTAATTTTGAGTCAAATGAGTCAAAATGCTGGCTCCTCTGAGAAGGTACGAACCTTAATTCTGCTTTACTGAATTGGAATATGTTATGTTGGTATAAAAACCTTTAAGCATGTGGATTTTGTAAGTACTTTTTGAACTCTCTTCGCATAGCTAAACCAAAAAGATGTTCTCTGTAAATCTGGCCTGAAGAAACTAGGTGTCCAGCTTGTAATTAATACAGTAGGTACTCTTAACCTCTGACAGAAATCCCAGCCACAGTAAAATCCTCACAATTAAAATACACAAACATGCTTCAGAGACCTGTCTAAAACCACTTTGCAGTCATTTTTACCTCTAGGCACATGAGTAGTCCAATGACTTCAGTACAGCTTAAAGGTTGGCAAGATTAAGAAGTTTAGCCAACTGTATAAATATGAATGGAACATGAATGCAGCAAATATCAACCCTCTTCATTTTAGTGAGTTACAGGAGTTTTGAATGGAAACTCATACAATAAAGAGTTGATGCTACAGCCAGCATTCTTGTCTGTTTTCAACTTAAAACTACACCGACGTGCCCAGGAGAGTTATGTTCTGCTTCTACCCCAAATACACCCTACTATATTACACCGTTTCCTTTGGGACCAAATATACTGTGCCAAATTCTACAGTGAAAGCCTGATCCAAAACTCATCGAAGTCTGCAGAAATACTCCAATTGATTTCAGTGAGCTTTGGAATAGGCCCATATTGACATCCATTCAACTTTATTGAACTAAGCTTTCCTGTGGAGCTGCAGCAGCCAATATGGCCATAATGACTTCAAAACCAAGCTTTAAGGCCACTGCCAATCAAATAACATCACGGCAAGTAAATGACAGCAGAATAAACTTATTATTGTTCATCTAGATTTTAAAAAAATGCATGTTTTCTGTGGTCACTACTGAATTTTCCAGGTGAAGAAAACTTCCAGTTTGCCTTTGATCCCTCATAGATTTTTTGGTCTGTGTCACAAATCACTTATTTATCACAGGCCACTGAAATAAGTATAAGGTTTGCAAGAGGATGATAAACATACCACACTAAAAAGATGCACAAAATTTAATATATTTGGGAGTTTTGGCTACCTGCTAGCAGCCAACATCAACTACCTAATTTTTTCTGCCACTAAACTCATATTAAAGTTCCACTGACATCAACAGGAATTAAACATGAGCTTGCCACTTTGGATTTGGCATTCTCTCTTGTCACCAAAACAATTCTTTTCTGGCTTCATGGACAACACACCTTTGTACAACAGGTCATCTCACTTGCTTGAGACATTAATTTTTCCCACATGTAATGCCTTAATTTCAAGATTAGTTTAGGAATGAGGATGTGACTGTAAATATGAGCATAAAAGATAAGGGTCTCTGTGGGTTTATTATGTTCTAGATTGGGATGTTATGGTAAGAAACTAGTTGGGAAAGCCCAAAAGAGAATTTACAGTCAAATCCATGGAAAATGTTCATCTATTTGAGTAAAGGAGTTTAGTAAACATCAGTGAAAACATTTACTGAGCATTTCCTAAAGCGTCCTTTAAATACTACAGATAGAGGAAGCCACTCATGCCTTTTATAAAACCAGAGTAGGAGATATTAAGCCAGATTTTTAAAAGGCATAAAGAAGGGATTTGTGTATGCTATTTTGCATGACTGAAAACACAGAACACTCAACAAACAAGGTCTCGGGTTCAATAATAATTGTTTCTTCTGCTGATTGGAGCCTCCATTTCATAACAGGTTCTTAAAGGAATGATTTACAAAGACTCCTTGCAGTCCTATTTCATTAACTTTTCAAGAACCAGATGCAAATCATATTTCAACCTCTTTAAAAATCTATACTAGTTTGGCGCTTCTGGACAACTCCTTCAGTGCCCAAAGGCATATCAGTATAACAGCATACCTGATAAATGCTCACCCACAGGCTGCCTAAGTTCCCTAAATCCTTTGCATTTCATTTTACCCAAGAGGGGTAATTCTCAATTGCCTAAATTTAAGTACTCAAATGACACCCAGCATTCTGCAATCCTGTCAAGGAAAAAAATCCCTCTTGCTGCACAGTCCCACTGTTTAATGAAAATCCATCAAAAATACAGGAATTCTCTAAATAAAGTCATTTGTCCCTAAAGCCTTGAATGACTTGTGCCTTGTGTCCAGCTTCACTGTTCTCACTAGGCAGATGATGGCAATTAGCTTGTTAAAATCCTGAGTCCTTTTATAACCCATGAGAAGAGATGGAGTAAACATCAGCAGACTGCTGCAGTGCAAGGAGCGCTTACACTACTCTGAGAACTAGCAAAATGAATAAAAAAAAAAAAAAATCACATTGACTACTGAGTGCCTGCAGTCCAATTCTTCCTTTCAAATACTGATGATTTTGTCCCATCCAGTTGCTCTGAAGCACTCAGGAAATCTGATCTACCGCAATTAAATAGCATCAGGATGACTTGAAACCTATGACTCCTACACATTTCTCAGAGCCGATGAAAATAACAACCTAGCCCCTGTTTTTTTTCTCTTAAAGATCCTCTCCTTCCCCATTCAGAGATCCAGGCGTCCTCATTTTGCTAGAATCCAAACAAAGGTGCATTTTACAAGTATGCCCTAGGCTGGAGAACTGTTTATAAACCAACCTATGTTCAATCTATTATGCATGCATCCCCCGCTGGAGTATTTGTAATACGACCTCTGCAAACCTGCCAAGAGCTGGGATATCAGTTTGAGACCCAAGGCATCTCTCTCCCTCCCCCTTCCCTCTGCCGTACAGTGATCAATGAAGGCATCCGCAGTCGAAGCAGTTGCAGGATCACCTTTTCACACCTGCCCTGAGCCAGGATTTTCGTTTGCAGCCCAAAGCCCCTGCCCCCTCCCTTCTTTCACGACAGACCGAGCTGCGGCCCGGGGCAGCCCCCTGCCCACCTACCCGCGCCGCGCAGCTCCCCAGCCCGCAGCCCCCTGGCTCTGCCAACGCTGCCTTTCTGCGCCCAGGTCCCCTTTCCACAGAAAGGGAAACCCAACCTCCCCCCGCGCCAGGTGCACCTCTTTTTTGGGGAGGGAGGGGAAAAAAACCAAAATTGGACCCACATTTTAAACCAAGTGAGCAGCAGCTTCTGGAATGTGCCCGAGAAGACAGGCGGCCGCGCGGGAGGGAGGCTTTTTCACACACACACACACACACACACACACATACATACATACAC
>NW_009259242.1:289351-289558 GCF_000687185.1 Egretta garzetta | reverse complement strand
GCTGTGCTCCCTACCACCAAAACGGCGAGAAGTTTGTGTTTGTTTTTCTTTTCCTTCTTGTTTAAATAAGTTTTAAAATACTGGCATTCTTGGCGAAGCCGGCCGGCGATGCACGGGAGCCCCCGCTGCTCGCAGGCTGGGGGCTCTGCAGTTCAGATTCGGGAGGGACGGGCGCCCCAGGTAACGCAGCCCCCAGTTGTGTCCCCC
>NW_009259242.1:288444-288936 GCF_000687185.1 Egretta garzetta | reverse complement strand
CCGGCTCCCCCACCCCCCCCACCCCCGGCATGCTGGCGCTGCCCCGCTGAGACGTGCGGAGTTTGGGGTTAACTTGCAGCTGGCCGCCCTGGAATAGAGACTCTCCGGACCGGATCAGTTGGGGTTTGTTGTCTATGTCTTGTTGGGAAATCTGGTGGATTTTTTTCTCGCTCGTGGAGGAAGAGCCCGGTGCTGGCAGTTGGCTTCGTGATCTTTTTTGGAGGGCGAAGGAAGGGAAGGGATCTCGCTTGAGCTGTGCAGAGAGAGAGCTCGGACATGTGTTGTCAGCACATCTGGGGAATACAGTCTGCAAGTCCGAAAGGAAATTTGCTGGGATCGTTCAAACTGCGATATTGATCTTTGTTATTTTTTTTCGCCGAGGGATGCACTTGGCATGAGAATCAGAGGATGGAAATTGTTTGGGAGGTGCTTTTTCTTCTGCAAGCGAATTTCATCGTCTGCATTTCAGGTACGCAGCTAGCACAGAAAGGG
>NW_009259242.1:274300-288426 GCF_000687185.1 Egretta garzetta | reverse complement strand
GGGGAGCTAGAAATACCATACAGGGTTCCCAGGCTTCCCCTTAGGAAGGGGAAAGAGGTACAGTTAAACCCAAATCAAAATAGTAGTTGAAGAATACATGAATGATGTATTGCGAGTTGATCATGACAGAAATCGACAAACATCAATCCCCCTCCCCTTAATTCCAATACTTGTGTCGTAATTATGATGCATTGCTTGCAATATATAACCACAGTGTACTGGTTATAATTCCTAATGTACCTGATTTGTGATAATTAATCGCAACATTGCAGTAATCCCAGAATTTCATAGCTCCTGAAGTTCTTAAACTCGGCTGATCTGTGGATCTTAAAAGGTTTGCGGTTTGTTGGTGGAGTTGTCGTGTTCTGGTGCCACAGTTCAGGGTCTGCAAAAGAAGGAATGACACTGAAGAACGTGCCTCTGCTTTTAAAAGGAGCTTTACTGTGGCTGTGCTCTGAAAATGAATTTAAAAAAAAAAAAAAGCCCCATTCAAAGAGCTCCTTGGTGGCTGGGATTCCAGCTTTAGGCTTCTCATTTTTAAGCTTGCAAAGATCTCTCTCCCCTCCAGTATGTAGAAACCGGGTAATTTCAGTTGTCACCAGAGCTTGTCCAATTAATGAATAGGCACGGCCGGGTGTCTAGCGTAAAGGATTGGAACAATTTATTCTTGGGGAAAACACTCCCTTCTACTGCAAAAGCCTTGGCTGCCTTGTTAATTTGTCATGTCAGTCATGCTGGAATAATTATGTTGCAGGAGGCAGGAGTGGGGAGGTGGCCAGTTCTCTAGTTTGGGACACTTCAGGGAGCCCCATGGGGACCCAGGCTGCCTGCGTCTCCTGCTGTTCACTTCTCTGCAGGCTGCTTCTGCCCGCAGGTCATTGCGTAAGTCCGGAAATGGGAATGCGAGTGACACAGGCAAGGCACTGCAGGGGGCAGGTGGGGGTCCCGGTGGACTCCTGGGTGTCCAGCCTGGAGGTGCTTCAGGAGAGGGAGCCCCACAGCTCCCATGGGACCATGCAGAGATTGGCCTGGGCCAGCTCCCAATCTGCCAGCAGCCCCTGCAGCATCTCACCCTGGCAGTGCCAGCCCTCACCATGCTTCTGCAGCACTTCTGACTGATCCACCCTCACAGCCCTTGGACTGGTGGCACTTAGGCTGACATTCGGGGTGGCAGCATCTATGTTAATTTGTATTGCCTGCACCTGCCCCCAAACTTTTTTTTATTCCTGAGCCAATAGTGTTGCTATCAGCCCCTGGGGTATGGCAGCCCTTCTTTTATCCCTACAGACTGGCACCATCTGCTACCAGGCACCCAGGTGACACTGGCAGCACCCCAGGATGACCTTCCACTTGTGCCCATTGGTACCATCAGAATAATGCACTCCCCCATTCTTCAGAACAACAAAACCTGCTGCCTCTTGTCATTTAAATCTCACACTTATCTATTTAGCTCAGCGTGATATGCCACCTGTCCAGTTCTCTTCAAATTAAGCACTTGTTAAAGTACCACAGTGAGAATGGAAAAATGAAGCTCCTCGCTTTCTTGGCTGTTCTGACGGTAATATCCTGAGACAGAAAGAAGCTGTCCCATTCTGTGCAGGTCCTTCTGCCACGCAATTAGCTGCCAGTGTTTCCTAATCTTCCCCCCTCCTTTCCTCATCTTCAGACATGGGAACCCAGGCTTCTGAACCTGGTAGTTCGATCAGTCCTGCAGGGGCTCTCATCGCTCTCCATCTCCCTCTAGCACTGAGAACAGACTGATATCTATCTCTCTATCTCTGTTTTCTTTTTATCTTTTTTTTTTCTTTTTTGGGGAATAAAGTGAATAAATGAATGGTGGGATGCTTTTGCTGCATGGTTAAAGCTGTGGTTTTAAATAATTTTAACTACACAGAGGATGTGTGCATGCATTTAGCTTACTTTTTTTTTTCCCCCCCTTCCTGGGGATTTTTTATTTTTTCAGGAATCCTTAGGATTTGTCATCTTGGTAAAAGGGATTAAGATCTGTAGATATCTGACTGGCACTAATGCTTTGTATCTTTCCTCTGTCATCCTTTTTACACTATGTTTTGTAGCGTATTATCTAGCTGGGATGTCTGGATAACAGTGTAAGTAAAAGGAGGTGTAATGAAGCCTGTTAAGGTTTGCCTCAACACTGGATTCCAGAAACAGTATTTTTAGCACTTCAGCACTGGTCATTCATACATGTTACTTAAAAAAACCCACCAGTTGAACACACTGCTGCAAATTACAGGGAGGTGAATTAAGGAATGTGGTAGTATTACTTTTTTCTTCTTTTTCTTTCTTATTAAGTCAGTTGTTTCAGCAATGAAGATACAAGACTGCTCTTCTGTGCATGGATCTTTCCTGAGCATCAGCAAATGCCTGATTCAGTGTCTGTTTAAACCTGTGATGGCCCTCCTACTAATTCCAGTGGTTATTTGGATTAGGGCCTATTAAGGGCTGCTGCTCAAAGGGATGATGTCAGTCACTGAATTGAATAGACTATTAAGTTAGTTTATCATTATTAGTAAACTTATTTATTAAACATAGGTTCAATATTATGTTACATTGTCTTTTGCTATGTATTTACATGAAGTTTAAATATAAATTATGCCGAATGTAGCACTTGTGTTTCTTAAAATAAATAATGAAGTTATACAGTTGGCTTTTTTGTGTCTTACATGCACGAATGTTTGTGAGATTTAGTATACGGAAAGTAATTTAATCTATTAGAAAGAGGCATATATATTTTCAAAATATTTTATACCTAACATTTTTTATCAGTCAGGTACCTGTGTGTATGATAGATTTCTTTGTTTGGAAGAAATGTTACTGAGACTTAGGAATAATTTTTTTTTTTTTAATTACTGGCCCTGGTGTTTGGGAAATAATTTATCTGTGAACTTAGTAAACTGAGTATTTTGTTTTCTTGGCATAGTGAATTAAGGCTTTTGCTACTTGAAATAGCTTGTTTGAAAGGGGAATCTAGTTTCTTTATGCAGATGCAAATGGAAAATAAGAACAGATTGAAGGGCCAAGAAAACAATTTCTATCCTTTAGAAAGAAATGAAAGCCCTCTTTTTCCTTCTAAGTCATGATGCATATTTATTCCTTTGAGTTGTAGTCTCTGAGGAAAAATAGTCATGATTCATATTATGACTTCTGAGGATTTGTTCCTTCTAATGGTACTACAGCATAGAAGGAACACAGGGTAGTGGAAGTGAAGATGCCCTGTAGATAGAATGCTGAAATAAGATCTCTCTGGTTGTTGTTCCTTTGAAGATACAGACAATTATGGCACAGGGATTATACTGTTTATATAGAAAGAGGATAATCGTTGTTGGCAAGATGTCTAAAATTTCCTTCCTGGGTAATAAAAGAGTAGTTAGCATCAGTGTTCTCAGGTGGGATGTTTTTGATCCCATAATGGCTGCCACCTTGGCTTGCACAGTTATTTGTATAAACCATGAGCAATTGTTTTTTGTGATTCTAGATATTGACAATCAATTTCAAGAAAACAAACAGGATGCTGTTTTCAAACCCTTGCAGGATACTTCATTTAAATAAGAAAATGCTACTATCATGGGCATTGATTAAGAAGATTTCTATGTACATTTTCTGTTAATCCATCAACAAAATGATTTATAAAACCTGCATGTTCAACATCTTTGTGGCTTCCTAGGAACTGATATATTACCTCTTACTGTTGTGGCTTGTGGGAACGAATATGGATGAAATTCATGCAACCCCTGCAGCTTGCTTATTATTTGGAAGTATTTTCATCCTTTGCTGTCGTCCTCAAGTCACACAGGGGCAAATCCCTTTTATGATGTAACTTCTTTGGCCTGCTTGGCAGCACACAGGGGTCATAAATCATGTAACGCGAACAACTAAGATGGTATAAAAAAAATCCTGTCTATCAAGGAATTCCACCGTATATTGAGCATCTGATGTAGCATCTCCTGGCAGTGAGGGCTAGGGGTGTATTTGGAGCACACTTGCACTTCATTTTCTGTCTTGCTGCTTCTGCAGTCTCTCAGCTCTTATTACCTGGCATAACACAGAGTTGTCCTATAGGAACTCTAAATTATGCCAGGGCTTGAATTATCTGTTGAATGATGGTCTGTAAGGTCTGATAACTCTTCTTCTCTTAGCACTGTACAACCCAAGATAATTCAAGCTAAAGTAGTCTTGTAGAAGAGAAGAGTGTCAAGGCTCCAATGTCCATTAGTAACTAACAGTGAATGGTTCATTGTTATGTTTGGACAAAAATGTTGAAACCGAGTTAATTAGTCAAATAGTGTCACAGAAATAGCTTTTTCTGGCACTTTTAAGTAAGAAATGTAATATCCTAGGGGATGGAATTATTCATAGCACATATATATATGAGAAAGTAATCACTAGGCATATAGGAAGGTGTAACATGCAGCCTGGTACATCTGGTAACTAAGAGCTTTTGGCATCCAATCCATTATAGTATTCTTTCCTGCTTTGTCCCATCTCCACAGCTTCATGTGTGTGGGCAAACCTTCATGCCTGCACGGAATTTGTTGATGTTACTGAAAATCCACGTGGATTCAATCCTCCTGCTCACATTCAAACACAGGATGGAGGCCATATGTTGGATCCAAAGACTCTCAGTTCCTTAGCACTTGAATGCTTTCTCACTTCAGAGATGTTGCCGCCTTTCCAAAAGGTGTCAAGATGTTTCTGCTTTAAAATTCTATGGAAATAGCCTTGTAGTCGCCTATAAATGTATGCTTTACTTTTTTTTTTTTGTGTCCTGTATTTTTCATCATTCTATTTTTATTGTTAGTTTTACAGCTAGAGCGTGACCAGATAGGCGCTAAAGTGCCAAAACAACACACATATTTTTAGATTATGTAAAGGTAGTAGAAGGGAACATTTATGAATAGTTTTGCACGTATTATGCTGAACTATTTTCCATCCAGTAAACTGATGGAAAGAAGCTGGTAATCGCTGCTATTCTTTCCCAAATCCCAGTGATGGAGACACCCAATTTCAAAGGGACCTCTTTGCCTTGTTGTGATGCCTCATTGTTAAGGCAACTGCACTAGATACCAAGCCTCCAAGACAAAATTATTAAAACCAGGAATAAAACCCCAACTCAAATAAGCACTCTTAGCTTAAGGGTATTCTTTAAGATACAACTGATGTTACAGGGAAGTTTTGCCCCTGATATTCTCGGAAATCTACAGTTTTTAAATCTACAACAGCTAGATGTTAAATTCAGCAAGGATTGAAATGGCTTTTCATTTGCATTATGACTATTCCTTGTATGCCACTGAACAAGGACTTCCTGCTTACCCTAAAAGGCTGTTTTGCTTATTTGTTGTTATTGGTCAAAGAATTGCTTGCTTTCTTGGTTGAAAGGTTGTAATTTAGCTGAGGAGGGAGCTGCTGTTTTCATCATTACCAATTGTTTATGGCTAAACTTAACATGGCCAAGACTGAAGTGGATGATTGGCCCATCTGGGCTGTTAATAGAAAATGATATAAAACTGTTTTATCATTATTTCATTACCAGCTCAAACAGCAGACAAAACTAGGTAACAGTTAGTTATGGACAACACTGACATACTGTGATAAGTGTTATTTTGCTTGTATCTTGTTTTTATCTTAACTATACATCATGTTGGAAGGCATAGAAAATAGGAATCAAATTTTAAATGACTTGTTCAGAGGCAACACTGTATAGTGTGACTGCATTTCCATAGTAGTGCCATCAGAAAGTGCAAAAGTGCCTGTCCATACAGTGGAGAGTATCAGCAAAACAATTCCATTGTGGTAGATAAATTGAAACATTAATGGTAAATAAATCGGAAATAATTTTTTGAAAATAATAATAATCTGGCATTTAGGAGAATTTGCAGCCCAACCTGTTTACAGTTGAATTCAAAGTAATAGAATATTTTATCGCTGGTTTAACCATTGATAGTTGAAAAGCTGTCAAGGGTCTTCCAATGAAATGTCTTGAAGATAAAATAGCAAGTTATTATTGTCATAACAATAAAGGACTTAAACATTTTAGACCTATATTTTCTGTGGTATGGTAGCCTTCCTGGTAATGTAGACAAGTACTGGGTGCCTCATAGGCACATAGGTGCCCGTAAGTATAAAATTCTTATTTGTCAATATGGGAAGCATTTTCATGCAGTGCTTAGCAGTTGGCAGTTGAGGTAAGAAGGCATAAGGAAACCTATATTTACACCCACTTAAAAGACCTTGGAACTCTGAGAATGTTATAAATGGCTTTAGTGTTAATGAGATTTGGGCCCTACAAATTGCAAAAACTTAAAGCTTGGCAATGAGAAAAGCTTTAGATAGCAGGTCTCTCTGCTCCTGTGGAGTGCCAGGTACAACCTATCCAGGATTACAGCCCTAAAATACTTAGTTTTCTTTTATTCATCTTGAAAAATGGAAGGTAATCAGTTCCCACTTATATAGCATACTGAAAGCAAAGGTCAGAACTAAAGAAAATAAATGTTTTCATTGTTTGATGCATTTTTCCATATGAAAACATTTCTAGTTTAAATTCATGGGTCCGTTAACATCTGTATTTCTGTAGTAAAATTAGTACTAAACTTAAATACCCCACGGTTTTATCTTTTGTAATATTATTGCCAGAAAAATATCACGGCAGCTGTAATTCACAAATAACTAATTAGAATGTACTTTTTAGCAAGATACTAAAATAAGTATAGAGATAAGATATTATCCATAACGTTATCTGTTCATTTTGACATTCTTTCTTCCTCCCTTTATCATTAGTGCTTAGCTTGATAAAGCTCAGAATACTCTATGTTTGTCATCTGGCTTTTAAGTATG
Source organism: Egretta garzetta (assembly GCF_000687185.1). NCBI lineage: Eukaryota > Metazoa > Chordata > Aves > Pelecaniformes > Ardeidae > Egretta > Egretta garzetta. The sequence continues at coordinate 281,574 of NW_009259242.1, read as the reverse complement.
GAATAGATAGAGTTGTGCACTGACGGGTCCAAAGTGGCTTTTAAGCATGTGCATGGAGGAGGAAGCTAAGCAACATTATCCTTTTTTCCCCCCTCTAAATGTGTTGACGTCTCTAGCTCTTGCAAGTAGTGTTTGAGTAGATGGATTTAGAGGGAAACATGGTTTTTGAAAAAATCATCTTCTTGTCAGTTTTGTGGGTTGTTTCCAATTTAAGTTCTTTCCTACTGTTAACTACTATAGTGCCCTGTTCTGCTTCAAGAATAGTCATCAGAATGGAGTTTTTCTGTTCTGCCATGGGTAGAAAGACTAGCACAGCAGGACTCCTGCAGAATTTCCCTTATTAATGATAAAAGAAAAATATAACAAGTAATAGAGAAAGGTCTTTTGATATGCGTGACTATGGAAAACTGCACCGTTTGAAGTGGTGTTGGAATGACCATGTCCTCCAGCAAACCCTGTCTGATAGCTGTATTCCCAGTAGGACGGGCAGTTGGGTGACTGAAGGAGCAAGTCAGGAAAGCTTGTTACTGCCACAGCTAAATTTTGTTTGGCAAGGTGACATAGTTGGGCCCCTAGAAAGAGCATTAATTTGCGTTTGCTGTCATGGCAGAGGAAAGAAACTTTCTTTAGGAAAAAGGTAGTGCTGAAGATTGGTGCTTGCTGGCAGGAAAGGATAACAATACTTCAGTAGTGTCCCCTGAGAGTGAAATTTTATGGAGAATGAGCTGTTTGTTCATACATAGGTGGAAAGCCATACCATTTGCAGGCAAGGTGTGTTATTTCCTATGTGGGAAGCTGCAGTTATGGAAGGGAAGGGCTGCTGCTGCTGGAAAGAAAAGGTGTTTGATTGACCCTGTGCTGGTCCTAATCCCACTGCTTGGGAGCGTGTGAACAGCTACTGACAGGGGATTTCTCTGAATGGGATTGTGCCGTCTGGATTTTTCTAAGAATGAAAGGTATGAATGAGAAGAGCTTTGCGTTATATTTCAGTCAAAAAGAAAAAAAAAAAAAAAAGATGAATTTCAATGTCAGAGCTTGGAACAGTTTGCAGGGAACATACAGTGTTGGCCACACTTTCACAGATGAAGAAACTGAGGTAAAACATCATGTGAAAGGTCACCCACCAGCAATTTAAGTAATTACAGTCCATTTTCACTCTCATTTCTGCCTTGCAGCACTAGGATTACTCTTACACTTTGTCTCTGGTCAGGGTTTGACACTGAATCACCTCACTGAGACAGTGAAGTGCCTCACTGAAATGAGGGAGCAGGGGTCCTCAGTGGCGCCAGGGTCAGGAGAGAAGGCAGTGACAAGCCCTGGGACGAGCCCACAGGCTCTCCAGCCTTGTCCTCCACCCCTGGGGCCCGGCTGCTTTGTCTGTGTCAGCTCTGAGCCTGGCACCTCAGCAGCTCTGAGCTGCCTTTAACCTCAGCCCCTCGCCTGCCCTCAGCCTCCTGCCCTGCTGCTCCTCACCTCGCCTTGCCTCGCCGACCGGACTAACCAGCTTGACCATGGACCTGCCTCCTCGCTGGGGATGGGTTTCCTCACCACAGGCCTGCCGGGCGATGGCGGGAGAGTGGCTGACCCGCACGGCTCTCCTGCACCTGCTCCTCATGTCGGGGGACTGAGAGGCTGTGCCCCACAGGAGGGTGACTGCCCTCTCGGTGCTGCCTGCCCTTGCAAACTTCTAGAAATGTCTTCCTGAAAATGGTTTCTGTGAGCTACGTGCTAACCTGCCTGTCGATTTCTGACTGGGGGGGGCACGGCTGCAGCTGGGCACACTCAGCGAATTCAGCGGATGATGAAACCTGGCAGTCTGGCCCCAAGAAACATAAAACAACCATTTTTAGATCTCTAGAACCTGAAGGCCAGCTGAGCAGCGAGTTTGTGGTCATTTCTGCTCCTTTGCCTCTTGACTTCATGCAGTTTGCTTCAGCTAGATTTATCCTCAGTGTTTAAATGTGTGGCTTCCCTGGGAGTGCAGGGTCACAGAATAGGGCCTGGTGTGTCCTCTCAGAGGCTGGATCCCTCCTCCTCTCTCTGCCTTACAAGGTATTTTTTCTCTTCATAGTAATAGCAGTGAAGATATCATGAGCTATAATTATGGTATATTTAAGAATTACGTCAATTAGAGTTTAAATTAAATTGGTTTCCAGGAGTTAGAATGATACTAAGGTAAGATTCAGACCCACACAAAGTTCCTCCATAAATGTCTGTTATTTAAATTCTGCTTAAATTATTAAAATGCATTCAGTTGGCCTCTTTATGTTTTTATTGTGACTATGAGTAATGAATAGGTTCCTCAAAGTGCAGCACTTTGCCTGCCTCATGTTTTGCATCTGCGTGGCACGGATGCAGGTGACAACAGAAAGTTAAGGGCACCAGAGGTTTTGGCCCTAAATTTTCTCTTTGAAATTTGCTCTCTGATCAGACAAACAGGCTCCTTTACATACTGATGCAGTTGTTGGATATGCTGTGTACACATACGTGAATTTATTTTGGGGGGTGAAATCCTCACCCCAGAGCATTTCATCCATGATGTCTGGAACTCCCACTTTTTATTTGCCAGTATATTCACATGGCTTCACCATTTGTGGGTTTTTTGTTCACATTCATATTTATAAGTGGTATCTTATTGTTATTGTATGTTTTTGTGCCTGCTGGAAAACAAAGTAATCTACGAGGACTCCACAGTCTCTTCTCATTTGCCCAGATGATCCTGAGGATACTATGTGGCAGCTAGCAATTGCAAGTGGGATTTAAAGTTACCTTCAAATGCATAATTTTTATCTTCAGTAGCCCCCCTGGCACTCTCTCCAAGTTGTTAACAATTCATCTTTGCCAGTCTGTAATTGTGCCTTTGCCCTAGAGTCACAGGCATTTAGCTCAATGTGGAAGAAGATGCAAAATAGAGTAATAAATAATATGATTTATTTCTATTAGGTAGCATAAGTATGTTTTCATACTCACAAGCCAAAAACTTAGTCATCCTCTTTAGATTTTATTGTGATACATTAATACACAGATTCAGCAAAATGCAAAACTTAAAAGACATGCTTAAGTGTTTTGCTGTATCTGAGTCTTAATATGTAATTGTATAAAACAACTTAGATTAAGGACGTGCTTTGCCGAAGCGAGGAGTAGCAGTGGTATAATATATGAAAAATACAAAATCTTTGGAAAAGCCCAGCTAAAATGAGCAGAAATTTTCATAGTCTTTGATTAAATTATACAGTTGTGTAGAAAATATTTTTTTATCCAGGTAAAATCACACCAGTTCTTTGTGTGCTAAAGTGAAGATATGGACTTTTCTAGTATGTCTAACATAGCAAGAGAAACTGTACAATCAGAATTGAAATAGTCTGGATTGTAATTTGTTAATTCTCACTTGATGGATGCCCTGAATGAAACAGACACTTTTTTCACAATAGTAAACAGATTTCCCCTGGATAACCCTAAACAAAACCAAAATGCTACAAAGTGAAATAACAAGAGATGAGTGGTAATACACAATGCTTTTCATGTGTGAATTTCTGTTCCATTTTTTTTCCAGCACAAATTTTAACTTTATTTTGATCAGACCTCAAGTCCTGATATAAAGAGGACATCCCGAGTACAGACCTGGCTGTGGGGCTGCGTGGCAGGACCAGTGGAGGGACAGCACACAGCTGTGATGTGTGATGAGGGAAGGCCTGCTTTACCAGGTGGTGCCAACAGTGGTGCTTGGGAAACTCATGCCAGTTTTGTGCAAGCAGCTGGCATAGTCTAGATCGCATAAGCAGAGTTTAGTCAGATTGATATAGGAAAGTTCTTCTGGAGGATATATAAAAATACTTGAGGTTCTGTCTATCCCTCTGTCTGGGACCAAAACAAGACAAACACGTCCTCTCTACTGCTGAGAGAAGGTGACAGCATATTTAATATCTATCAGTAGAAAAATGCCTTACTTTTTAAATGAGGTGGGGCTTCATATACAGTATTATGAATAAATTTCTACCGTGGGCAAGAAAGTTTATGTAAGTATTGCAGTATTTATAAAAATGGCTGGACAAAGCTCTACAATACATTTACATCATATTTATGTATTTGGGCTGTATCTACCAAAGGGCACAGGGCCTGCAAACTTTCTCCTTTCTCTCCTCCAGGCATTGTCCTGCTTTGGCTCTGCTTGATGCTTCACAGACAGCAGCAAGTAACTCTCATAACTCACGCTTGTAACTCCATTTTTAGTTCTTTACTCTATGTAACTGGGACCTTCTGTGTCTACTGTGTTTTTATGTTTTTAAATACTTACTTTGCAGTAATAAAAGAGCATATCTCACAAGGTAGTCAGCATCTTCCTTTTAATGCTCCTGAAAAAGAACCTGTGACTCCGATTTCAGACCACAGCAAAAAACAGCTGAATTTAAATCCTTTTTTAAAGGTCTCCCTTTCAATGGCTTCTTTACTGATATCCTGATAACTGTTGTGGAGGACCAAATGATGAAGTGTCTTGACCACTTAATGTCATCACATTACTGGACAACGTAAGAATTCATTCTAGTCATTGAATACTCCAGAACTTAAAATCTTTGAAACAGAGCATTCTTATATATAAAAACATAGCATATGACATAATACTACTGCATTATTTTTAAAACTCAAAGTGTTTTGGATATAACTTTCACTGATATTATATAAACTGTACAGAAATAATCTGGCATTTGCTTGGAATGACAGTCATCAATTCCTACACATTTATTTAAAATCTTATGTAGAAACAAAAAAGTATTGGTTTTACACAAGTTTGTTTTGGAAATTTTTCCAGGGAAAAAAGCAAGCTTTGCTAATACAGGCTGAAATAAAGTGTAAAATAAAGTCTTCAGATCAGGTCTTAGTTCACAGAGGTAGTGTGCAGTGGAATTACTCTGCCAAAAATGTTGGCATTGAGTTTAGTTAAGTATTAAGCAGAGGTCTCTTGGTAAATAGTCCCATTAGAAACATACTGTGACCTCTGCTGCTGGGATTCAGGTATGTGAGAGAGCCATGCTTAGGAGCTTTACTGGTCATGTGGTCAGAATGATTTTCAATCACTTTGGTCATTGCTGGATTAAAACTGAGGCTGCAGAGATTAATGGTCTGTTGTTACTAATCTACTAAACCCCTGTTCCTAGATCTTTTAAATTGACTGAACCTATAGATTGTTAAGTTACTGAGAGAGATATGGATTTGTAATGGTTTTAACTATCTTTCTTGATGTTTGGTGTTAGCAGTATCCTATTATGTATTGCTCTTTGAACCAGTGATCTTGGCTGTTCTTGAATGGAAGTAAACTTCATACTTTTTTAATTTATACTATTCTATAGCACAATAAAAGTGTATCATTTTAAATGAATGTGGATGAAGAAAGCTTTACTATGTTTAGATACAAGCTGGCATTAGTAGAAGCTCAAATAAGAACAATAGGAATTAAATCTTGGTTTTACTTTGTTGGTACAAATGGTGGCCACTGTCCCTAAATAGCCACTGTCTCTCTCCAGTCTGTCTGCCATTAACAGTGGTGGTTGTCCCCTCAAGTGGGTTTTACTGACATTTGAAGATGTGGCCAAAAGTGAAATGGCTGTTCAAGCTTTTGGAGAATTATGTTTTCTAAACTAGCACATTATTTGGAGTTTCAGGGCTCAGGGCTGTTCACAGAGATCTAGCACAGTTAGACATAATTTCTATACTTAATTTCAGTACAGGTGTAAGAAATTTTCCCCAGGTGAAAAACAATGTGCCAAAAAAAAGGAAAGAAATGAGGAAACGGTTCATCCATCTACTGAGACATGAGGGAATTTGGGCACAAAAGTGTAGTGGTTTGTAAACAAGATGCATGAAGGTAATTTTAGCAGGTCTCCATCAGCACAGTATGGGAGAGACAGAGGAGTTAGGGGAGAGGGAATAGCACGTGGAAAAAATCTGACTGTGACTGGGAAAGTTCTGGGGCATTTAATCTGGGTGGACAGCTTTACATTAGGCAAGGAGAGTGATGGAGCTCCTCACGTATGTGTTTTGGGCCCTATTTACCACTTCTGTGCTTAAGGTTGCAAATTGGAATTGTTTTAGCTTTCAGGTGTTTGTAATTTTGTGAAATACTCTATTCTAAAAATGTATTAAAAGAAGAGTTTGATTTTGAATTGTAGAAGAATGTAAAATACATTCTTTTAAAAATTAGTTCCTTTGATGAAAGGAGTTGAGTACCTGGTACCTGCCAGATTGGTGTGGACCTACGCAACGTCTGCACAACGTGCAGAAGAAGAAATTGTTTTTGATTGAATAAATAATGACAACAGTCTGGCTCTAAACAACTAGCTTTTGGTGCTTTTTTAACCTGCAGTGTGACTATGTCTTTCATAGGAAGCATGCTTAAATTATCATCTAATTATGTTTTGCTCTGTATGTGTTTTTGATTCCTATCATTATATGCTGAAAACAAGCAGAATTTTTTTGCTTTTGCGTTTACCACAAAAGATGCAGAAAAGGCATAGGAAAGTACACTTTTGCTTTTTAACTCTACTTGCATTAATCCACTTGGGAGAGTGGAGTAAGCTGTATTTGTGATTTGTATAAATTAATAACCATTAAAGTAATTGAAAAATAATGCATTTCTGATTCAAAGGGTCAGTACGTCATAAAATTTTATGATTATTAAATTACTACAAATGCATTCTCCATGTTTATACTAACATATAGTAAGGTAACGTGGCTTTAACTTTATAATTGACTTACAGCTCTGTCGGAGAAGTCTAGCGATTAAAATAAACCCTTTATTTCATGCAACCATCTCTGTTTCTGAACCCTGGTCACTTGGCTTATTCTTTTGCCTTCTGGTTATCTCAGTAATAGTATGTCTTGATTAAGGACTGCAAAGAGCTTTTACATCTGTTCTTGTCGCAAAGTGATGTAGGCCAAAGGTAACTCATCGTGCAAACTATGGACCTCCAGTTGTTTCTTTCCCTCCAGATTTAATACTGTTTTCAAATAAAACTGGGACTAAGGAAGTAGACCCAAAGCACTTAAAGGGATTTTTGGCAATTTCTCAAAGCTCTGTTGAGGAAGAAGAAAATATTAATGTAAGACTGAAACGTATATGACTGGATGAAAAAGGTGAAGATATTGTCCTGCCAGCTATTAGGAAATACAGTTCTTATCCTATAGGAAATCAGACTTCACCATCTAATTGAAAACAATAGTCATATTTACTGAGGTGAATAGATCAATGAGAATAGTTACTGTGAAACTGAAAGGAAAAA
>NW_009259242.1:168218-274250 GCF_000687185.1 Egretta garzetta | reverse complement strand
CTCAGGTCATGTTCTGTAGAAGACTGATCTGTGAGAACTAGACACTAATTAAACTCGCAACACAAGGGAGTTAATGTTTGCAGCTTTATAGACAGGCTTTGAAGCTTCAGCTGCATGTGGCAAGTGATTTAGACCTGGGTCTAAATTATAGGCCCACAGCAGGGTGGAAAACAATACCCTGATGTTTAGCTGGCACTTAGGCCAGCCACTGAGCTGGTTCACATTGCAAACAACTGAAGCATTTGTTGAGTAGAGAGACACCAGGTAGTTTCTCTGTATCCCTGTAATGCATTTGCGATTGCCTATGAATGGCTTCACAGGGTTCAGCTGAATTGCCCTAGCTAGTAGCTGAACACGCATTGCGCTGTCAGACTTAGCTTTCTCTCTTTAGACACTTCAGGGACCAGGGGCTTGACTGTCCACTGTCTAGCATCCGAAGTAGTTATTTATAACCCCACTGAGTAAGTGAGAAATACTACTCTGTTAGAACGATAGCAGTTTTTACCCGCTTGGCTTGAGTGTAAACTAACAAGCAGCCAGATCCTGTATTTACGTAAATCAACCTAACTAAAAAGATCTGTTCTAGTTTGTTAGAGAAGGGAGCTAGCCCAGAGCATGGGTACGCAGGACTAGGTCCTGGGATGTGTCATTCTGCTGCGTTTGGCTTTTGATCAGAAGTAATATGCCCACTAGCTCTGTTAACCGAATGTTCATTGCACAGTTCTAATCCAGGTTTTAGACTGACTTAAATATTTTAACAGTTGCAAAATAAACATGTAGTTGCTCATTTTGGGGGATTTGTTTTTACAGCAATCATACACAGAGAACCCTATTATTGATGGTCCATGTTTTTAAAGCTTCTGCCATCCCTTGCACTCTTGGTATTGCTGTTTTTTTCTCAGTTGCTCTTGAAGGCAATATTAACAGATGGTATGCATTGCTCATTAAATCTCCATCTACACCTCTCCAAGGACTGCAAAGATGTTGGGAAACAGACCATGTTACTGCCGTAAGCGCTTAGAAGCTTGGAACTTACTGTGCTATTCATGAGCAGTTTTCACTATCAGTGTGTTTTGAGTGCTAGAGCAGTAAAGTTGCAAATACATTGATGAAATATTTCTATTTTAGCCAAGTCCAGGTGTGTGCCACTTTCTCACAGATTGAGTAAAATGTCTGTATTTCTTTCATACTTGCCATATTTGCGCTTTGGTAGTGTCATAGTCAACAGCTCTTCCCTTTTATATAAATGTTTTAATGCTGGACATTAAACCTATTTATCTGTAACACTTAATTTCCCACCTCCATTTACATCTGTCACCTGAGGTACTTTGCTTTTCCTTGAGATCACTTTCTCTATAATGCTTGGCTCTTCTTTTTGTCCTGTGTGCAGTGATGACAGTCTTTAAATAGATTAGATATATAGAGGTTACTTTTAGGCTTTCTCACCTTGAACGTATCTTTGTCTGAAGAGCCAGTGCTTTGATGTGCGAGTCGAAAGGGCATTGTGCCAGTGTGGAATTCACTTTCCATATGTTTCAAATTGGTGGTGAGAGATGTAGAAATCCAACTAGCAGATAAGAATTCTCATTTCAGCTTCTTTATTACTCTGATTTGGAACTGATGGGATCTGACTAGCAATCCCAAACACATCAATATAGCCAGAAATAGGGTGCTCCCATCTTGTTTCTCTTTTCTTTTCTTTAGTGAAGTGTTGGATAAGAAAGGTTAAGTTGTTGTTGATTCCATAGTTCACGGAATGTTAGGATTTAGTTCACATTTCTTTCATAGTTGACCTGTGTTAGGGATAAGGAAGCTAAAAAGTAGATAGTACATTAAGTGGAAATGAGATCTACCCCTACCATTTTTACAGAAGGAAACACTTCAACCTGTCTATGTTTGAGCTGGTCTAAATGGGCACAGTGGGGCACGGAAATTCAGTAATCTCTCTTAATATTTTGTATGTGTGTTTATGATTTTCTGTTGGGGAGGGATAGTTCATGTTCTAAAAGCAAACTCTAAATAAAAAGTGATTTTAAATGAATCAATTTCAATGAAGGGCTACAAAAAGCTGTTTAGGCACTGGTAAGATGAAATTAACCTGGTTTGTATTAACTTAGATTGTTTCTTTGGAAGAGGCTAAACTGAACCTAGTAAACCCAGCTTAAATTTATCCAATACAATTTCTCAGCATAGGCAAGAAGATTGCCTGCCTTACATGCACATTTTTTTACTTGTGATTTACAAGAGGCAAATGTTACTCATGGAGATTTGCAAAATGAAGGGGTCATCTAAAGTAGCATCAAGAAAATAAGAGATTTTTTAAGTTCCCAACTTAAGAAAATGGAAAGTAGTACAAACAAGAGTGGGACAAAATACTTTTTCATGTACAATTAATAGAAGTGGTGTCCTTAAGCATGAACTTATGTCATTGTGTTAATTATCAACGTGCCAGTGATACTGTATTTGTCAGTAGCACAGTAGGACTGATCCTGATTCATAAAGGTGCAAGACAGTATATTTATCAGTGGTCCATGATTTGAAGTGGTACAAATGGGAACTGAAGCTGCTTCACTGAGTAACTGGAAGACCTAAGCTGTGCTTATTTCTGCTTGGAGTCTTGCTTCTAATCCCATTAAAACTGCTGAAGGTTTTACCACTGACTTTCACTCTACCAAAATTGGACTGCAGGGACAGCAAGCAACTTTCAGCTAAGATACGTCAAAGCTTAGGCAATTTGATGTCATCCACTTTCTTTTTTGAGGATAATTTTCTTTTCTTCTTCACCCTCTGTCATTGCTTGTACCCATTCCTTCATTCTGAATTAGGAGAGAAAAAGGACAGGAGTACACCAGTATGGGTGATAAAGAATATTTGGTTGTGAGGAGTGGACTAGAACAGTGGAAGAACAGATAAAAGAATGAGGCTATAGACTAAGAGGGGGGATGCTGGCAATGAAAGATAGCACTGAGATTGGGTATTTCATAGTGCACTTTGCCAGAAACAGATGAGAAAGAGCATCGATGACAGTCCACTTTCCTACTTGCTTTGGTTAGGTTAGGTTCTCGTCCTAAATAGACAGGAATCAGGTTGGTCGCTTCCATAGGAACAAGACAATCTTTTTGTCTGAAGAATCACAAAGACAGAGGTATAGAGAGTTTGACCGTTCAGTCATCAAATCTTGATTTTTTTTTTAACCCCTTAACTTAGAGCACAGAAACTGTCAGAATCCTTCAAGAAAAAATTATTAATAACTTAAATGCTGAAGTTCTTCACTACGTAGCTGTTGACCTTTGAGGCGTCTGACTGCTTACTGAGATTATTTCATTAGCATTTGCACATCGACTTCCTGCCAAAAAGTCAATCTGCTTTTCCTTTTCCTGGTTTTGTTGTTTGGAAGGTCTTCAGCTGTGGCGTAAAATCCACTGTGCAACAAAGAGCTGGCAGAGTTGGAAGCTTTCCAGTAAAAGCCTTCCCAGGTTAAACTCTGGTGATGCTGAAATATTACAAGTGTTTTACGTGGCCTCCTTTCCCTCATGCCTTACCTCACATAGCTGCTCCTGAAGAAGGGCAACAATTACGTTTTAGTTCCCACTGTGCTCAAGAGAATGTTCTACTTGTTATTTACAGGATGGAATTTATACATCACTTGAACTTGGGACTTGGACTTTATTTTCTTCTTTTATCAGCCTCAAAAAAGTTTTTTTAAAAGATGTTTATGATGAGCTTAATGATCCCTCTCATAGAGTTGATTAGTTGTGATGTAAATGACAGTATGGATCTCATCTCATATTTAGCTCAGCATTTCTGCATTGTTGAAGACACACAAGCTGTCTAAAATAACATTAAAATATCACAATGAAAAAAGCACAAGGAAATCATCAGAAAGGACTGACTCGAGAACAGATTAACTACCACTGGCCACCAGGAAAATGTCAATTTCTTTCTCATGCTGGATAGAATAGGAGGAAGATGGGTGTACACTATCTCTTCTTTTTTGTCTTCTTCCCCTAATTTCCTCCCCAAAAGGAGAGGAAGGTCAAAATGTCACCTGAAAATGCTGGATGGAGCTAGCAACTTTCTATAAGCAGTTAAAGATGTCTGAACTATGAATGTCCTATTTATTGAGCCTACAGGGCTGAGATCAAATTTTTTATGATAGACAGAAATTGATGAGCCTGTCAAATACTTAGAGCCTGGAGGATGAAGGTATATTTTATACCTTATCATTAGACTTTGAGTTCTATCCTTTGGTGTATTGGCAAGGCCTGCATTTTGCAAGGGATAGACTAAAGTAATTCTCATGTTCCAGTCCAGTGGAGTAAACAAACGGCTACATTCTGCAAATGTTGCAGATTCAGGATCAGTTTCAAGGAGAGCCCAATTAGAAGCATACCAAGGCAGCCTGCCCTGTCTCCCTGGGATAGGGCATGCATGACTGTAGGCATTCATCTAGTGCCTGACAGGATGGAGCTCTCCTCCTAATTGGAGCTTTTGGATGCTACTCCAACCTAAATGATACTGTGCACAGTAAGCCAGCACAGCTCCGCTGATCTTGCACTAGCTGTAGGCTGTCTCTTCCCAGAGATGAGAACTGTGGGCCTTATTATGCTCTGCAGGTACTAAAGCAACTCGAAGCAAGTACGAGAAGACATTATTATTATTATGTTATTCCCAGGTTAATACAGTGGAACCTCTGCCTCAGGAGATTCCTAAACCTCTAGCTGTAATGGCTGCAAGGTTTTAGATGAAGGATTTCTCTCTGCTGCATATTTTGATACTCTTTTTTTCCAACACTTTTGCAGCTATTGCTGCAGATCAACAGTTCCCAAACTTGTTTGCCCCTGCATCCAGGGTGTGGGATAATGGGGGATGGAGCAGCTCTGAGAACCCTTTGCCAAAGAAGGGGGCAGAGTGTGAAAGATCTAGAACAAGAAGCATCCACAGGTGTTAGAAGCTTAGAGCTTAACCACTGCTTTGCAGTCTTCCCCCACTGGGATTACTTTCTTTCAGGTCCTTTGCTAAAAATCAGGGGCTCAGCTCATAAACTGTGGCCCCTGGTCCTGTCCTTGCCGAGTGCAGTGCCTGCCCCTTTCCTCAAGTTGTTTTTTATTGCTGCAACTGCTGGTCCAGGTACTCACTTCCCCAGGCATATCCCCTCTACTACTCCCAGACAGTCATCAGTGACCCACTCTTAAAGGAAGCACTCATATCTCATCTAGTGGGTTCTTCCCAGGTTGTTTGATCTGATCTGCTGTTTTTCTTTCATATGAATTACATTCACATTTCTTCTGGTTGCAAATATTATACACATTTGTACACAGATGTATACCACATCACATGCATACATATATTTGCATATATAAGTGTGATAAAAATGGAGTCATCATCTGAGAGAAACAGATTTCCTTGATAAACTTCAAATAAGTTACAAAGCCTACATCTTTATCAAATTAAGTGCTTTGGGCTGGATTTTGGTGTCTGCTATAACTGGGACTGGGTGGCTGGGTGAAGACAGCTGTGCTAGCTGCTGGGGTGGGAATACGAGCAGACAGTTGGTGCGGAGGAGACTGCGCCCGAATGAAGTGCTGTGGAATGGTAGAAGCAGAGAAAGAAAGAGAGGAGAAAATTAGATCTGAGAGCCAGTTAAGTATGGGGAAAAGAGAGGAAAGACCCAACCTTGTAATCACTTTGGTAGGTACAAGAATTATGCTGTTTGGTAGATTTATTTTTTTTTAGTTTTTATTAAAAAATAAGAGTAGGGGAGAGGTGAGTGTGGAATTCATAAACACTCACAATCTAAAGGTATCTTAACACTGTAGAGATACCAGAGGTATGACTGCCTGTGCAAGGGTTGTGTGCGGTAATTTAGCACATTCTCATTTTGTTTCAGAGGTTGTGGGACACAGTGAATGAAGGAGGGGATTGCAGGAAGAGGAAAAGATAGTCACAAAGGAATTTAAGGCTTCTTGAGAGAATAGAATTTCATCACCATCTCTGCCAGAATTTGTGTTGCTTGGCAACACACCTTAATCAAACTTTCAAGGGTGGTCACTAATTGTATGTTTCTTGTTTCCCCCGAGGCCTGATTTGCAGAAATGCTGAGCAGTTACGACTAAAACAGGTCAATGGGAGAAATGTTTCTGTGCAGCAAATGCTCTGGAAGTCTAAGTACTATAAAATTTGTACACTGGGGCTACAAGTTGGCTAACAAATGGTAGAGAATGTCTTTGGCATTCATTTGCACATTCGTGGAAAAGGGATACGACCTCTTTAGGAGCTCTCAGGGATCAAACCTTTTGGGAGTGTGAATTGTGCTAAAAATCTGTGATACTTTTACCTTGAAGTGCTAGGAAGACCAGCTGAAGTGGCCTTTCACAGCACTGCCTGGTTGGCTTCAATTAATGAGCCTTTGAGGGTTTTCTTCTGCACTGAGAGTCTAAGGAGCAGCCCTTTCTCTCTATCTCAGTCCCAAGTGTTAGACTGAGGAAAAAATATACTCAAATAGTCATCTTAAGGAAAGCATAAAGCAAAACCAGTCCCCTCCTTTTACTCAGCTTTCTACTTCCAAGTGGTGGCTCCACCTGAATTTCTACTAACTTATCTAACCTAAGAACCACTAGGTTCTTACATACTTGTTAGGTGCAGGTCGGGGTTCAGGTAGTGCTCTGTTGAAGTCATTGTGCAATTTGACCAGACTGCAGTGGAGGAGAAAGAGGATTAGACGCCTAAAAAGACAGCTTTTACTATCTGCACAGAAGGGAGCAATGCCCAGAGATATCATAGCCTTGTAATGACAGCACTCCTTGTCTACCGAGGCTTAGACTGAAGTTTGGAAACCTTTTCCTTCCTAAAGTCCAGACAGGTCTTTTTGATGTCTTTTTGAGAGGAAAGAGCAAACATTAAAAAGAATCTTATTTTTGTCATGTTACTGTAGGATAATGCTAATGTGACTGTGGGCCATATGTAATGAGGTGGCTGGCTTCATCCAGCCCCTAAAGTGCTGCTTAATCTGTGTATTGATGATCATAGACCATCTAGCTCTTCTAATGCCTGGAAGACTATTAAAGAATTTCTGTATTAGCCTTTTATAAAAGGATACAAGCATGTGTAGGAGGTATGTAAAACATGTCATGTTTTAATCCATTAGACTGTGATTCTTAATTCAAAGCCTAGAGAAATGTGATTTATTTAAACAGTACTTTCTATAGTACCTTTTACTCAAATATCTCAAAATGTTTTCCATTAACTGTTATACAGAAATAAAGAGATGCTGCTGCTAAGTGTTTAGAACGCTCTTTGGGTAGGTCAAAGACAGCTGACTCATAGCTTACTGCCAAATCAGAATAGTAGGGCTTTGCACTGCATTCCACAGAGATAATTGTCCAGACAAACTATAAAGCAATGAAAAAGCTGCTTTGAGGTCTTGAGGCTTCCAAGTCTAAATCTCGTATCGTTCTTAATGCAGGCTTATGTGAGGCAGGGCGGCTTACAGCTAGTGGTGCTCAAAGTTGGAATAGTGTAAATTATGCCAGTTTTTTATTATGTTAATTAAACCCAATGCAAATGTCAGTGTTAGCATTTTAAGCTAATTCTGACCTCATTTATGTTGATTTATAGTTGGAATTGTGTTTACAGTTGTGATGCTAACCTGACTAGTACTGTACTAGTTTCTGTTGACTAACTTCACATGAATTGATGGAGCCTCTGAGTTTGCAGACAAGACTGACTTCTTTGGGAAACAGTGCCAGGGAGAAGGGTGGGAGGTGTTAAATGATGAAGAAGCAGCTTTAATACAGAATGCCTGTTCAGAGTGATAACTGTCCCGAGGAAATAGGCCAGTGCATGTCCCTCATGTCACTTAGCACTGTCAACCCCATTTTGCCACAGCACTTGTGCACATGATGCCACGCTAAATTAAAGAATATGGCTACATGCAGATGGAAGGAAAGTGGTGCTGTTGTTTAAGCAGGCATCTGGAGTTCAGGGTTTAATATTTTCCTTAGTTAGTCTGTCTTTAGCATTTCTTTGTCATTTTTTTTAAACCTGGGATGAATGAAAAGTTGTTCAGGGGAGAAGATTGGCACTTGAGATCTGAGGTGACATGATTTCAGAATTGTTGTGCTTTTTGAGAAGTTAAAATTTCCTAAGCTTCTGGATCACCTTGACACTTACCCAAATTACAGCAGTGTTATCTGTGGATTACCATTGTGTTTAATAGCAACGGAATGGTTAACACCTAACATTTTAATGTGTACCTAGCCTCTGATCTGTGACATCTATAATTGTGTATTGAAAATTTTTTAAAGCTATATGATGAAAAGTGATCAGTGATCACTTTTAGATTATTGACTTCATTTCCAAAATGGAATCCCTAGTCTTTTTGTTCTTTGTTTCTTTTAATACTACTCAGTAATGTAGCTGGATGGTCTGCAAAACCTTACATGTGTTTTTTTCACTCTTTGATGTAGCATAGCTACCAAAAGAATTAAAGGAGAGAAAATGTTGACGTCCTTACGTGGTAACGATATAGTTTGCTAAATGCCAGTCATGCCAAAGTGTCACTTTACTCATGCCAAATTCACCAGAAAGTTTTGCAGGTGAATTAATTAAATACCACCCAAAGGAAAAAATTTTTTCTTTTACTATGAACTATTTCTGGGGCAGGGGAGAGGGAAGGGTGTAGATCTCCTTTCAACTCAAGCCAACCTGTTGTTATCCCTACAAAGACTGTTAGAATAAATATTGCCCTATGACTGCTAGGATAAATATTGAGAATGATTGGATTGTCTTTGAAGAGAAGCAAATTTTAAGAAAGCATGAACCCCAAATTGATTATTTTTGTTTGAGTAGTCTTCTGGTTTTTTGGGAGTAAACAGACCTTACTTACTTCCTTAATATCAGAGGTTGTTGTTTTGTTTACTGTTCTGACATCTCCCACACACTCAGGCTGCTTTCTAATGGCAGAAAATAATGTGAAGAAATGGCAAGAGTTTGTAAAGTAAATATTATCACCATTGGGTGAACCTGCTGATGGCATAGCCCCGTAACCAACCAGCTGAGCTGTGTAGCAATAGTACAAGTCCAGTGCCACATTCTTCATATCTACCTTGGGTTGCAGTTGGGGAAATCACAGTTAAAGAAATCCTTGCTCAAAAAGAAAGACTGTGATACAGATGGGTCACAAAAAGCTTGTGTTTGTTCTGGAACCATATTTAGTGCATATATGAAGTCATCAGAATAATTCCTATCAGTTTAAATGTTTTAGAATGCGTCTAGCAGAAGCTGCTATGAGAACACCATTTATAAAAATGTTGTGTTCTGTGGAGTGCTGCGTCAGTCTTGTTAAATGTTATTAATCTTTATTCTTACAAGCAAACTCTTTGAGTTACATGGACTGCTTGCATTACTAAGAGTTACAGACTCAAGCTCCTTATGTATGATGAGGTACCAATAAGAATACCATAAATATGCATGAATTTGAGAACCAAGAGATGAAGGCAGGACATGGTCAAACACTGCAAAATGGAGACACATACAGAAAGGATTTGGCCTAAAGTCTGAAGGTCAGTAGAACAGTTTGAAGCAGGTGCAGCCATGGTTAAGCTGTTCTCCAGCTAAATAATGGGGTCTCTTAAGTTCTTAGATAGAGATATTTTGTATTTTGTACAGTTTCTAGCATAGGACCTCTACAACTTTTTGGTGCTGCAAAAAGTACAAAAAAAAAAAAAAAAAGCAGTCTTATCAACTGTCCTGGTTTCAGCGGGGATAGAGTTAATTTTCTTCCTAGTAGCTGGGATAGCACTGTGTTTTGGATTTAGCGTGAGGATAATGCTGATAACACACTGATGGTTTAGTTGTTGCTAAGCAGTGCTTACACCAAGTCAAGGATTTTTCAGCTTCCCATGCTCTGCCAGAGGCACAAGAAGCTGAGAGAGGGGGCACAGCCAGGACAGCTGACCCCAACTGGCCCAAGGGCTATCCCATACCATAGGGCGTCATGCTGGGGGGGCAGTTGGCTGCGGAGAGCGATCGCTGCTCGGGAACTGGCTGGGCATCGCTCAGCGGGTAGTGAGCAATTGCATTGAGGATCCGTTGTTTTGTATATTCTGTATATTCTATTATTATTAATTTTTTCCTCTACTGTTTCATTAGTCTTTATCTCAACCCATGGGGTTTATCTTTTTCTTTTTTCCCCCTCCTGATTCTCTCCCCCATCCCACTGAGGGAGGAGAGGGAGGGTGGTGAGGGAGGGAGCGGCTGTGTGGTGTTCAGCTGCCTGCCAGGTTAAAACACAATATCAACATATTGCTGCACAAAGTTGTGTTGGGGAAAAAACAAACAGATCCCACATACACAGTGCCATAAGGATTTAAGAAAACACACGACTCCGTTTAGGTATGTGGCTGGATCAACTCCAAGCATGTGTAGAAGGGTAGAGATCAGTCTGACTAACGTAAAATAAGTTGACATCTTCTGGTACTGTGCTTAGTTTCCTGTGTAGCTGAGTGAAAACCTGGTGTTGTAGCATGCCAGTCGCAGTGAGCCTGGCCAGGTATGAATTTGAAAGCTGGATAAAGGACCCTGGTGTAAGATCTTTTCCCTGCATCCAGTTTCGTCATCCAATTTTGACCCTAAGCATCTGTCTAACAGGGCTCAAAATCAAGTTTACAGAGTCAGTAGTATTGTTCATTGCATAATTGTGTGGTCACCCAGCCAGATTCAGTGGACTTTGATTTGTGTGCATTATTCATCAGCCCTCAGTGGGTTTCCCTGGTGGTTAGTGTAGAGTTTCATGAACAGCTAGGCAGGCATTTATACGAAGGGGAGAACTAAAATATGCAGAATTCAGTCGGGTTCTCCTGGCTATTACTGTGACAATTTTAATGTCTATGAGACCAATGTCAAACTTTCTTTTTTTTTT
The DNA here is from genome assembly GCF_000687185.1 of Egretta garzetta. Classification (NCBI taxonomy): domain Eukaryota; kingdom Metazoa; phylum Chordata; class Aves; order Pelecaniformes; family Ardeidae; genus Egretta; species Egretta garzetta. The sequence continues at coordinate 263,329 of NW_009259242.1, read as the reverse complement.
TTTTTGATGCAAACAAGTTTGTTTGCTTTAGATTAATTTCAGTATTCCAAATATTTTTTAAAAAACTGCTAATCTCCTGACTAGTTTATCTAGCATTCGGGAGGTTATTTCAAGTGGACTTAGAGTTTATAGAGTAGCAGAGATGTTATGCATAAAATTCAGTGTGTTCCAGTGGGAAGATCAAAGGACTGGGAGTAATTTAATTCCTACAGAGTCTGACTTCTCCCATCAGCGTTGTCACCAACTTCTGCATACCTTTCCACCTGTACCTTATCCACTTGTGCTCCTCACCACCCAGACACAAGCCAGATCTGATCCCGCAGCCACAGAGCCAAGTTAGCCTGGTACTGTGTACTCCAGTTTGCGTGACCTGCTGAGAGACAGAGCAGTCTGTATCTGCCTGGATATGTATGCCATGCGTGACTTGAGGCAAATCATAGGAAAGGCAATGACAAGTCACCTGTCAGCAGAATGTGGTTGATACTTTCCTTTCAGGATTGCAGATGCTTTCAAGTGGGCAGTCTGGTTGGCCATGCCTTTTTCATCTGTACCTGCAACCTTTTCTGCATACATAAATCAAAGGCTTAAGTGGCAAAGGCTGAAACACAGGGAACGAGGTAGGTACAGGACATGAAGGCATGATTTTTGTTAGATGCTGTGTTTATGGAATAGATCTATAGGTCTGCATATCCCACTGTTCTCTGTTCCCATCTACAGCACTCAGCATATGTGGAGGACTCAGCAGGCATTTATTTGTGAATCATCAGGTATGGGATGTCTGTGTCTCCAGGGTATGTAGTGTGTTCTTCAGGCAGCTGCACAGCAATGAATTTGCCAGAGTTATCCTGAATCGTTCTTTGAAGCATCCACTGATCAAAATTGAATACAATAAGAATCTTAACTGAAAGAAACAAAGCTTCTCTGTATTGACCTGAATTCAAGGACATTTCCCCCTATTTCTGATATTTTGAAAGCTGGTGTGTTGGGGCTCTTGGACTTACTGCTGTTGGAGTATATTACTTTGTACTATTGCATTGTGGTTGTGTTTTTAAAGTTGAATAACTATACATGTCAATAGATGGACAACTGTTAGCATTTTTATATATTAAATGATGTAGGCAATTAGTATTATTGATGGACAGGTTTTTCTGGACTGCTGTCACATTCAGTAGTTCACACAATAGTTGGCAGGCAGCTAGACTTTATGGCTGAGCTACTGGAATGAGCCCATTTGCAGCTTGTCTCCAGAAGTCCTGCCCCATGGTGTGCGCAGGAGGCAGGGCTGTCACAGCTCCTAGGATTTCTTTTATTTTTTTCAGTCAATGTCTTAACCAAAGGTGGTACATTGAACAATACAAAGGGAAGAGAAGTAGACCTTTAGAAGTCTTTAGAATAGAGGTAAATATAAATGAAATATGGAAGAAACCTGGGAAACAGGTGCAATGCTGTCTGGTGTTCAAAGGACACTGGAAACTACCAGGCATCTCTGCTTTAGATATGCCAGGCTGATAAGGAGGGAAACAGAAATTTAAAATCTACAAATTCCATGTCCGGTCCTGAGTTGGTTTTGCCCTCACTAAAAAAAAATAAAATTATTTCCTCTTGCTACAGGCAAGAATAAAAGACTGTCTGAATCTTCTGTGGATTTTGACTTGGAAGAAACAGGATGACACAGATGAAAAGAAAGAAAGCTAGGAAATCCCTGATGAAATCTTTGCAGTGGCATATTTCTCTGTGCAGTTCCCTTGAACTAAATACATTTTTTAAATTATTACCTTTGGTTTTTTTTTTAATTTTTCTTTTATGTGTCCAAAGTCTCATCTCTCAAAGACAGGGAGAGCAAGCTATGAATAACAGATACCCAAATGAAGGTGGTTTGTTTTGTTGTTGTTTTTTTTTCTACCTGGGATTTCTGCATCAATAATTTAGAAAGTGATTAAAATTCTAGATCAGCAAAATGAAGCAGGTACAGGCATCACAGCCAGCATGAAATATCTTCCATCTTAACTTCAAAACTAAACAAGAGAGAGGAAAGAAGCATATCACTGCTTTTGACTAATGGCTAAAGAAGTGGCTGAGAAGTATGAATAGGGGACACCTTTGCAAATATCAAGAAGCCAAGAAATCTAGTAGGGTTCAGAAGGATAAGCTGCTCTCTGCAGTCATCCAAGGTAGATGGAGCTGCATCATTTCTAGCCAAGAATATTGATGGTTGGGATAGGAATAACAGAATAGCAGCAGAGTGCCAGAATAACACTGCTGTCTCAGGAATCAGTCCAGAGAGGGGGAAGGGTATGACTTCTTCCAGGATCAGTGGATAAACAAAACTATGGACAGATGGATGATAGAAGTAATCTCTGAGGGATATTCCACAGAACTGCAGGGAAGCAAAAATGGTGGGGGGAGGCGAGGAGAGTGATTTGTCTCTTGTCAAGATTGGGAGTATGACAAGGTTAAAAAAAAAAAAAAAATGTTCCCCGTCTTCACTGACAAGTGGGATAAACAAACAAAGCTTCCAAACTAGTAAAAATTTTAGGGATGCCTTTTGACAATAGTCCAAAATAAACCAGTAAAAGCTCTACACTCAGGTATTTATATGGCTGTCATCACTGTAATATCTAAGCAGTAATTAATGAATTGGAATGTCGATATAATATAACATGGCTGGCATCTGAGATGAATAAGACATGTTCTTTTCTTATCTGTCTTGTCTTATCCTGGCAGCTGATCTGACTAGAATGATTTTTCCCTCTTGCTGCTCCTCAGTTCCTCTACTGCAGTTCAACTTTTCTGCAATTATTTCCCATCTCTGATTTTAGAATTCTGAAAAAAAAAAAAAAAAAAGCTGCTTTTCTTCACTTTTTCCAGGTTTGGATAACCTTTCACCTTAACAGTAATGGTTACTTAGGGTAAACAGATAGTAGTGAAATATATTCGTAGGGATTGATTTTTCATCACTTGGGTTACAGGGACTTAAGTGGATTGAGGTGTTGATAAGACTATTTTATTTTCTTCTCTACTTTACTAAGCTGCCACTTGTGTTGTAAATTAAGTTTATGCAAAGTAAGTTCATGTTTGTGGACAGTTTAGTACTGATGGGGTTCTGAGCTGTGTATTTGTTTTATTAAATGATTTGGAGCTCATTAATGACATAGAGAGTAAGTATAATGGCACTTTGCAACCTTGCATAGCTTTTTACAATGCAGGGCCAGAGTCTCTGCTTGCTTTTTGGGAACTCTAAGAATCATTGCTTGCTGGGAGTTGTTCTGACTTGCCCCAATTATCTCAGAAGCAAATATCCTTCTCAGTCCCTTTTCTTGCCTCCAGTAATACACGCTTTTTCCCCCACAGTGTTTCCAGGAAAGTGAGCAAAGGAAACTTATATAGAAACCTTGTACTGTTAACATGGACCTTGGAATTTTTCATAGCTCATGGCATCTCATTGTTTGGTAGCACACAGAAGTAAACCCCATGATCCTAGCCCTTTTTGGCAGTTTAAAGGGAATTTAATGAGTTCATTGCTATTTAAGATTCTTCTTTACTTGCCATGTATAGTAATGGGAATATGCATAAACTTGGCTCTTTTGAAAATCTGCATGATGTAGAAACATTATTCTGAGAAAGTCAAGATCTGATTTAGTCTGAAACAGTATGTTGAAAAATACATCACAATCTTCTTAACACCACTGAAAGTACTGCTACTTACTGGAAGAAAGGCTGTCACTTATCAATTCAAAAAAATTAGCTAGAAAGTTGTTGTTTTTTTCTCCCCATTCTGTTAGGAAATGTCTAGTAACCAAGACCCAGCTATTGCTAAGAAACTGATAAACTGCAGTGGCGATGGTGAAGAGCAATTGCAATAAAGCCACATCATGATGGGTTCAATTTTCTGTCATGATGCCACTGCCTGAAATGGATCCATATCTTGGCTTATCCTCTGACATTAGATTTCTTCTTGATGCTAGCAAAGCTGTTATTATATGGCCAGAAAAACATTTTTTGACTTTGTGATCTCAGAAAGCGCCAGGACATAAGGTTTAAGAGCTGAGGATTTAGGTAGTCCAGTGAGCTGCGAGATGATCTGGATTAGTGCCCTGACTGTCAACGCCAGGATGACCGAAATCTAGGTCTCTGAATCCAATTCAGTATAATCAAAATAATTTTGCCTCCCCTTTGCCATCAGCTTTTGAATGACGCTGTGTTGTTTGCTGCAATTGTTTATATGTAGCTATGTCAGCCAGGAGAAAACGACTCTTCCTGTCTCAGGAAAGTGCATCATTTTGTGTTGACTGAAGTCAGAGTAATGTATGTACAAGAGCTACAGATTGCCATTCCTAGTTCTGATGAGTTTTCAAGGGAGATTAAAGGCAGCCTTCTTCCCTCTTTTTCAGGTTTGTCCCTTTGTTAAGAATGTGGAAAATGCTCGTAATAGCATTGCTTAAGCATTATGAATGCTCTGCCTGCGATACAGCTCTTTAGAATGTTTCCATATTACATTCTGGGCTGCAAGTTTTCCTGTGCTGTCGAATTTGGTGGGATTTGAGGCTGCTGTGTGTTTTGTAGGATCAAGTACCTAATATCGATGCCATGCCATTAGTCTTGAGGTTAATTGGAAGACCTTTTATTTTTTCCCCTTGAGTTGGCCTAAGCAGTGATGAATACTTAAATTCTAGGCACAGCTCCCTCATGGGAAGACCGCTGAAGAAATAAGTTCTCTTTCCTGGAGCCAAAGATTTGGGAAAAGAAAAAAAACTTCTGCCTGTGGCAGCTAACAGGACAGGCCTCGACTGTTTCTACTATTATCGATTGGTAACTTTCTGTTTAGAGAACACAGAGAGCAGCTAGGGTCAGAAACCCGATGAGACGTCAGTATCGTATGTGCTTCTGAGGAAGGAACTTAGTGGTTTCCTTTTAAAGGAAGCCCTATTAATTTAGCATTAATAATGTATTGAACTTTAAAGGCTCAAGGATATTGAAGCCATTTCTTTGAAGTTACTGAGTGTCCCCAAACCACACTGAAATTAATGGGAGTGGAGGGCATGCAGTGCAATGTAAAGTAAGAGCTATTCTGAAGTTAGAATCACAAGATATCTCGCTGCTTCTTACTACATTATTTTATAGAGCTCTTCAGAATTTATACCTAGACAGGATTAAACAACTCATTGGAGAGGAACTACCCCATCTAACACAACATAGAGTGGGCTACTGTGTGTGCTAACACTCCCGTCAAAGACTCTGGAAAACATTGAGACAGCCAAATTGTATTAATGTGGTTTAGGACCCATGAAACCCTAAGCATGCCACCAGTGACTGAGATGAAAGATGCTGAGTCTCTGGTGTTACCCTTTGAGTTGCCCACACTGCTTGCAATCAATATTATTTTCTAATTGCTGCAATACAGCTATGTGGTTTTCTCCTGCATTACTTTAATTGCTTTGCTTTCTTGCAGTAAGTCAGCTTTGATGCAGTTTTGACTCTTGGGACATAGAAGGAAAAGAACTGTACCTCAGTCAAAAGTAATGTGAATCCTATAGATATGTATGGGGTCTGAGGAAGCAGAGGCTCGCATCCCTAGTTGATAGTAATTTGTAGGTAGAACCTTCAGCATTCTTTCATATCAAACAAAGCTGCTCAGCTTTCCCAGACAGCATACATGGAGAGCTATAGAGAAGTTCCCTGTCTCTTAATAGTTTCAGAAATGAAATTCTGCTGAAAAAAGAAATTATGAAAAAAGCATGACTTTAAAAATGGAAGAAAATAACATTAAGTGTACCACTGCCTTAGTATTCCGGCCATGTTAGCAAAAAAAATACTTGGACAGGGCGAACATCCTACCTTTTGCATTGTGTGGTCTAATGCTTGTACATGTGTGTTAGTCACATTAAAAGGACAGCAGCTTTATAGGGAAGTTTGATGTTCTACAAATTGAGTTAGGAACAGTATGCAGAGTTTCATGTTAAATTGGGTGCAGTGACATAAAGTAATTCACCCTGCAGTGCAATCCATCATTTGCATTGGGGTATTCAGGTGCTCAGGGAAGAGTAAGTCAAAATAGTTTTAACTTTTTCTGACTAAAAGCTTTAGATACAACCTGTGCTTTTGTTTGTTTATATTGGAACTTAAATAGCAGTTGCATGTTTGGGCATATACGCTTTATGGAAAAGTGCTTATTACAATTTAGGACCCACCACCCAAAACCATACAGCTTCCTTTAACAGCATGATATAGCATGCAGTTGTCTTGCATGTTCATCTCATCACAAACATCATTGGGAATGATTCCTCTTACATATAAGCTTATAGCATGCAGTTGTCTTGCATGTTCATCTCATGTTCTTCACAAACATCATTGGGAATGATTCCTCTTACACATAAGCTTATTTAAACTGTTTTGATAGTATTCAGGAGTCAGAAAGCAAGGAAGTTGTTAAGCGATTATATTTCTACAGCTGAGTGAAGCACAACTTACACACACCTAATAAGCACAGTTTCATGGGATCCATTCTGCTAAATCTTGCTATTTCCTTTCTTGAGCAATGGGATGGTAACTGGTATTACAAGCCAGTTTTTACAGGCAGATAAATGAAAGTGCACAGTCACCTGTCAGATTAATAGCACAGGAAGAAAGGATGTTCTGGCATCCTGCCTGCCAGTTCTGTGCAGTGGCCTTTAGATTGGCTATCCCTTGCCTTTGGCCCTTTCCTTGCCTTTTAAGATTTCAAATTCTTTCGTGAAAACATTCACAAATATATTTGACTGGAGGGGATAAGAATGATACCTGCACAAGATCCTTCTCTCTGCTGAACAGAGCCGAGCCCCACACATACCTTTTACTTCCTGCACACTGAGTTATTACTACGTACTACCCAAGTCTTACAGAGTTCCGGTGAGAGTGCTGTAATCAGAATGTGCATCTTAACATGGGCTTAAGTACTTGTAAACATCTTAGTTTATGGCTCTTCAAGCAACTTTTAGTGACTCTGGACACTCGGTGGCTCTCATCAGAAGCCAACTACATAGGGACAGCTGTTTACAATGTTGTAATGTTATGCCACATTGTCACTACTACCAGCACACATATGAGTCTGTTGTATGAAATCTCAGCCTTTGACCCAGGTTTTTAATTGGAATCTTATCAGAAAACAAAATTACAATAAATAGAAAATATACCGAATAGTCAAGTCTCTGTGCCGTAGCAGAGTTTCCATGATAGTGCCTTACTTTTGCCCTCTGAAGTGATAAAAACAGGTCACGTCCATTTTGCTTGTGTTGAATACTGTTTGGAATTCACAGCAGCAGTGGGAGCTTTTACACGTGGGGATGGTGGAAGAAGGATTTATAGAATTGGAAAGTATTAACTTAATGAAAGAGCATTTGCATGTTTTCTGAGCAAAACGTTATAAAAAAAAATCTGGCATAGCTGATGAAAGCATTTTATTTATTGATCCCTTTATAATCCTTTGTTTTCTTTTTCCTCCCTCATCGTATGGTGATGGATACAATGTAGGCTGCAATATTCATAAGCAGGCTAACTTTTCTTGTCCTGTAACTATCACTTATAAATGATGCTTTACATAGTGCCTGAAGTGTGTGTTGTTAGGTTCTTTTAATAGAAAAAGGCTGCATAAAAACATCTTAAATAATAGCTGCAATTATGTACAGACTTGTTTTAAACAAACTGAACATTAATTATAGAGGGCTGAATCTTCAGGAAATTGCATCTGCTTAGTTCCCCTGCTGTCAGGTCAGCTTTATACATGTGTATTCCATTTGCTTTAAGGGGCATTTCTTCTTGTGAGCCAAAAGCTGGTACTTGTATGACTGAAGATGTTGAAACTGATTATTTAGATTGAGTAAGTCTGTCTTCCCTCCAAAGTTTAGGCAACCCATCCTTGCGTTTAACAGCGTGCAAAATATCTGTATAAAATACAGCAATTAAAACTATTTGAAATAGTTAGAAAGTTTGTATATTACCTAAGATTCTGGAAACGTTGTTTAACAAAAAAGATTAAACCTTTTCTTATGGCCTTTTTGGTTTTTTTGAAACCATCCTGCACTGTTCTCTGTAGGGCTAATTTTTTATCAGAACACATGATCTTCTGAAACACTACAGGAAAATTCCTCTAATTTTAATTTCTGCGATAAGGCACAGCCATCTTGGATTACTTGTCAATTACTGAAGAAGATGCCGTGGGACTGATGAAGCTACTCAGAGTGAGCTATGGAGCTCTGAATGGGAAGTCAAATAGTATTACATAGCTGAGCAGCAGCTTCTGCTAGCTGGGAGAGAAAGAGGGTAAGGCCTATAAAGCCAGTAGTCTGTGGGACACAAAGGGTGGATATAGGTGAAGGTCACACCAGCATCTAATACCTTATAAATATATCTTTCATTTTCAGGGTTCACCACTGGAATAGCAGATCTGAGAATTTATTTTTCTTGTAGTAAGCACTATGCCATTTTCCTGTGAGTTTCATATCAAAGTATTAGCGCTGAATTAATGCTTTGCACTAAATTTATTATAGAACTATATGGCTCATAGTTGCAACTGACTTTCTTTTTAAGCTCATAACTATGCAGAAGAGGTAACAGTGATAAAAATGTTATCATGTATTTAATGCCAGGGCAAAACAAGCCAGGTTATCACAAGCAAGACTCTTAGGATGTAAGTTGAGTAGGGATAAGCATGCAGAGTGATTAATATAGCAATGAGAAGAGCTCAGATCAATAAAATTCAGATGAAAAAAGATTTTTTCCTAACTGCTGTGAGCCTGATTCTCCACAGTCTAGAATTTTTCATCTGTGTGAAATGGCAGTAAAGTGAATGGAGAATTCTGATCTGGCAGGATTCCACTCTTTGCTTCTGCTCAGATGTGAATGACATAAATGATGGCATCAGATACAAGCCTTTTTATCTTTATTTAAGTATAGAAAGTAAATAAGTAATTGTAGAACGACTTGGTTTATATCTTGCAAATAAGCATATTTACTGAGAGATATTTTGTATTAATTACAGTGTTTTATATTATGTCAGCATTAGCATTCCAACAGGATGCAGACCTCTGTGCTGCAAATTATGTGCAGACATTTGAGCATCTGCATCATATTTTAAAATAGTTTTACTGACTGAGCAGCGGCTTCTCTTTGAAACATAAGCCTACTCATTTTAACCTCTAAGCTAGATATAGTTAACTGATGACTTTACAGGGCATTGGCATCTTTTGCTGTTTGCATTTACTGTACATTTTTGTGATCCTGTACGATGCTGTTTCCCCATACATGGAAGCCACTAAGAAACTAAAATTGCCAACACGTTGCAGAATTTAGCCTGTAATTTTATGCTCCGCAATGAGACATACCTGCAATAATCTGACAAAATGAAAGCAACGCACGTCATCTCAGCGCCAAATAAATATCCTGTCTCCTCTACAGCAGCTGCAGTGAAAGAGATCTGACATAGTGGTGTTATATCAGCAGAGCTACTAATCTCAGATACTAGTGATTTCAGTACCGAGGGAGAGAATGCTGTCGCAAATGGAGGTCATTCAATATCCTCTAGCACTTTGGACAAACGTGGCATTTTGGACTGTCTCTAATGGCAGAATACAGTGCTGATGCTGACATTGCTGTTGCAGAACTACTTGTGCAGGTAATCTGCTCCTAACAGCAAAGTGTCTGGTCATATGGGCCTGTTTATTTTGGTGCCTTGCAGAAGCATCAATATTTCTTGGAAGCAAAAGGCATACTCTAGGTTTTAGTGGAGAAAACAGAAGTCTCTGATGTATCAGAAATGCGGGGTTTTTTTAGGTATTCAATCCTCATTAGGAATACAGAATTGCTTTCTAGACCTTTTGCCTCCTCAGTATCTTACATGACAGGTCATGCCAAAGAAAGGAGCTGCCATGGAGAAGCTGCAGTGTTGTCATAGGAACATGGGAGTATCAGAATCCACAAAGCAAGTACGCATTATGGTCCTCAAGGGGGAGAATTGCAATGAGAGCTACAATAGTTTAACTGAAATAAGAAGGATGCTGAGAGAGTTTTGCTATTTTCAGTGTCATGAGGTGGCCACATATGAAGAATCCTTTTCCTTGGCAACAATTTCTGAGCCATAAGGTTGAACCTGTTTACCCAGGCATAGTGCCATTCTGTCAGATGGGCATTGATACACCAATTGTAGAGACCCTGTGTTGTACGTGCATCAGGTGTAAGTGTCCCAGATAGGATTCCCAGCAAGGATTGTCCATATGTCTGTTCATTCTAATTTTATATTCCCTTGTTCCATTGCTAATCCAGCTATGGGTCTGATTATGTTTCAAAAATAGAGAACAGCTTTTTTCTCCTTTAATAAGACCTCTTGCCCACTTGCGTAACACAGATGTGAGTAATGGTTTAGGAGAAGTTTTTGGAAGACAAACTTTCTTCCCTGGCCTTACCAGACCGCCTCCTTCTGCATTCAGAGAAATGAGAGCTTTATAAATCTTTTTCCTTTCTAAGCAAAGTCCCTGTAGGATCCGTCAGAGTAAATCTTTGGCACCAAGCTAGATTTTATATGCACAGTAGAGTGGAAATCTGTGTTCAATCACTCTCTGCACTATTTTACAGGCTGTTTTGCCTGAACTGGTATAAAACATTGAGGTTTCAGGGTTCAAGAAAGAGCATGGCACGGGGGATTGTCTCCCTAGCTGCTCTCTCACAACAACCACCTGCCTTTCCTCTTGATTTCCTCAATGGCCTCAGTTTTCTGTAAATCAGCAGGACTCCCAGCATCGCTGTTGCCCTACCTTAGATATTTTACATGGCTATAGCACAACAACTTATTTTGCTTGTTGCACTCCTTGTTATGTGTTTCATTTTCATGTGTATTGAAGAGATAAAGATCTGGTATCTGTGGAATGTGAAGAGCAATGACAGGTCATGCTCTTCTCTGATAGCTGAAGCAGTTGCACAGGCATCCAATTATTTAGTACAAAGCTTTGATAATCTAATTTTCTTGTTCATCTCATGCAGTCTGTTCCATACTAATGCAGCAAATTTGAAAAAATATGACAAAAGTCTTAGTTTTCCTGATACTCCTTTTGGAATTAGCTTTACTAAGTGTTGGGGCAACACACTGAAGCAGAGCTGCAGAGCCAGCCTCTTTTGATTTTGGTTTAATTTAAACTCTGAATAATGGATTATTTTTGATTCTGAACCTGGCACGGATCATTTAGATTGGCCACAGAGTAGGCAAAAGCGATATATTTTTCGATTGTATACATTTCTATGAATGCTGACAGTAAGCAGTTGCATTTGAAAATCCCCATCCTCCCTGAAGTCTTCCTAACTTACTTCTATCTACATACATACTTTATTCACCCATTTTTGAAATGCAGCTGCCTCTGGTTGGCTGAACCAGTTTTACCTGTGTATGTTACTACAAGATGCAACTTTAATGCAATGTAATTTTCTGGGAAATTTTAAGTAGAAGAATGACTGCTGTGCTTTGTTGGGACTCACTTATTAGTATCCTCTCCTATTGCTGAAGCATCCTGAAATCTTGAAGGACTTCTGTTAAGTCTCAACCAGTGCCGAGATCCAAAAAATTGCAGTTCAGGCTGGATATGAATATTTTGCTGCTCAGATATTTTGATTTTGGGTTGTGATTTACCATTTTCCAAATGTTTGCATAGTGCAGTCCAGCACAACAAAGCCATACACAGTTTGAGTTCTCTAGGCAATGGTATTAAAGATAAAATAATGACGGTAATGTCATCTGCAAACTGTAAAGACTGCACAGTGGAATAGTCCTCTCAGTTTAACATGTCACCATTCAGTTAATTGTACGAGCATCAGTACTGGAAGGAGAAATCTGCATCCACACATACCCCATTACACTAGTGCGTCTGGATTTCTGCTCAAGCAGAGTGTTGGTCCTTCTGTCAGTATGTGCAATTAACTTTAGCTTCACTTTTGTTTCTGCAATTTACAGCCAGTTAAATCATAAATACTGTTTTGTAACTCATAGAACAGTATGTAATGGTCCTCATCTTGCATCCTTTTTAGTCTGAATGTCACATCCTCTTTGTAATTTTTAATGACAGCAACAATTTTTATTATATTGCTGGAACTTTTCCCAGGGTAATTGTGTCTTTTGTATATAATATGTGATCTAGAATTGAAACTGCAGCAGAAAGCTGCTAAATCCAGCATCTTCTGAACCTGCATATTTATGTTAAAAAATTCTTGGACCTAGTGCAAGAGACTGAAAGTATTGTATAAAACAAAACCAACCCAAAATTTAAGCTAACGATACACAAGGTAGCTGAGCTTTCTGTAGCTCACTGAAAGAGAATTGAAAAAAGAATTGAAAATAGAAAATACAAGTGAAGGCAGAACATATTTGCATATCAGCTCTGATCTGCTATCTTATGGAAATCAACTGCACGTTTGTCTTGCTGTGTGTCTGTATGCCCTTTGAAAGTATTTCCAATTAACAGCGATTTTACATTTTGACCAGAAAATTTGCTCCAGTTCTGTTTTCCCTCAAGACAAAGAGAAGTAATGACCTTATGAGTAGCAAACTGACTGATCAAGACCTTTCTGCTCTTGGCTTTTCAGGAGTTTAGAGAAGTCATTTAAGCAACAATCTCATCAGGGGCAAACGTTATCCAAAGCTTAGATTTCTATTGTTACAGCCTTCGGAATATTGCTCAAAGAAACCTTCCATTGTGTAACTGCACTGTGCTATCAAACGCAGCTGTAATAGAGTTGCATGTCACCTATGCATAACAGAATCAAGTACCTTGCCTAGCTACCAGGACGACTGTAGTGGCAGATAAGTAGCAGGCGCTACATTGCAGACAAAGACGACAGCAGAAAAAAAACTTCTATTCCTGCCTCAGCATTATAGCATAAGCCAGTATTTGCGAAGCGATGGGCTATGCATTTCTGTTCTGGTTTTGGAACTCAGAGCCCATGGGATGAGAGAAGCAGTTATAGACACAGCTATTGCCTGTGGTTCACTCTGTCACTTCTTCCCATTCTAAGTGAGAGATTATTGGAGAACTTGGGAAAGGAAGGGGAGAAACTGCTTTTCAGTCCATCAACCTGGACTCAGATATTGACTACTGTATATGAGCGCGCTCTTCTCTGCATTTTTATCCCATACTGAATTTATGGATGGCACAGAAACCATCAATAGTGCTACAGATCCTCATTTTCTACCTGAATTTTTAAGTTTAGTGATCAGTTCTTCAGAAGCTGAGTATGTTTTACTGCATGAGATACAGGGACAAGGTCCTCTAAGATACAAATGTTTAGCAAAATTCAATAAATTGAATAAACGTCACTTCAGAACTTGAGGAATGGCTCTTCTGTAGAAGGTGATACCTTGTTTAGAGTTTCCAAAGTTTATGTCATTAAACATTTCATATGCCTTGCCTTAATTTTACTGTTTCTTTGATTTTTTCTTTCTAGCTCAACAAAATTCACCAAAAATCCATGAAGGCTGGTGGGCTTATAAGGAGGTGGTCCAGGGAAGCTTTGTTCCAGGTAAGTGTACTGGTTTTTATTAAATATTTTTCACTGGAATTAATAGAGTTGGGTTTGGGGGAGATTTTTTGGGTTTGTTTTTTTTTATCCATTGGAAAGATTTGAAGTACACAAGTACCCAGCATCACATTACAGTGAAGCATGGAAAGGTTTTTGTCAATACATCGTCCAAAAGACCGTGGCTGTTTTCCAGGAAAGAAATCACTTTGATGACATTCTTGGTTTCTCCCAGTAATACTAACATGATGCAGCTTTGTGAATGTGTGTGTTCTGTGTATAGAAAAGAGAAAGGGAGGATTGAAAAGCACTCTGTTAACTTGATGAATTTAATTATCTGATGCAGCACTTCTAGATAATCCCATTTCTAGAAATTTAAGAGTATTTTAGGAAAGGAACCTAACTGAAACATGAACCTAACATGTAAGTTTCACTGATTTTTGTTTTGGAAACAAGAAACTTTTTTTTTTTTCTGACCTACATTTGACACCTGATCTCTTTGTGCTCCCCTTCTTTAAATTATTTTATTCTTTCTTTCAAACAGAATTATTTTATTGGGTCTTAACTATTCCATTTGACTAGATGCTTCCACTTCGGAGTCAGGCACCTTTAGCAACCTCCATTTTCTGTTCAGTTGTGGAGCTGATTTGACATTACATTCCTCATTCAGTATATACAGAAACATTCAGTGATTATTTTGTTCGGTATGTTTTCAGTGCAATTGGGATGAATATGCATTGATTTATGTATATTAGCTATATATTATAAGCTAAAGTAGTGCTTCAAGTTCTGTCATAAACACACCATGAAAATTGCTACATGAACTTTATCTCCTCAAAGTACTAGAAAATATTACTTGGCCATTGTGTGATCTATTCCTAGGAATCTGTAGATGTGATCTATCATCAGATATTTTCACTGTTGTAACAACAGTTGCAATCTGACAGTCATTCAAAATATCCAAAATGCTGATTTACCTTAAGCAGAATACTGGGGCAAATGAGATGAAATATTTTGACCCACAAGTTTCAGGCACTGAAATTCTTGTGAAAAGCACATGTGAAAATCAACATCTACAAGCTGGAAGCTTAACCGTGAGAAATTTGGGCTTGGGAACATCCTTAGAAGATTAATGAAGAATCATCATGACTCAAACCTTCAAGAAGGAAGACCTTATAGACTAGCGTGGAGAGACACCTCCTTTCTTAGAGAACCCTGAATTACCCATACATGTTGAATATCTGACTAACCTAGCACACAACCTCAAGAACTGGTCCAGCAGGACAATTATGAACAGCTTGCTGTAGTGGCCATGCAGAAAGCAAGGGTAATCTGGGAGCACCTTTCTTGCAGACTGTCATGTTTCTTTCAGGTTCAACTCTGCAACCTGTAAGTCTCAGCAGACGAAAGAAATCCCATGAATTTTTACAGAACAAACAACTAATTTTTTTCAGCAGCACCTAGAGTTTGGAGTCTTTTGAAAACCATATTTAAAGCATTTAAAGGATGCATTTTATGGTTATGAACTCAGACTAACACATCACAAAGGATATGTTAGTGCATATTAAGTTTATCCATAATGTTAGCAGTCACATATCAGATCTCGCATGAGATGCTAATTAGCACCTGAGAGGTGATAGCTGTGAGGCAGTCTGAGGAGCTTTAGCTGAAGTTGCTGACTGATGTGCACTGAAGCAAACAGCTATAGCCATCTGCTAAGATGTTTCCTTTCCACAGCTGCTTGTCCTGTCCCAGGGCTGGAAGTTACCACCCCCAAAGATATGAGAAAGGAATATTTGTCCAAGACTGTCACTGCAGTTCAAAACTGGCATCTCAACTAATATGATTGACATGAATACTGCTCTTTAGCTGCTTGGGGGAGCAACCACAGGCATAGAGATGACTAATTGGGGGTAATAGCATTGTAAAACACTCCAGGATGAGTTGCTAGAGTTTGTCTGTCACAGCTTTGGCTGTGTGAATACTTTTCGCCTACTTCAAAGGAAAGTCACTGTCTTTCTTTGAACTATCACTTCTTCTTTCATGTATAGTTGTGTAAGAATGCATTTAAGAGTGTATCACAATACGCCTAGGTTAGACTATGCCATTCTTAAGGTTTTTTTGCTTAATACTCTGTTTTGGATGCATTTAAGTCAAGTCCTTACAAATGCTCCGGAGCCTGCGCAGATTGGTCATCGAGCAGTTCATAAAATCAATCATACTTCACTACATTCCCCAAATCCCAGACTCTCTATACGCTGGGATAGATTTTAGCAAAATTATTTTAAATCCTTTTCTAATGTAGTATGTTCATCTGGACACAGTTTTTTCCCCAGATTCTGGGATTCACCACTTAAATTACATGTTTTGGAACAGTGGCTTACAGTCACTGATGTGCACCTCACAGGCAGGAGAGGATGCAGGCAGACATAAGGTGCAAGGCCCATCGCACTGTCTTTCCCAACTTCCCTTCTTGTGCTGCTCAACAGAGAAGAGAGCAATGGTGACTGATGGGTTCTCTCACTAAGTAATGGTGGCTCAGGTCTGTCTTAGTGCCAAGCCTTGCAAGTGAAGGAGCAGAGTTGTCAAGCGCAGGACGGAAGGTGCATCAGTGGCTGGATCTGTGTATAGACTAGTGATGCATAAAACACTCTCCCATCTCACACCTTTTCTAAAAGCAAAGAATTGCTCTTATAATTTAAATCATGTAGGCAAACAAAATAGAAAGTAGTGCTTTAAAATGTTAATTGAATGCAAATCAGGTTCCAAATTAAACTTCAGGGAATGTTCAAGGATGAAGAATGAATACTTTTCTTTATGCGTGGCGATTTGCATAATAATCAAATAATCTATATTATTACATACTTTCACTACATAGATGTTTTCTGGTATAGAATATCAAAGTAGTTCATGATGGGTTAAAATACATTTAAATAAGCTTTTTTTATATCTTGCTTGGCTGAGTTTTGCTGTGACTATGAATATGTTCTGTCACTGAAGTAGCACAAACATTTTCAGGGTGGCAAAGGCAATAATATTTCAAACTATTCCATAACATTTCCTTCAAATAGATGTGCATAACCTTTGATATTGTTGTGTGTCTGATTGTATTGATTCTCTTACTAATGCTCCTTGTTTTTTCATAGCATCATAAAAGTGGGCTTTGGTAAGCATAAAATATCAAGATGGTTAAATCTAATTTGTGATCACGGAACTCACTTGCCAAAACTCCATCCTCTTACTGAAACTTTGGACGACATGTTAATATGAAGGCATAAATGTTTCTTGCCCTGAGACAAGACACTGTCTTCATGACCCTTACTGAATGATACCAAGTCTAAAGTTACTTTACAAGGTGATAGTGCTAATCTTAGCTAAGAGGAGGAAGTCCATCGCTACCAAATAGCAAGTGAACTTTGCTGAAGGAGCAGATAATCCTGGAGGTATTTAAAAGAAGGATAGATGAGGTGCTTGGGGGCATGGTTTAGTGGTGGGATGTCAGGGTTAGGTTAAAGGTTGGACTCAATGATCTTAAAGGTCTTTTCCAACCAAAGCGATTCTGTGATTCTATGATAATGTTGTTCTTTTTCCTTATGATAAAGGTTGTAAACCAACTTAATTCCAGATGGATCTATATCCACTACGATTCGTTATTGGCTACAGATCAAAGGCTACCTGTTTCCCTGAGATGAGAAATCCTCTGTTGATAGTTACTTTCACAACTCATTTTACTATAAAAGGGAAGAGACTGCTAAAGTTTGATAATGCTGCTCTTGCCTTTTGCAAGGATCATGTTGATGGGATTATACCCTAACATAGACCAGCTAGGAAAGCTATGCTGGCTCAAAAGGAACATAGGGGCAGTGTTTGTGAAGCACTGAGAAACTCCCTCCAAGGAGGAAATACATGGATTTGATAATGATTTACAAGGAAACAGAAGCCTGAAACAATTGACAGTCTTGGTCATGAGTGCCAAAACCTGATTTTAAACTTCCTGCTATCACCGTGTGCTTTTGTTAAGGCCCACACAGGCAGTTCAAGTGTCCCTAGTTTCTCCTGTGTGGGCTTTTTTAAACCAAATTTCTTTATGTACATGTCCAAAAATAACCCTTGATGGGCAGGTCACTAAGAACCATGAGCTGTTTGTCCATGGCCTGAAACTGAGAGATAGGAAACTTCAAACACAAACACATCTTAAATTTGTCCTGGTTTTGGCTGGGATAGAGTTCATTTTCTTCCTAGTAGCTGGCATAGCGCTGTGTTTTGGATTTAGTATGAGAAGAATGTTGATAACACACTGATGGTTTAATTGTTGCTAAGTAGTCCTTACACCAAGTCAAGGCCTTTTCAATTTCCCCTGCTCTGCCAGGGGCACAAGCAGCTGGGAGGGAGCACAGCCAAACTGGCCAGGGGGCTATTCCATACCGTATGACATCACGCTCAGTTTATAAGATGGGGGGGAGTTGGCTGGGGGTAGCAATCGCTGCTCAGGGGCAGGCTGGGCATTGGTTAGTGCATCACTTCTTTTGTATATTTTGTATGATCTCTTACCCTTATTATTATTCTTTTCCTCTGCTGTTTTATTAAACTGTCTTTAACTCAACCCATGGGTTTTACTTTTTTTTCCTGTTCTCTCCCCCATCCCACTGGAGCGGGGTGAGTGAGAGAGCATCTGTGTGGTGTTCAAGTGCCTGCCAAGTTAAACCACAACAAACTTTCTGAAAAACTCATGTATTATGCCATCCTCTGAACACATAGGGGTCTATTTCATACGTTGAGACTGGTGATCACTTAGTTTGGCTGCCTAAATAATACAAACCATAAACCTGCCGATTGCTAATCCTGCCTTGCTCCCCTTTGTACTAACTCGAAAATTTCTTCTGGTCTTATTCTGGGACTTCAGGAGGCTGCAGCATCACTCACTGTCTGGTGCATTTTGCTTTTCAGTGAAAACAGCAGTGCTGTCTGAGCTACAGTGTTTTAAACAGTCTGCACACACTCTTCAAAATCATTCAGTCTGCTGCCGACTCTGAAGAATTAACCAGCCGTATATAATTATTTATTGGAACAATAATAGCAGTTTTTCTTTTAGAAAGCAATATATTGGAACACTTCATTTCTTCAGGGTGATAGAGTATAGATTCTGGAAATCATTCACTTATTGATTGAGACTTAGGCTAGTATGTATAATATTTCAGCTTTGGTTGTCAGTTAAAGATAGCTTGAAGGAAATATATTTTGTACCAAATATTTTCTTGGTTTCTTACATCCTTTGGTGATTCTGCAAAACCTGACTGTTTACAAATCATGTAACTGGAAAGGGAGCTAGATTTTTTTGTATTATTAGATGGGAGTTAACTATAATTAAAATGTAAAACCATTGTCTCACTTTTCAGTGAATTGTTGATACAATTCATTATTTTAAAATGGCAAGGAACAGATGAGTTGCCTGCTTTTAATTTGGAAAAAGAAAGGAACACTATTGAGGGAGACATTTGATGGCTTCAGTTCTAATGCAAATATGGCAACATTTGCTCATCTTCATATGAATTGTAACCAAATTATAGCATTGAGCTTGAGACACTCTCACATTAGTAGTAGTGCTGTACTTAATGAGACTATCAGAATGAGCCTGTAATTTTGAATCTTCCATAAAAATGTAGAGAGGCTGGTTAGAGAGTGACTCACACCTCAAAGGTTTGATTTATCCCTGAACTTAAACATGAAAAAAAGTGGAATTTAGCATATTAGGATCTGAGTATGGTTCTACATAATACTGTACCTTCACAAGGAAGTACAATTCCATGTGCTATAACTTGGTCTCCAGGTTTAGTCAACATTCAGTCTTATTGAAAGAGTTTTACGGGTACTATGTCTGAATGAAAGTGGAGTTTTCCAAGTTAATGATTTCATGGGTTAGATTTTGCTGACAAAGCCTCCAATGCTCCTGTTACATGGATACTCACATTTTAACTGGGAGATGAAATACCCCCTGGCAAGTCAGTGATACAACTGAGAGAACCATGCCTTACTCTTTATAACAAGAAGTGTATTTAACAATCTTAATCGTCTCTGATCATGCAATGCTTTAAGCAAATAAAAAAACTGAGGGTTTTTTAATGAATTTACCTGATTTTAATACAAATGTGAATCTGCTTGCTTTCATGAATAGATAGAGAAATAATGCAAGATACCATGTTTGAGTGATCTGCAATGTTCTCCTTCAACAGCAATCATAGCAATAGTAGAAGAATCAAAGTTGATATAGATTGTGAAGATGTCTGTGTGAGAAATGGGATTTGTTTTTTCATTTAGGAAAATGCTATGAGTGGCTGCTGAACAAAAGGGTCGATTTAATGACATGCTAGGATATGCACTAGGGGCGCCTTGCTTGTGTAATGGGCACATTCTTAGCAAGTTCAGGTGAGAGTACACAAGGTGTTCATTCATCTGGCTGTCATCCAGCAGCCTTCTTTCTGTCCAGTAATTCTTAGTAATTAAGCAGGATTAAGGGTTTTGTTTTAAACACTTTGGTAGCGATCCTCCTCTCAGGTTGCAAACCAAGCTGAATCCTGAACTCTCATCTACCCTGTAAGAAGTGCAAAATGAACTTCAAAGGCATAAACCACTTTGGCTGATAGGACAGCCCTGTTTGCTGTAATTTCAGTTGGGCCATTTCTGTTGCCAGTGGCTAGCCCTTAGAAGGAGGTGCCAACAAGGATGGCTGCATTAACTAGCAATATGCTAGATTTTTTTTAGCTACATCCAACTTCTGCAATGGCTTCCCAGTATGCACAGGCAGTTTTCTTCTAATTGGTTCCTAGTTTCTAGCTGGCTTTGAATTACCTAGAAATCTCCCTAGAAGCTTTAGAAGCTTTCAGTGAGACTGTTTTCTGACTTAATAACTATGATCAGTCTCAAGCCAAGAAGAAAAACTGCTGCTTCAACTTTCTGAATGTCTTATCCAGAGATGCAAAGGTGATGGGCAGCAAGAGGTTTTTCAAAACTCCCTTTCTAAAGGGAATAAAAGGGAGTAACAAAAAGGAGGAAAGGGAGTAAAACCAGGAGATTGATGGGGTGCGTAGGTTAGTCACATTATGTTGTCAAGCTGCATCATAAAAGCTGTGATGGACTACATTAGGCCTAGTCATATCAGCTTCCTTCCCCTATTTATGGCCTGTGTACCTTTAACGTTCCAGTGGTGGGTAGTCAAAGCTCACGCCTAAGACAGTCAAAGGGAACCTACTGTCTGTAGATGCTCTATACTTGATTGTAATAGATAGAATGTTTCTTAATCAGAGGAAATAGCTTCAGCTTTTTATCACTTTCTCCATTAATTCTGTTTAGCAATGAAAGAAGACTAGAAAGAAACTTTGAGTCAATGCAGAGGAAGATGTACGGGACCACAGGACACCACACAGTGTAGTTTCCCAGGGCAGTCTGACTGTGGAGGAGGTCTCCTGGCAGAAGGGAATGAACTTAGAAGAGAGCAGCTCTGTACCTGGAAGCATGGACCTTCTCCCCTTCACAACACCTTGTGGCACTGTGATTGTGTTCCCACAGCCCCCTTCTCACTTGACTAAGGAGCCCAGGATTGGGGATCATCCTTTACAGGTGCTTTGGTTACCAGTGTGGAACTAAAAAAGTTTGTCTTCAGGTCCTTCCTACTCCTTTAAATGCCCATCTATGCAGTCCTTTTGATTGGAGTAAGTTACTGTCTTACATATGGCCTGTAGCTGCAACCATTTTTCAAACAGATCTCTGAATACTTTTTCCCCCCTAAGCTTCCTTCACTCCTTCAACAAAAGAAAGAAATTTTAGAAGGCAAACTATTTGAACTAACCACAGTGAAGAACACTGAAAATCTAAAATTTTAAACCTTGCCAGACTTGTGGTTGGACCACAGTTCTTTGCTAAAGTGGTCTCAGATCCCTTTCCCCTTAACTTCCTAATTATCTTTCTTGGGTGTGTTTTTTCCTCCTAAGTTATGATTAATATTCACAGAAGAAAAATTGCATGTAACAGATGTATCTTGGACTTTGCCTCATTATTATGACAGGACCAAATGATTCAAGTTGTCTTCCTGTCTATTTCTAGCCTCAGTCAGGCACTGCAAAGGTCAAGCCTTCCCTTTATAACAAATACTGCATTGGATAGCATGTTGCCTCTTGCTGCGTTACCAGCTGTCTAGTACCTCTCCGGCTGAACCGTTAGGTTTCTCCTGCTAGGACACAAGCAGTATCCCCCTTCTACTTCAGTAATGTGCTAATATGGAAGACCTTCAAGACAGTAACCTGCAGATCCTTGTCAATTATTGTACCTCACACTTGCTGTTAGGTTATACGCCAATTTTAAGGATAGCAGTGCTCCAATTACTTTTTATGCAGTTGAAAGTCTTTTTTCCCCCTATCCTGAAGTGGTTGCTGTTCACCTTGCAATGACACTAGCATAAGTCATAAAAAGAAAGAACAATTAAGTAACACTAATTCTTTGAGACAGCTGTACTTGGTAGGGCTACCACTGCATGGATGATGGCTTCTAGCTACAAGGAATTTTAAGAGATGGTGGTTACCATTTGGGCATTTGTATCCTCAAACAGGAGAACAGAGATCAGTATCCAAAAGATCTGCTGTCCTACATATTGTAGAGTCTAGTCATTACAGAGTCTTGAAGACCTGCAGTTACTGTTGGTTAAGTAACTGCTATTTCTGCAAATTTAATGCAATATAGTTTTTTTAAATACTAACCCAGCCCACTTTGAACTTGTTAAAAGTGAAAACCCAGCAAGCCCACCTCTGTGGTCTTTCAAGGGTTCATCGTTCCATGATGAGCACATCCTCTTAAGTTTTTGCTTAAAAAAAGAAGGATCATTCCTGTGCAGGACCTTAGATGTATCATCAAAAGTTTGGAATAAAAATCTAAGGCTAATACTAGGAATCTTTCTTCTATTTGGTTCTTCACTGTGATCTAAAAGCAAAGGCAGGCATTCCAAGTATAGAAACTGATATATATAGGAAAAGGTTTATTGTATTCTTGACAAGCTAAGCATAAAACCACTTGAAACAGTGGTTTGTGACTAAGTCATTAATAACTGAAAGCTCCTTACTTTGAAGGATTGTTTGGGATAGTTCTAAGTGCCAGACAGCAAGGCTCCTCCGTGTTGGTGCTGCTGAGTGTATGTATTGGTATATTCAAGAAGTTTATTTTATCTTACACCTTGACAGGCTACTCTTCACATAATATCTTAGTAGCCCTTGTCACCCTTTGGCAGTAGACATTTTTATGGTATCCATGTCTTAGAGGAATAGAACTGAAGCACAGAGAAAACTGACAGAAGAATTAGTAGCTGCTCAGAGACCCAAGGAACTTTTCTAAGCTACTAATCCAAACTGGAAATGAGTAATGACATCTGCCATTGTTGATTACGTAAGGGAGAGGACTTGGAGCTTTGGCTATTAAATACCCTGTGGTAGTATTCTTTTTGTGTGTTTGTGTGCATGTGTTTACAAGACTGATAGTAGCAGTCTTCCCTCCCTACATTAAAAAAACCCTTTATAGATTTTTGTTGTATAGTGTAAAATAAGTTAGTGTCTTGTGGAGAAAGAAGTCACTGAGAATAACAAGGAACAGTATTTTTCTGTCCTAATAATGTTCTTCTGTAGTGCCATGTAATTGGACTTCAGAGAAGGGTTACAATGCTTCAGCTTATGTTTGCTTAGGTACTTCTCCGATAAGTCTGTACGGGATGAACTAGAACTGGAAAGGATCACAGTATAGCATAGAAATAGAGACAGTGAGTGCCGCTAAGAGTTGCCTCACCACTCCTCCTGTCATTATCCCACTTACAAAAAATGCTCTTGTAAAATGCTTTGATTGAAGAGAATGATATTTTAAGAGTACTACAATTACAGTTTGCAATTATCAATTAGGAATCCACCTCTTATTTCACTGAGACTATTTACATTGGGGTATTTTATGACTTCAGGGAGACTATTCCTGTTATATTGGTGATGAACCCAGCAGCACTGAGGACTTTATATTAATACAGCATGCAGTTTTCAATTAATGCATCTCATTCATTAGTACAATTTAGTGTCATTAGGGTAGAATTTGCCACTTCATACAGAGGAGAACGTGGTCACTGCAGATACGCCCTTATCTGTGGTTAAAAAAAAACTCTTGTGAAATAAGATCACACCACTACTTTATGTACGGTTACACAGAGTAACTCTGCTTGTTGTTCGTTGTCAATGTTCGTTTACTGTTACTCACAAAGAACTTCCCTGTAAAATCCTGTCCCCTGCCTAATGGAGAAAGAGGTCAAAAAGAAACAAGGCTATTATCCAAAGTATGCAAGTACTTTCCTCATAGACTGCTATGACTTAAGTTGTGGATATGGAATCAGAGAATTGTTATATCATGGTATTTATTCAGTAGCCTGCAAGAACTTTATTTCTGAAGTACCATGTCTGTGTACATGTAGGATTAGTTGGGCTCTTCAATTAGGGGATTGCTATTGACTTGATAGTCTGAAACCACTCATTTGTACTCAGTGAAAATTTCCTCCTCTTGTAACACTTCTGTAAAAAGGTCAGTTGTGAATTCACTGAACCATGAATCCATTGAACACACTCAGGAGCAAAATCCATGCTCATCATTTACCATGCCCGCCTGCCTATGAGTACGTGGAATTATTATTTGGAGAAGTTTTACTGCTGTTACTTACAGACATTAAAATACAGCTATCGTATAGCATCACCCCATCATGGTATTTCTGGGCACATGCTATTTGTGGTCATCGAGAGATTTACTATCTCTTACAAAGAACCTCACCATAAAATACAGTCACCTACTTAATGCATTTCCAGCTACCTGCTGGCCCTGCTCAGAGCTGTAAATCGCATTGTAGTTAATGACTCTGACCAAAGAAGGAAGCTTCCTGAATGTTATTGATTAAGTTTTTTTCTACTACTGAAAATATTACTTAAAATTGTCACTTTTTCCTTTCTGAATAGAGTGTGGTTTTATACTTAGGGCACTTTTTCATTTTGTATTTATAAAATGTACAAAAATGCATTAGTGTTTCCCGACCAAGCAGTCACCAACTTTATAGTCAGGACATAAACCCTGAAAATAACAGCATAACATCATAATGGGAAACCTGACAGGTCGTTAACTACAGCTGTGCAAATGGCACTGCTATAATTCACAAGTGCATGTAGACAACATCACAGCCTACAGCCTTTCAGTATCTGGTCGAAAGAGAAAAACATTGAAGTATATAGCACAAAATGATAACCAGCTTACACTGGAAGTTGTTCGCTTGACACCAGAGCACATTGCTGATAAGGTGTTCCACCCCAACAGAGGTGGTTCTTCAGGATGTTTTGATGACCTCCCCCTTATTTTTCTCTGGGTCTTTAATCTAGGAGTTTCAGTTATGGGGGCTGAGGTGAAGAATGAAGGTCTTTAAACAGAGAGATCATTTTACGAATACTAAATGGGATGTAGGTAAAGAAAGATGGATAAGGTGTGTTCAAGGCAACAGTATGGAGGCTGGGAGAGAAATAAATAACGAGCTTAGATACCTATGTCATCAGGCTAGTATGCCTAGTGTCCCTGTGCTGGTGATTAAAAAAGCAAAAACATGTTTCTGCAGATCCTTTGGAGAAACCCATGTCTTTTGGCTGACTAAAATGAAGTGCTGCAGCTTCCCCAACAAAGAAGCAACAGTAGGCAACAGGATGGGCACTGTGAACTTAGCAACCCTCCTTCATGTGCACTACCAGATTTTCCATTTCAAAGGCTCATTTTAATAGGGAAGAATGTTACATGATTATTTAGAGTGAAATTTCGGCATTATCTTATACTATGTTGTAACTTCAGAAGTGAGGAAGGAAGAAGGGTGGATGTACGCAGGCCAAGTAATAGCCAATTGCACGGCCACTGTGTTTCAATTTAAAAACAAACCCAAAGGTTGAAAAGCACTGACATTTCAATCAGATGGTGAGAAGATGAAATATGTCTTCCTTGCTTACAAGAAATACTTCGGTCGCATTGTGATAATGGCTCTGAAATCCAGGTGTTACTTTGTTTCTACACTAATTAGAAAGGGAGTCTGGCTGAAGTAGTCCCTACAAAAGCCAGCCACTGCCAGTTTTGAAAATCCTAGGTTATTACTTTTGTCTGAAAATAGGTCCCACTGAAAATAGTAGGATTTGCTTGCTGAGTCAGGTGCTACATCCCTTGAATAAGGACATCAGAAATTGATTCTTTAAAAAATAAATAATCCATATTTACAAGACTATTTCTTCTACAACGGTTTTATCTAAAACCATCTCTTTCGAACTTTTTAGCTGAAGTAAAATTACTTACACAGCTGTACAGTATAGCATCCATCTCTTCTAGAGTGTTTACACTGCAGCTGCATTAATAATGTGCTTTTTTGAGGATATCATGTTTTAATACTGCATCCTTTGTTTCTTGTAGAGGGGAGGGACTGAATGGAAAGAATAAACCTTTGTACCTGGGATTGTGCTAGTGTTACCGCAGCACTAACAGGTATAGGATGAACAGGAGGCTTGGTTCTGAGAGGAGCTGCTCCTTCGAATCTCAATCAGATGCAGTTAAAGCCATATCATGGGCCAGCTGCCCTTCTACAACATGATGGCTAATTCCCAGCTTTAGTCCCAATTTAGAACTGCAGGATTTAGCTGGTCTGTGTGACTCAGAGGATACAGCATATGACATAGGAGAAAGCATCTCAGATAATGTAGTCAACCTTTATGTTTTCAAACTAGGCTACACAGGCCATGGCTACAGAATACCCATTCACTACTGCATGTCAGGGCATTTCCCAGGAGTGAGTTCTGATTCCATTTTGCTTTTCCTATCCAGCAGCTGGGCATCTTAAATGGCTTTTCTTTCTAGTCTTAAATTAGGCTTTCTTAAAATAAAGAAGAAATAAATGACTGAAGTCTAATAGGATATGGCTGAAACACACACTGCATGGCCTTGGCAGGCTCTGTTATCCATACACTGACATCTTTAGAATTACCTGGTATTTTAATGTACATCTAAAATTGGTTAACAGGAGTATAAATTAAAGTAATAGAGAAACCAGTCTCTCAGGATTTTATTGCTCATTGTAATTTCACATTTATGGGCGTACTGCTTTGTGGCAAGACTTGTGGCTTTTTAGTTCTAGAGAGTAAAGTAGTAAGAAGATGGTGCCTCACGCAGAGCCTGGTGAAATCAGTGGAAGTCCTTCCACTTCACTCGAACAGGCTGTCTCAGGGCCATAGTCACATTTTCTCACTGTTGACTGCTTGGATCTAGTTTCCCAGTTAAGAACGCTGTCCAGTGCAAATTAATTTTTAGATAGACTTTTAAACACTGTATTCCAATTTATTTTACATTATTTTTCATGCAACTTCTATGCCTAGTTTAAGTAAAAAAATAATTAAGGGGGGGGAAAAGATGAAAATGAAAATTATGTACTTGTTGAGATACGAAATAAAAGTTCTGTGCAGAGATATGACTCTCTTCCTACACCTGTAACTCAGTGTAACCATAATGGAATTCTGAAGAGGACCAAAGGAAAAGAACTAATTAAAGTGGCAAAATTGCATTGAATTGGAAGACATGAAGCTCTTCTCCTGTATTAATGATGCTCAGGTTTCCATCTGTCTTACCATTGTTTCTCCTTTGTTGCTGATTCTGTAACTACTCTTTCCACAGCCGCCTTTGAATTAATAGTACTTTGGGCAGGCACAGATACATGCTTAAGGAAGGATACAGAGGTACAAGTAATATTTGTAGAAGATAACATAGAAACTCTCCCAGCTTGTTACATCAAGTCATAAGTATTTATATTTATTTGTATCCATTAATTATAAGAAGCACTTTACCATTTGCCTAGTTTTTGCATCAAAACTCTGCCTAAAACACCACTAGATTAGGATAAAGACGTGAAGGAGCTCCAGACCCTGAATATTATAAAATACTGAAGAAAAAAAAAAAAAAGTTACTCAGTTTCATAAACAACACTTCTTGATTTAGAAAGTCCAGTTTGAAACACAGAATATTTTTTTCATAACCATTTTCACTTTCAGAACTGGTTTAGAAGTCTAAGTCCCAGTGGCTTTAAGATTGATGGCCAGATCTACAAACTCTATTTAAGTACTTTAAAATGCAAATGTCTGGCCAAGGAGAAGGAGCTAAGTATATAAGATACACAGTTTCTCCCAAAAGGCTCTGGGAATTGGTCATCCAACTTGCTTAGGCAAGAAGATTAGATCCCAGGAGGCACCTACTGTATTCATTTAGTGCCTCAAGACCATCATAATTCTGGCTGTAAAGTTCCAAAGTATCTAAATCATCTTTGAATAAGAACTTTAGTCCCTGGAAGAGTCTTGTCTATTCCCTTAGGTGTTGAAAGTGGGGTAAATAACTGAAGTATTAGTTAACCCGCCGCCTCCCAAACCCTACTGCATATTAAATGGAAATTCAGAGAAAGTTAAATGATGTTAAAGCATTATAGGCAGAAGAAATGGGTTCAAGTGAAAGACGTTCTTGTTTCTTGCCTCCTTCTGGAAGGATTTCTGGTAAACTGTTTCTAATGTGCCCTTCAGGAAGCTGTTACTGAGATACTGCCATTTAATTTCAATTTCCTGCTTGACCTTGTTCTGCAACATGAGTTTGCTGTGGTTTTCATGCATAATGTACATAAAGACACCTTCAGCTACTTAGTACATAATATTGTTGCTGGGCCATATATTTACAGTGAGAATTTTGTGGAGCATGCTGTTCATAATTGGAGAAGAGGGGATTCTTAGTTGCAGGCTCTTAAGTCCAAAGCTGTTGGAATACTGTCAGCTGGCTTTAATAAGAAAATATTTTCACAAGCATTTTAAAGATGTATTTTTGCTTACTGATCACACACCTACAGTCACATTTCCCAAACTGTATTAAACTACAGAATACTATCCTCTGCATTACATCAGCCTCTGTAGAGAAACAGTGCACTATCTCGTAACATGACCTGTCTGCAGACATTATGTTTGTGGGATTGGGGTGTAGAAGAGGTGTACTGTGTTCTTCACAATGTATACAATTCTGATGCAGTAGAGAGAGAGTAAATGAATGTTTTTGTCATGCTTCTCTGTATTAAAGGCAAAAGGAACGTCACAAGAACTTCTGTCTTGTTTTGTGTCAGTAAAGGAAAGCTCCCCTTGCCCTCCAAATGGCCTGTTCTGTGGCTTGATATATTTGCTTTTTTTTGCAGCCAGATCTGCGGTCGGAAACAGTGCACTGGACAGGCCAGCCCAGTACATATTCTGTTGTGATTATGAGACAAAGTTTTTACTGATGTGGCTTCTAAAACTGTCTTGAACTGCACAAGGGTCCTCCATGTTGTAGCATCAAATATGCAAAAAAAATCATATTTTAGTGAAGTACTTTCCTTTTGCGTCAGAAGCTTAACAAACAGAAGCAGATTTGAGTGTCCTTATTCAGAGAATCTCTAAATTTGATGTGTGTTTTCATGCCCTAACTTGCCTCTTCACTTTGTGATAGATATTTTCAGTGACCCCGAGATGATACTGTGCCTCACCTCCAAATGGCTATCAGCAGTCTTCTCACAGTACAACTTTTATATTCTCTCCCTGCCATACTTTGCATGGAAGTAACTGTTAAATACATAGAGAATTTCATATCATGAATAGACATAATCCCAAATATATTTACATCTCCTCATTGGCTGTCCAAGCTAATGCCTAAATTTGTGCTTTGTTGGAGTCTGAATTCAGTATAACAGAAGTGATCAAACTTTAGTCTAGCCTTTTCATGAGCTCAGTTGGATTTTTCATCCTGAGAGCTCCATTGCTTCAGCAGAGACATGCAGCCACCTGGTGGAGCTCACAAACCTACCTGGTCTGAAGAATAAGCAGAATAGCTGTATCTTTAGGCATTGCACTAATAAGTGATCGAATTCTGTTTCTTATATTTCCTTCCTCTAAAACAACCAAAGCCTCCAAACAGACCCAGCTACTGTGCAGTACAAACCAAAATACCAAAGACCAGAGAAGATCACAATATTAAATTTCACTAGCCTCCAAGATCTTAAATTTCTCTATTCATGCTGATAAAACGTTTGATATATAAAATGTTTATCTATAGCATTCCTTATGTAAGACCTACAGCTGTGTAACAATAGCAGGAAATAATACATCTATGGTAGAAATGAATCTAGTAGTCGAAGAACAGCAGATGTAAATTATACTACAAGACAAAGCTTAATTCGGTGGATTTTTATGATGCGTGGAGATGGATAAATTGCTCCTTGAATACTGAGAGATCTTTCCATGAAAATGCACAAATAATTTCAGGTTGGGTTTTTTTGTTTAGTATTTCTTTTAAGAATTGAAACAACCATTGAGACGCACAAACTTTTTTCCCAGCACTGTCTTGTCAAGAGGCAGTCACCTTATTTATGCACTCTTTCATAGTTTCTAATGTTTTACATTTTTATGTGAACATTCTTCTGAAAGGATTCAGGCTTTTATAAAATTGGTTTTCTAGAAATAAGCCCCAGGAAATCAGGATGATAGTATATAATTCTACAATAATATCAGCCAACCAATACTGGGAAAAGCCTATTGTCTTATTTTTAGATGCAAAAAGATGGGTCATCTTGCAAACTTCCGCTGCGTCTCTGGCACTTTTACCCTGTTTCTCATAATTTCTAAAGAATTCTTACTCCGTTCTTTTTTGTAGTTTCATCACACTTGGGTACCAGGCTGTAAGTGATGCACAGCTCTTAGTTATCTTCATGTGCCTTCAGAATACTCCTATTTTAAAATAGCTTGTACATTGCCACTTGCAAATAATCTAGAGTACTGCACCCAAAACGATGTTTTCAGTGATAGCTGAATTGGGGATTTGAGCTGATTTTAAGTTCACAACATGAATCGTTGAATCCTCAAACTACAAACCAGCTCGATTCTATTTTCACCTACAAAAATACATGCCAACTTTAGATTTGTGCACTAAGAGAAATTTTGTACATATTTCTAGTATTGAATCTACTGCAAGTAATTCTTTTGATAAAGGAGCATAGGAGTTTGGGTATTTGATTCTCTCATTTATAACCTAATGAGCATTGCAGTGTTCCTGTGCAGACACAGTAGAGAGCTACTAGGGCTAATCAGCAAAGGGAGAATAGGATGTTTTGGATAGAGGAACAGCATATCCATATTGTGCAAAGGAGAGCAACAGAAAGGAAGAGTTGCCATTTTCACTCTTATTTAGCAATGCAAGTTAGCACACACTTAATCCAACATCCAGCTGCTCTATCTAAAGTTAGGAATGTACTTGTAGGAGGACCAGCAACCCACAATGAAGCATAAGAATGTCAACAGCAGACTTAGCTCTGATTGCTAGGTCCGTGAGCAACAGTTTTATGCAAAATTGGTTTTTGCTTTGACTGAAATAAATGGAAAATTTTATTTAGTAAAAACAGTAAGCCCAGAATTTTTTAACTTTCACAAAACTGGCAGCTAAATCCAAGAACATATGTCCAATTTACTGTGTGGGCAAGGCATTTCTACAGAACGCTAAAAATAAGTTGTTGTGTATGTTTTCTGAAGGTGGGAGTGACCTTCTGGAGATACTTGAGCTTTTAGGAATCATCTTCAACAGGAAATGAATCACCTACTGAGTTCACCGTGTTCTGTAGGTATTTCTTGTTCTAAATTTAGAGTCTGTGGAGCTAAGTCTCTTCTCACAATTTTTCCTTGAGATTTGCCCTAGTTTATACTGGGAATTGCTTTTGGATTCTACCACAACCAAAATAATAGTAATGAGGTATAAAAAGAAAAACTGATTAGTAGAAATTACTACCCTTTCATTTGCAGGTGCATATTATGTATAATTATGTAAGACCGATACATAGCTCCCATTCCAATCTCTATATTCAAGCTGACTATAAATATCTAAATAAAATGAAATAAGAATTCCTCATTGTAAAATCATACCAAAGCACGTCTGTCCAAAAGCCCCAACTAGCTTCCTATAAGATACAGTATTGGAAGTACTTAAGGAGAGTTCAGGTATTTAAGGCACCAGTGATGGAAGCCTGTATGTATTTCATGCCACTGTAATCATATTCTCAGGGGTGTTTTTGCACTGTCACGGCCTCATCACAAGATAGGGCAGTTCTTAATGTCTGGTTTCTTGCTACTCAGTTTTGTTGAAACTAATTTATAGGTACTGTAGCTAATCAACTGATTAAAGCCTAGCTGCCTACATCAGGACCCTGTGCTGGTTTACAGTAACAAGACTCTTCCAGTAACTTTCTTCAAAGTAGAGAGAGGAGAAAAAACACCTTACGAGAAAACCTTATTTATGAGCAAGTTCATATCTGGTTAGTTCAATGAGAATTCAGTGCTAAATGTGACTAAGACTAAAGAATACATAGTGAGCCTCAAGATTCAGTTCTCTCTTCAAGAAAGAAGAGGGTTCCATTTCTCTCCACTGGAGAAACAGCCCTATTTGATTGACAGAACAGAAAGGTAACAGTCAACATGAGAAACCATCACCTGTCCTGACAGTACTGAAGAGATTTCAGGATCTGGAAAACCATGTAAATCAGTAGAAATTCTTCAGTTTTGAAATGTGTCATGAGGAAGTGTCCATGTAGGCAAGCAAAAAAGACTGGAGAAAAGGCACTAAGTGCTAAGTAAACACTTCTAGCACTGCTGTCAACAACTTTCCTGAGACTCACCCTGCCATGACCCCAACACCACCAGTCAAGGGAAGCCCTAGAGGTCTGAGCTTCTTTGGAAAGAAAATCTCCTTCTCATCAGCTTTCAGCATGAAGAAATATCAAGTGGTACTTGTTTTGGGATATATGGTTTGGTTTCATGGGCAAATTTCCCAGAGATTGTTTGATGGAACAGAGAAGCCTCATGGCAGCAGGCCAGCTGGCATGCTCGGCAGCACTTCATGATCTTTGGAACCCATGAGAAACAAGCAAAGCTTCCTCCACAGATGGCTATCAGCCTCCTACTCATCCGTTCCTCAGTCTGTGACTCTGAAATCAATATTTTCATAGGCAGTTCAAAATTCCAGCTGGGCCTTCTATGGACATGCACTCCTCCAGCCTCTGTGGGTAACCATTTCTTCCATTTTTACATGGGCTTAGCCAACCATTCTTGGTGCTGAAAGTCTTCACCCCCAAGCAACAGGGATTGCACTTTGCAAGGTGAAGTTACTGCGTCATCCAGTGTCTTTTGCCTTTGCTCTCCTCAAAATATCTACCAAAGCAATAGAAATAAACTGTGCAATGCAAGAGTGACTCAAATTCTAACTTGAAGAACAAACTTTTCTAGCTCTAGTTTCTCTTTGCTTGCCTTTGGTCCTTGTTCTGGGTTCCTTGAATCCATCCTTCAAAATACAGAAAGAATCAATGGTTTCAGAGAGGGACCTCCTATCATCTGTTGTTTAAGATACTTTGTCTTTCACAGCACTACAAAAGCTGAATTTTCATTTTAGCCTGGCTATGGCACCATCATATTTGAGTAGAAGAAAAATCAAGATTAATCCTATCTTGTAACTAGCTAATGTTATGGACACCTCTATGGTTTTTAAAAGACTTGCATAATAGGTCATTGAGATTGTTACCTGGCTTTCACTGTGAATTAGAAGTAGTTTAGCCCTTGGATGAGATTCAACTGTTTTTACCTCACTCCCCTAAATCTTGCCAATAGTCCTACCACAAGGCTAAGTCTTATCCCCACATGAGAAAGGACTTGCTTCAAACTAGCATCAGTTCTGTGCATCTGCGATACAAATTACACAAGAATTCATAGGTAAATAGGAAGAAATTCAAATTTTCTGTTTCTAGGAGTTCAGTATTCCATGCACAGACCATTTCCATTATTCATAACTGTATATGCAGCTCACTTATTATTGTTCTTTTGGAAGAGACATCGCAGTATCAAAATGTAAGCTTGTATCATGAAACAGTTTCAAATACATTATTTGCATTCTTGAAATTTTGTTCTAGAACATCATAATTAAAAGAATATCAAGGGAAAAGTGATGTCAAAGCAATGAATGACCTTAATTAGAGACCTTGCGGTACCCTCTGATCCTAGCTGATGGTGTTCTTGCAGTTTGAATTAAGAAATACCTGTTAAATTTCATTAAACAATGTTTTATAAGCATTTCCTTCACTGTTTCTGGTTATAACATCAACTTAATTATAAGAAATTATTTTCCTGGGGACACACCAGTGTAAGCAATGAAAAAAAAAAAATCGTAATACATCTATTCAATGGTACTTGCTCTGGGCTTTCGGTTCTCCAAAGTCACTTTAAAAAGACCGTTCCTCAGTTGTCTATGAAATAAATGGATTACAAAATAGTACAGAATAGTGCAAATGTTGCATTTCTGTGTTTTGATATGTATTAAAACTTAATCATCCTTGATTTCTGCTACTATTCAAATACATTTTCTGTATTCTCTCACTGTGACGTTGCAGTACAGAGTTTCATTTCATTTCTCTGAAAACCTTTTACATATGGCCAGGAATATGACCCATCACTGGAAAGCTTATTCTTAGAATATTTTAAGGCTGATTGTGGAAGGGCTATGCGTCCTCTGCATTGAAAATAAAATATTAGCTCTTTGTCAGACCTCCAAAACTGCATATTTTGAAAATGCTTATCATTATTTGTTAGCTATAGAAGCTTGTGATTTTATACCCTTTGCATACTGTATTCCATATTCTTTAATATATATGTTAGCATCAAATGTCAGTGAACATAATTTCAATATGTTTTGCCAACTCCTAGCACGTCTTAGCAAAGGATGAAAGAACACAGATCTGGCCTTCTGACAACACGGTCCAGGAGTAACCCTTGTGTCTTGACAAAGTTGAGGCTTTTGTTGTTGTTTAAACCATTGCCACTTTCCTAATTAGCTTTTGTCATGTTGTCTTTGAACAGCTAAATAACTGAGATATTTCAGGTGTCTTGTCTTTGAGATTAATTGTAAACATCTGCCAACTGGCAAGGACAGTAATTCTTGGAGTTGTTCAGCAGAGTTTCTGAAAGGAAATCAGTTTATTTTCCAAAGCCCTGCTTTACAATTTCTTTGTAGCCTCAGATTCTGTGCCTCGATTTTTTTCTTTTCCTCCCTCATTAACAGTATGCCCCTAGTTTTATGTGCAATATTTTAAAACAGTAGAAAAAGGTAGAAAGTAGAAATCAGAAACAAAGTAAAATGAAAATAGCCAGTTAATGCTGTATTTCAGTCTTGAGATGGCATCAGTTAAAAGTGTATGTTCATGTAATAGCTAGAATCTTTGTCTATTTTCAATGAGAAAAATTAATTGAAAAGTTTCATTGAAACCTTTCCTATAAGGGCCTAAAGTTTTCTAGTATCACACCAACATTTGGGAAAACCAAAAATATTTATTTCAAAGGGCAGTACAAGTAGGAATAGACGGGTACGTACATAAGCAACCTGAACAGATGGTTAAAAAAAAGGTGGATGGCTGAGAAAAGGTCCCTCTGACATTCACTATTAGAGACAACAGTGGCTGTTAATAAAGCAGAGTTAATTCTATAGCAAGGAGTGAAATATTATTTAATCAGCAGTACTTCATACATAATTCAATTAACTGCCTTCAGTCATCAGTATTAACGAGAGCTGGAGCTTGGATTAATGTGCTTGAGCTTCATAACAGCACTCCCAGTCTACTTAAATGCTGCCAAAACTTAATAAAGCGCTGCCAATCAAATTACAGTATCTGAGCCCAGTGCATCAATGTGCTGATATTACAAATCATCCTATGCTCACATCATTGTTTGCTAATTCCTTATTTATGCTGATCTCTGCACTAAGCAGTTTAATTAGTGTACAGTGGTAGAACAAGCTAAATTTCTTATCACTTTCTCAATGACGTCATTAGGATCATTCAAGTTGTTGAGCAAGAACTATAAATGGTGTATCCTTGTGCTTTCAAACACAATGTTTTAAGTATTAACTTTAATAAAATGCATAAATTGTCATAGAGGGATTTCTATTAGTCAGAAAAATAAGGATGCTAAATTAATTTCTGCTTCGGTTGTGAAGAACATTTCTATTCTGGTTTGTGCTCTTCCAGGCATAACAAGGATCTTGCCCTCAGTTACAATTAACAACCCTGATTGTGCCATTTGCTGCTGCTAGTACGCCTTGTGCTTTCTCTCACTCCAGGAAGAGAGAAGGGACAATGAAGGTTTCCAAAATATTTTCCTCTGCCACTGAGGCATCTGATTCTCAGAAGCTAAGAGGCTGCCTCAGCAGAAGCTGAGAAAATGATGCTTTGGTATTTTGTCATTCAGTGCAACCTGTGGCCAACCTCATCTAGAAAACTTCCAAAGAGATAAGCCTACCCTTACAGAACTGCTGAAGGGGGAAGCAGCCTGATGCTGCTTATTCCACCTTTAACTTCTGAAATAAATCTCTGCTGCTCCTCAAAACACTTGGCCATGTTTCAGCTGGGTGAACTGAGGCCAGACTGTGGCACCCAGAAGGAGATTGAGCTGCTGAAAAGTTCTTTGAAATGTAAGCTCTGGAAGCATTTCAAGCTGTCAGAAGAATCAGAATAAGATAAACGACCTTATAGAGAAAACATAGAAGAGCATGCTTTTTTATATATGCATTTCTTTTTAATCTTAACAGAAGAAAAGAAATGAAGATGTCAGAGGAATACAGTTTTTGTGTACAGCAAGGGCCTGATAGTTTCAGGAGCCCACAACACAAGTTTGAGGAAAATTTTGTTTAAAAGGAATTTGGAACTGTAGATCATTCAGAAACAGGTTTTGCGGGGCAGAAAGGCACATGCAAGTCACACTTGACTGTATTCTACCTGAATAGATTCTACCCTTTACTTTGCCTTTTGAAAATGATTCCTGTCATCTGGAGCATGTGAAATCCAAGAAAATAAAAGGTGTCATAACCATTCAGTTCCTTAATTCACGAGGTGAAATACCTGCAGAGGCTGAATTCGAAGTGGTGTCATTCTGGTGGGAGCTCTAGCACTGACTTTGGCATCAAATCCCTTGAGGACAAGTGAGGATTATATAGTGCAGCACAATACATAAACGCATGAGACAGCAACCAGAATTTCTCAAAAGAACTGCGAAACTGGGTCTATTAAGTACTTTGTAAGGAGGAACGATATTTATGCTATATATGCTCGCCAAGTAGTGCCATCTGAGGATTTAGCAATTCATCTGAAAAATATTAGATGGTTAAGGCTAACTTGGATATATTTTAAAAACAGAAAAAAAAAATCCTAAAGTCAGCACAACTCTATTTAAACAAAGCCTCACCAGTTTGGAACCTTTTCCATACAGTTAGTATTTCTCCTTTACCACGTTTTTGATAGGAGTTTTAACAGCAGATAATTGAATGCTAAGTTGACAGCAAGTATTTCGTCATCCAATATAATTGTCAGAACCCCTATAAGGGTGGCAGATTTTCAGGGGTTCAGTACTGTGCAAGTGCCTTGCAGGTGATGAAAGTTAATCTCTTAAAGGAGCACAAAATGAGCTACACCCACATTGAAAAAA
The DNA here is from genome assembly GCF_000687185.1 of Egretta garzetta. NCBI lineage: Eukaryota > Metazoa > Chordata > Aves > Pelecaniformes > Ardeidae > Egretta > Egretta garzetta. Next base: position 226,175 of record NW_009259242.1, on the reverse strand, counting down.
ATAGTTTAAATCTTCTGATAAAGTTTAAATCATACTTTATCCTTTTGGCTTCTATTTAAAAGACAACATCTGATGGAAAAAGTACAATGTCTACACAAAATCTGGTTTAGACTCACAAAGAGGCACTTAGGCTTTGAGCCTTGTTAGGCACTAAACTCAGAGAAAGGAGAACCACTTTCTAATTCAATTTGTGAGTTTCAGACACTGATGACATTCAAAATAAAAGATTGATCAGAAAAATCAGCAGACAATACAGCATGTGAAAAGTGCTGATGCAAGTAGTATTTCAAAATGGAAACAGAAGACTTGGTTATGAATGGACTGCACCAGGGTGTTTTTCAGCAGTGGTTATGTTTGTCAATGATATAAAAAGCTGGCAGCAAATACAGCACTATTGACTTAAGAATGATCCAGACACACTCAGTTTAAAAACAAAATAAGTAGCTCATGCAATTCACTGTAGCGAAAGAATACGGCGCTTGCAGTGAGGGGACATGTAGAAAACTCATTTCCCCATCTGTTCTCTTAATCGTAACCTTGTCAAAAAAACCCTTGGTGTCAGAAGTTTTAATAGTTATCAAAAAAGAGGAATAGATCCTCCTGCCAGCCTTTTCTACTTGTGAGTTTTATGCCCTCCATGTGGGGAATCACAGAGACCCCATGCTAAATGTCAGTTGGCCGCAGCTCCGAAGTCAGCTGTAAATTCACAGATCTCAAGGCTAGAAGATGCTGCTAGATAATGGGTATGGATTTTCTGTACATCATGACTGTGTGTCATCCACCTACCACCTGTACTGAACCTAATAATTTGTCTGAATAAAGCAGTACTCCATAAACTTTACTGCTGAGCAAACAGCACGCTGTTGGCAACATCATACTTTACTCTCCCTTTCAGCTCATCAAAAGATGACTCAATTACCATTTAAAAGTTTTTACTGCCTATGAAGTCAAGGACTGTAGAATTAGTAGTCAGCTTGAATGTGTTTTGAAAAGAGTAGATGTATCTTAATGTGAAGAACTGACAGGTTTGCATGTAAATGTTAAAGGACAAGCTGCAAGCCGGTGCTGGTGTTAAAATTAACTAGCATTATATATAGGGTGAATAATGGACAGATAAAGATGACAGAATTCAGTCAAGATTTAAGAGGGGGTGATCATTCTAGTAATGAAGAACATATTTGAACAAGCTTGCCTAGTTTATGCAGTTGCCCAAATTCAGAGACACCCAGATTCAGAAATTCAAAATGGAGGACTTTTTCTTGCACATGAAATCACAATTTCTTTTCCCTCTGGAAAAGTCAAGGCAAAAGGTAAAATTGGTAATTAGAAACATGCTTGTGAAGATTTGAGTATTTTGCTTTCTTAAGAGCTGTGGCAGATATTTGCCTCTAAGGTGCTTTTACCTTATGGCAAAGTTTCAGGGAAACTGCCTTAATTTTATGTCTTGTTTAATGTTGAGCCTAAGCCCAAAACATTGACATCATCTTGTTTTTAAGGAGTAAAAAGAAGCTTACTTAATTTTAAATCTATTTATTGTTCCCCATGCCACCTGCTCCTGTAGAGTCAGTGGCCAGAACAATCATTGCCAAATTCAGGATCTGTGGAAGCTTTCTAATGCAACATTTAATAAGATTTCTTTACAATTTAGAAATGCTAATGCATAAGGGTTAAGAACAACAACTAGGAAAAAGAAGGAAGAATTTAAGAACTCTTTTGACAAACTTGGGAATTTCAATTTATATATATTTATTATCAATATATTTAACTTATTTTTGTAGTCCAAGGTGCATCAAAACTTGCCTAATAGGTGGTTTGTTACAATCAAATTTTCATGCACCTTAGACTAAAAAACTAAGTTAAATATAGAATATTCAGATTAAAAGAATATCCTGCGTATCTCAAATGTGGGTTAAACTAAGTTAAATATAGAATATTCAGATTAAAAATAAGAATATCCTGCGTATCTCAAATGTGGGGGTTTTTTATACAGGCTAGTAAGTTGCAGGAATCATCCTAAACCTTATATGTTACTTAAATGCACATTGTGACAGGGATCTAGTGGGAGTTCATATCAGATCTCTGAAATGGAAGTATCTTCTCCTAGGTTTGGGTGTCCTCACTGGGTGATTTTCTCATTGGTTGGGTGTCCATTTGCTTTGCAATACCCAAGTGAGATTTCAGGGATCTCAAGATGTAGGATTTAAGGTCCAGCTGGTTTTACATGAGTGTGAATGAAATTTCCAGCAGATTTGAGAAGCACCTTCTCCTCCATTACAGAGTGACCAACCATGATTTTACCAGGAAGTGCAACTCATGAGTATTAGAGGTAGATAGGCAATGCATGTGTTAAAGAGCCACCTCTAACACACACATAATGAATAGTTCACAGGAAGAAACTTGAGTCCATCAAAATGTATTTGGTTTTAATACTGTTAACATAAGTTTTAAATGTGAGCTTAATGCATCTTCAGTCTATGGAGAGTAGCAGTTGCCTTGGAAGTAATAAGTATGTTTTGACTGCAGAAAATAAGGTTCATCTGCTTCATGAGTTTACAGTGTTTTCAGACTTTTAAGGAGTTAAGGCACATTACTTCAGGGAAAAAGAGATCTTAAAGAAACTTCATTAGGCTGCAAAAACTGCGCTTCCTACTTTTTCAAAGAAATTTCTAGAACTGGAGACTTCATAATCACTGGCATCTTTGGAGATACCCAGGCAGGTCCGTGATGACTGCTGTGGACTTGTACATTAGGCAGTCCATCTGAACTGCTTTATCCAGACAACATTTTATAAGAACTTTTGATTTAAAATGCATCACCAAATCCTTCCACCAATGATGGCAGCAAGAAGCTTTAGATTGTATCAGAGAAGTTTCCCAGAGGTTAGTTTATAGAATTCTTTTTTCTGCAAATTGGAGTGTATTGTTTGAAGGAAGAGAAACTGAACATGGGCAAACTCTATTGTTTGAACAAAAATAGAGATTATTTCTCAGCCACCTACAAATATCCCCTCTGTTTGAAAGTGTGTGTCCTCTTTGATTTTACATGCTACATAGCAAAAATAGAACATGCCGAAGAGTAGAAGTTAAGAGGGGGAGTTTCAGGGATTGTAAAAGACATTAAGCATAAATTTGGAATTAGACATGGATAATTCATTTAGTGTCTTTTGGCAAGTGATGTGTATTCAGAATGTATCTAATTCAGGGAGGCACTTAACTGCAAGCACTAATTGTATTTTATTAAAAATGTTTCCTCCAGAAAAGAAAGGGATAACTTGAAAACTATTGCTTTTCTGAGGAAAAAGCCTGTTGAAGAATGTTTTGCTGAAGAAATGACCAAATTTTTTTGAAACACACAAAAGAAGAAACAAGAGGGAACTTCAGATAATCTAAAACTGAATGGTTTTCCACCAAAACACCTGCAAGGCATCCATGTTGAATCTCCAGGACTAAAACTGTTTTCTGCTAAGCCAGCTAATTTACTGTTGTTAGCTACTTCTTTCTTGTTAGGAAATACACAGGGCTCAAATTGTTTCCTTTTGAAGCTGTTAAGATTTTCAAACCTAGGATGCCACTGAAATCATCACACTGAGGCTTCAAAAGAGCAATTATTACCAAAAATCACAATCCTAGCAAATCAGGCATTGTTACGTTCTGAAATCTCACACGCAAAACATAGCAAAAAGTGTTACTTCGCGTCCTAAGACTGAGGAGCAGATCAGTGGGCTAGGTCCCAAGAAATGATGTATGGAGACCATTTTCTTATTAAATTGGCCACAGTTAATGCTACAGAAAATAAATTAATACTCCTCCTGTACATCAGGTAGTAGGCTGGTTATAAGCAGTCCAGGAATTGTCATTATATTGCTCTGCTGGTTTCCTTCGGCAGCATGATAGATATATCTGTTACCCTAGCTGACAACAGCTAATAGTGCAGAACAAAGAAAAAGCATCACTATTGATGTAGGTGAAGCTTCCAATGACAATTGCCTAACGGTGAGACTCAGACTTGCACCTCAATTAAATAGCAAGGTAATGCTGGGTAGTACAGTTAAGACTTCAGAAGGACAGTGTTGCTAACGCTAGCCATGAGAAATTTTTTTTGTCTTGTGATTCATGTTCAACTTTTTACTCAGAAAATATTTCTGAAATAAGGACTTCCCATTTTCCTCATAACAGAGTCTTTTTTTGTTGAAGAAAGGCTTGCAGACTGGAGTAAGCTTAGTCACTGCACATAGTTTATAGTTGCTAAACCACTGTTGCTCTTCTGCTAAGCTGAATGCAAACCAAGAGGGATTTTTATTTCCGTGTGGACCACTACAGTTCAGCAAAATTTCTACAGCTGTTTTAAAAGCAGGGTAGGAACTGAATTGTTTTGATTCTTGAAAAAACCTTTCTTAAAGCTCAGACAGAAAATGTATGTACTGTGAGAGATCAAAACAGAAAGCTTTTCTTGAAAGAAAAAATTGATATTTGTCCTGTCAAGTCTCAAAAAAATCATTCCATTTCCTGTCTGCCTGGGACGGTGCAGGAACTTGGTTAAGTAAACTGGAAAGAAATACAATTTTGATTGTAGGCTTGGTGTTTACTTTTCTTTGTTTGGTCAGATCACACTGGAAAAACTTGTTGAGAGTAAGCTTCATCTATAGTGAATGGGTATTTGTACATGGCAGTTTTAATAGGATTTACGATTACTGACTTAGCTATGGTAGCTTTGTGTTGGAGGAAGTTTAAACAGAAGCAAGAACACTAAAGATAGCTAATCTGTACTGACTAAGCCTTCTGGATATTACTTCTACTAGAAGCACATAAGTAATACTAAAGCGCATTGCCATATACCTAAAACACATAAGGCTGTTACAGAAAAATAAGCATTATGTTCATGAAAAACAGTTTGCGTTCACTTTTTACTGAGAGCACAAATTGAAATCATGTCAACCCACACTAAATGTATTCAAATCAGCTAATATGATTTGTGTTTAAAAAAAAGGAGTATTTTATTCTTTGCTAGTGTTAAAGCCAGACTGAGGCACTGATGGAAGATATTGGCCAATGTATGGAATCACTTTGTTACAGTTCTAAATGAGCTTTTGACAGGCACAGTTTCTCTGTTGGGCCAGAGAGAATGTTTACCTCAGTATGTTTATTCAACTCATGCAAATTAAAACTGAAAAATCAAGTGAGAACTTAAGTCAGAAGAATTTTTTTCTTCAGAAAAAAATTAGGTGGGAAAGGTTAAGAGCTGGTAGTTCCAAAGCCTAAGGAATCACAATTAACTAGTTCAGTTAGTCCTATTTCCAAGATTAATCTATTCATATTTTGATTTCTAAAATTACTAGCAAGCCTGTGACAGAGGTCAACATAAACTGATATTTTTAGTGATTATGAGCATACAGATTTTGCCTCTAGGTGATTTTTTTTTATTACATGGTGTATTTGAAAATCATATTTGTAATAAGTTTTAGAGTTAATTTAAGAGCTTGGATCCATAAGAAGGTACTTTTGACATTAGTCATCTTTGCGGCCTTTTCCATGTGCATGGCCATAAATTTTCTACTCCGTCTGGATGTAACCATTTAACACTTTTCTTCCTAAACCTCTTTGTCTCAAGGAAGGTGTGATTTTATTCTTCTACTGTTAGGAAGACCATCAAATGCTGCATCCACAGGCTGAAATTACTCAGAAAATAAGATGTATTTGGTTCTGTGTGAAGGTCACAAGTAATAAAGCCTCCAAGGCACTATCTTCCGGTGAATCTTTGCTGCCAAAAAGACAACATACATTATCTTTTACATGTCTCCCTTGGAAGCAATTGATGCTCATTCCTTCTGAGCTGTTACAGGCTCTGGCAGAGAGAAATAGGCTGTCAGGAGCATTCTAGAGCTACGGGCCCTCTGTTCTCCCTGTGACACACTGGGAAGTAGATTATGGTCTTTGTGCCTGTGAGAGATTTTACAATTCTGCATTCTGGGCATTGCACCTCTGACTAGTCTCTCCACTGTGTTGCTAAAACGTATTGGGTGTTGCTGTGATGCTCTTCAAGGTGGAGCAGTTACCTTGCAGATTGGGTGATGCTCATGCACTGCTGTATTTCTCATATAAATAGTGTGCTTGCTACTGTCATTTTTCACAAGCTGAAATAAGTCATTACAAGCCACAGAAAGAAAATGTCACATGGTTATTGCCTTACAAACTTGTGCCACCTGCCAGCACTGGTCAGACGAGCAGCATTTTTTGTAGCGCTGATTGACACTAGTACGAGATGCGCATACACACCCACAGCTTAAGAAAACAGCCAGCTAAGGAAGGGTTCTGGAAAGATTACTGCTGTGCTAAACAGCTTTTCAGTCGTAGTTAGGGAGTTGCTAGTTGGAAATAATAGAGGGTTCTCCTTACAGTGGCTATTTGATCTAACCTTGAGTACACACCCGACATTCACAACTCAGCAATGCCTGGTGGCTTTCCGCATCAAGGCGGCGCACTGCCATTTTCGTGCACTGATGACAGCATAGCAGCACATTTCCAAACCCTATCTTACATCAAGAGGGAGCATCCACTCCTTGCCTGTTACCTGCATCAATTCTTGCTGATGCATTCAGAGCAAATTTGATCTTATGATTCAATCGCTAGATTGAGTTGTGCGTTTGACTGCAGTTGGAAGCTTCCAAAGTCATTTGGGGGAGCTGCTTTTTGCATCTTTACATGAATGTGTTAACAGTGAGATCAGGCACGATCAGATTATAAACAGCAATAGCAGTATATCAGAGTCACACCAGAGTACGATAGCATCGCCCTATAACACAGAGGAGAGTTCCTTAGCCTCCATCCTTAGACTATCCATACTGTTCTGGCACTTTGTCTTACACTAACAGTCTCCTTGAGCTGTTTTCAAGTAATCCTCTGAACGGCCTGTCCTGTGGGTCTGCTCTCTGACCTGATGCTCAGTCCCGTAGCTACTGGCCTCCTGCCAGCAGCTGGGAGACTGCCGCGATGCATAGCCCTGCTTTACTGCACAGCCTCCATGGCTGTCCTCCCCTGGCTCCTTCTTTATGTAACCCCTCGCCTGTTCCCCCCCCATCCATCGAAGAGCCATTTACACAGAGATTGAAGACACTGAACTTGGGGGAAGGACTAATCAGGTCCTGCCCATTTCAGATCCCTGGCACAACATACAAACCATTTAAGAACACATGATCTGCCCTTTGGTGGCTAGTTTCAGGTGGAATAACGATGACAATAGCTTGGCATGGTTTAACTCGCCACTTCTGATTTAATAATATATTGTAGCACTTGAGAAGTCCTTTTCTTAAAAAAATTCAAGCATTAAAAAGAAAAATCGTGCATGTCCTGGTCTTACATACTTTGATTCCTTAGTGCCAAAGACCTAGTACCTGTAATGTAACTACAATACGTCTATATATTTACCTATTTTTTGCAGAGAGTTCATTTAAAATTTAGACATCAAAAGGATGCGAGAGTAGAGCTCAAAATCTGTATTCTGTGCTAAGTTCAACATAAATTTCAGCCCCTACAGGCTGAATCTGTAGCTGCTGAAACTTGCAGGCTATCTTCATTTTCCCCAAAGCACAAAGAATGGCAGAGGATCAACGTGCACCCCACCTCACCTGCACGCTGCCTCCACACTCGGTGCTCCCCCTCCCTGCACTGCTTTGTGGATTCCTGCCCAAATCTATTTCCCTCGCATCCAGCACTCTCTCTCCCCTTTCTCCACTCCCAAGCAATGCCTCGAGTATTTATTTCCTTGCTTCCCCTCGCACTTCTGTTTTGGGGGAAGGGGGGCTTGGAGGAAGGGTTGGGGGCGGGGGGAGTTGGTTGGTTTGCAGACAAAACCAGCTTGAGAACCTTCCCAGTTAGCCTGTCTGATGGGAGTGCTGCAGAACATTCCTCAGTATTTGAGTGCAAATACAGAAACTTCAAAGTAAATGAGAAAACACTTAGTGGTATCATTAAATACACATTTAGGTGAGTATTTAAGAACCTTCACAGCCTTGTGAAAACCAATATATTTGCAAAATGTTTCCACACTGACAGCAGAACTCAGCAGTTTCATTTGCTGTATCTCCGTGCAAAAGCAGCCTCAGCAAGATCAGCAAGGTTTTTTGGAAGCTCAGATCACAGCAAAATTCAAACCTGAATGCATTAACGGACCAAGAGGTTTGAAATATGACCTTGTCGTTAAAAAATACAGTATATTTGAGCAACACATATGGCAATTAATCCAACAGTAGAGGCCCCTAATAATGGCAAGTTCATAAAGGATACTAAAACCAGAAAATTTGTTTGAATAATAGGCATGCAAAAACTTGAATAAGCATGTCATATTTGCCTTGCATTTGCTACAAGAGCCAGTAGGACCACGGACAAACCCACCTGAATAGCTGTAGCAAACAGAAGCAGGTTTAGAGTTTGAAGAGGAAAGATGTGTGTAACATGAGATGTCTCTCCAGCTATTTGTTACTTTTTAGCCATTTGGTGAAGACAAATAATTTCATTTCTCTCCAGCTTGTAGGGGATTTATGGATAGTCTTGTACCAGTGCAGTGTCTTTCCTCTTTAAGAACTTACTCAGAATTTATGTTGTTTGTACAGGATTTTTCAGGACTAGACACCACACTGATAGAATTTTCAGATTATATAAGTGGCCCGGTTTCTAAAGAAAAAGTGAATCCTTTCCCATCTTTCCTTATTTTCACTCAATTTCAGAGGATGTAGTTCAGCATTTCTGAAAATTAGGCCGATAATGACCAGCCTTACACTCACAATATTAGTTACCACCTGACATTCAGCTGATTGACAACGCAGGAATTTGTTGGGTAGGAAGCTGTTACGTTTCCTATGCAGTGTATTTGTCACATAACATGGCATCAGCCACAAGAATACCCTTGCACTCAGCTATCCCCTTACATCTCCGACAGTAATTCCTGTGTACAGAGTTTGACAGACGTCATAGAGGCCAGTAAGATACAAACACTGTTTTTCAGGAGGAAGGGAGAAGACAGCAAGCGAGACTCCTCTACAAGATCCTTAGTTATTGGGACTGCCGTGCAGCCAGGTTCATCCTGAGTCAGAGGGACCACTAAGCCTTTTCTGCTTCTGCCTGTTGCACACACAGGTTAGCAGAAACATCCCAGGAGTATTTCAGCTGAATCACTCGGTACAAGAGAGCTAGATTCTCCTTAAATATGTGGGTTTTCCTAGATAACAATTAAGCTGGCTTCTGTGCAGAGCAGCAGCCTATCTGCAGAGGCCGTGTCCCACACAGTACATGTACAGCGTGTCGCCAAGGAAGCAGTGACTTAGATTCTTCCCTATCGGAAATACCAGGCCTTCAGAGTGCAACTGCAGTTAGGAAAAGCAGTAGATCACTCAGTGAAAGATCAATCACTGGACAGCCATTAGCTGAATTATTTGATGTAACAGCTGAGGAAAGGCCAAAGTTTCTTCCCATTCCAAAGTATTTTGTAGTAATGCCTCTGTTTAGAGTTGTGGCTTGGCAGCACCGTCTAAAAGATCAGTATTACCCAAATTTTTTTCAGCCTGGGAGTAAGTGCATCTAGTCAGCTGTCCTAAGGACTTCTGGCCTTTCCACGAACAAAGTTACGGAGCTTTGGTAATCTCACTGTGGAAACAGCATCCCCAGGCAGGGCCAGAGCCCTGTGGAATGGGGTCAGAGAAATCCGATTACTCCAGAAAATACCAGAGCACAGAACATCAGTGTTTCTGTCTTGAACTGTCATTACAGATATGAACTGCAGCACTCAGTGGTGAACCCTGTGCTTGCTCCTCGCTTGTCTTTGCAAGTCAGCAGAGCCAGGACATTTCTGCATTACTTGCTGTCATTAGCTGTAAGAGTCTTGTGGGAACCCGAAGTAGTACATAGCTACAAGTAATTCTCAAGAGGCTGCTGTCACACACACAAATATTTGAGAATGGAACTGGTTAACCCTTACGGGATGATCCTTACACATAACCCTTATGCCTTGGTACCTGCCTTCTCCAAACCAAATCCCTTAATGCCCCATAGTTTCAGATGCTCATTATATTCATCCTAATAAAGCAAGTGCTAACAGATGCAGACATATACTGAATTTGGCAAGAAATAGTTAAATTCCAACTTACGACCTGAGAGTTATGTTTGCTTTAGTAAAAGTATGCTGTGAAGCACTGGGATATCCAGAAAGAGCACTTTTGATAGAATAAATATGCTGTCTTTTGTAATTTTTTATGTTCCTTCTTTCATTTATATTTTTCAGCAAAAAGATCGATAGTATCCCAAAGACATTAAAATAAAGCTGAGTCTACAGAACAGAGCACTCAAGTTATCTGCTGGATAAGCAGTCTTTCCCCTTTCCTTAAAACAATAAGTTCCAAATTACTTTTCTCTGAACAACTTCCCTGTGTTCCAATCTCATTTATGTGAAGCTTTCTTCACTTTTCTTCTGGATCTTCTTTAAAACCGTAGATCTCACTCGCCCTGCCTCAGAACAATCATTCATTTTAGTAGTAACAGCCAAAGTCCCCAGTTTTACAGCATGAAGCACATCACAAACAGAAAAACGAAAGATGAAGAAACATGAAGAGGAAGGGTTACTTTCAGAGATCATACAATAGCTCAAAACCTGGGTTTCCAGCATTTCAGTGCAAAGCCCTGTTTAAAGGGCAGAATGACCATTGCGGCTTTTTTGCATTTAATCTTTTTCCCTTTCAGTCTGCATTTAAATCCAGGCCAAATTCTCCCTCTTTTCCACCCCCCAAATTACAACAAGCGTCAGGCAGACTTACTCAGTTGTGATTGCCAACTTGTTCTTTGCCTGCTTCAAGGGGAATCTGTTGAACCCTGCCAGTGATTGATGACTGAGGGACTGACCAGGCTTGATTAGAAACTGCCAGCTGACTGGCAAGTAATTGATGCAGCTAGTTACTCATGCAAGCATCCCAGGCACTGGCAGACATACTAAGGGAGCCCAACGTGTGACTGAATGGCAGACACAGGCACTGATCCAGTCCGCATGTATGCTCAGTGTCTTGGGTTGAGAAAAGAGGGAGAGGGTGTTGCCCTTTTCCATCTTCAGCTTTTACCAAGGCGGCTTTCCTTTACCCCAGACTGACATCCTAATGAGCCATCTGTGCCAACTCCACTAAACATCCCAGTTTCTTTTTAACCTTTAAACCAAACTGTCCTTTAATCTATTTTCACTTCCATTTCTTGACATAGTTATGCTAAACCTTTCAGCAGCGGGAACTTCACACAGAAAGACAGCTTTCCCAAGACTGCGTGCACAAGAGAGAGAAGTACATTTTATTTCCAGAACAGTAGTAGCAATGGCCCTAGAAGATTGTTACTGAAATTGCTTAGTTTTGGACCTGGATATACCCCTGCCTATAGGTATACCCCTTCCTACTCCTGACTTATTAATAATGCAAAAAGAAGAGATAATATGAAATGCATCTGTAAGTACCTTTAAAGCAGCTGACCCATATTTTGAGGAAACATTAAAGTAGAATTTGATTGTATAGTTTTAGCATATGTGTTAACTCACCACAGTGTGGCAGAGAAATCTAATTACCTACCATTGTATAACTGCTCTTTAACCTAAGATTAACATAATTTATAAAAGTGAATTAGTCTGGTTTAATCGGTGTAATGAAAGAAGTGGTAGTGTTTTCTGCACTGGTATCTCAACTGTGTAGATGAAAATACGCAAAAGCTTTGCAAGGTTAGAGGTCACTAATTGTGATTGCCAAATACTTTTTTCCAGGTAATGCTCTTAATTGAAGAAAATGTTTAATTAGGCAGAAATAAGCAGCTATAATTTAAAAGGTAAATTGAAGAGATTATTGCAGGATGTCTCTATTAAAGGCATAGCAGAAAATTAACACTTGTTGAAAGAATGTCCCTTTCCAGAATCTTTACTCCTCATTTCCCCCTTCAGTTTTCTGTTCTTTGTCATGTAGCCAGTGCAGCTGTTTAACTTTTCCTGTCATTGAGAATCCTTCATACAGAGGGAAGGTGACATTTGAATAGACCAGTAAGAAATTAGCAGTATATAATATGATGCTGTGAGAGTTCTTCACAATTTTCATTTTTTGACATGTTTCAAGATTTATTGATGAAAAACTTTAATATTTTTTACCATCTTTTGACTAATGGCAATGCTGTCTTACTCTCGAGGATATATTTCAGCTATCAACTTTTTGCTTCTTAAAAAGAAATCAGAATACTTTCAGTTCTCAAATTTGAAACCATTGTGATACTGTCTAATATTACTGCGGTCTGGAGATTTCTGTGACCAATTACTTACGTGAATGCCATTCTATACTCTGTCATTTCTTTGGTGTCCCTGATTTATCTCTCAAAGCCTTTATGACTTTACCTTTGGCTTTTATGTAGAAGCAGAGTAGGTCATGTGGTTATCCAGAGGCATTAGTATGGTAATTTTCTTCAAGTTGAGTAGGTGGAAATAATTAATGGACTGCTTTATTGATGTACATAGATAGCTGATTCTCTCTGTGGTTTCAATTCCCAGCTTCAATAAAGTAGCTTGAGATTTTATCTGAGGGACCAGTAATTACACAGGGCAAGAATAATTGCTGCACAAATACAATCTGATTGTGTTTTATGCTATTGCCAGGGCTGATGTTAAAGCTTAAATATATAAACAAGAATCTGCTGCATGAATAACTTGACTCCGTTTATTTAAACTGATGAACTCTAGAGTAACTTAAATTCAGGAAATCTGTACTCTTGAAAATTGAGCAAACTTCAAAGAGGAAGTTATAGCGCAGTACAACATAGAAATAACTTTACTGTCTTGACTAAACTCCATCTCCTGTTATTGACAGTGGCCAGTAGCAGATACCTTGGGAAAAATAAGCACCTATAAAACTAAGCACCATAAAAATTGGATCACACTTGTTACTTTTTATCTCTCACACTGATGCAGATTTTATGTGAGGATTTTGGCAATTCAAGTCGCTGTGGTATTCATTCTGGAGTACTGACCGACCCTAATGAATTTGTTCATTTCATCAATTTATACTAGAAGTCATTTTTCTGATGCTTTATTTTGAGACAGTTTCTTGGATTCATTCCCCAGAAAGAAGCTCCTGTCTGGGAACCTCCCTAGGCACCTTTGTAAGCAATAAGGAAAAGAACTGATACGGCTTTGCTGCTACGTTTTCTTTCATGTGCTCCTTTTACGGTTTGATCATCAGCTGGCCCTACAGACTCAGACAGGATCCTTGCCTCTCATACGCTTGAAAAAAGTTATTAGTGACTTTTATGCCTTTAGCAAATTGTTCTTTAGTGTCTTCTTTTGGCTTGTCTTATTTTAGTATATCTAGCTTGACAGAGTTTATCATCTTTTCATTTTTTCTTTCTTGGACACCATTTTTTGAAGGATGCTCTCTTATTTCTAGCCACCTCCTTTATTTTTCTGTTGAAGCTTGCTGGCTTCTTGGCCCTATTTAAACAAAGGCTCAGAATAAACAGGTACCACCTTAAAATTTAGCTTATATTCTGGCAAATCCCAGTGTCCATTTTACCATTTAGGTGTTCTTTTTTAAAAAGCTTCCTAACTTTTACACAGTTCCTCATTGGGATACGCAAAAGTGGACTGCATAAGGGTTTTCATAATATAAAGATGCCAAATGCAACATAGTGTGACATCTATTATACCAAATGTCGCTTCTCTACTTACTTGATAAACCAGAGTTCCTGTGTTACTCAGACCTGAATCGGAGGTTGTTTCCTCAGTGAAATGTTTGCACAGCTAACACTATTTTAAGGTCCTACTTATTCCAGATGCCCAGCGCGGGAAGCATGATCATCAGATCAGCGAGACACACAAGGAAGACAGGAGATTGGTGGCAGGACAGGACAATCTCCACTTATATCTAGTTCCAAGCATGGCAGCTTTTATTAAACTCGCTTTTCTCCCAGATATCTTATTCTCTATTTGATTTGCTGCTATACTATCTCATTTACCTACATGAGGCAACAGAAGGAACATAGTAGAAAGTCCACTGTTTTTTTCCCTGAACTTGGAAGCCATACCAAGAAATATGGGCATATTTCCTGGATGTTATGAAACTTTGAAATTAAGGAAATCATTTGCCTACCATGCATGAAACCTGCCCACCCTTTGCTTTTGTTCCTAGAGCAGTAGTAAGTCATGCGTGTTGCCAAGGTTAAGCACTTTTAACAAAAGTTAGCTTAAACATAAGCTGTGAATTGAGGATAAGAGAACCTAGGAAGGTAATGCAAATGTGTGAACAGGAGGGTGGAGTAGGGGGAGGGGGAAACTTCGGATTCTTTGAAAACTTTGAACAACTAAGAATGGCTCCTGCCAGTGATTCATCATGGCACAGAATAGAGATCAGAGCCTTAAATCAGGAGAAAAGCAGGAAGAGAATCAGGATTTTGATCTTAAATAAATTCTTATGTTTCATGGCTTAGAAACAAAGATTATGATTTGGTGTAGAAACCTTGCAGAGCCACACTCTGCAATTGCAGGCACATTTCCAAGTACATGCAAGTAACTTTAAGAACTCCCTAGATTGTGAAGTTGAGAAATGACAGGGTAACACTTCACCAGGTAGGGCATGGCCTTTTAGTCTTTCACCGTCATTTCAGAATGGAGAACACAGCCAGGACTAGAATGTAGCAGACAGACACAGCCCAAGGCAGCTTTGCTACCAGATGAACGCCCAGGAGCACTCTGTCCCCAGAGCCAGACATGCTGGGAAGCATGGAGTCATCTCCCCCCACCCCAAGTGATGCATCTGTTCTCTTCTGAGCTAGAGGAAACCATTGCAGACAGTGCATCACAAGGATCACTTCAGAAAGTGCCTCAGAGCAATTCTAGCTACAGGCTTCATGGCATTGCTAAGAGCAAGATGCAGAAAGAGAGCATGAGGTAGAACTCTGAGAAACTTCTTTATCAATAAGCCATTGACAGCCAGGCAAGTGATTTGGAGACACTGCTTAACTATCCACAACCCCTTCGCGACCCAGATTTTGAATCCAGCATCATTTTTTTTTCCTAAAATCAAGTAATATTTAAGACGTAATACACAGCATGCACCTCTGATCCTATACTGGGAAAACAACTGCCTCCTTCCACAATGTGGATGCAGGCTGTTACATGTCCATCACCACACACTGTAGACAGTACCATTATGTTTATTTGCAAGTTGTACCTACAGAAGGGCATCCTTATCAGACACTGTTCACTCATTACTTTTCTCTGGAGAGGGGAGGCTTGCATTCATTTAGGCAAATCCTTGGTACTCATCTCTAGGAGAATAGCATTCAATCCTTACTTTATTGTTCTATCTGCTATTATTTCACTGTTGTTATGCATAGGTTTGGTAAAAGCCATCAGAATCCCTCATTCTATTGTGTCATGCTGATACTAGAGGATCTTCATATATCTCAATATAAATTGTTCCCAATAAATTGAAAAAAGAGCAGCTGCAATAAGATAGAGACTAAGGATGTCGAAGATTTTTGCGTAGGTATAAAATATAAGCAATCCCCCTCACCTTCTCCCCATATAACACACACACGAGTCTGTTGTCCATAGTGTGCCAGCATACAGAGGAAATAAACTTTGAATTTATCCAATTTTCTTTCTGTTATGAGAAGGCTGAAGACATGACATTGGTCAAGCAAAACCATATCACATATGTCTATGTAACACGTTTGCAACACATCAGCTCTCAGCATAAATTTAGGGGGATTTATAGACATGATCAGTATACAGAAACTTTTGGTAGAAGAACCAGTAGCTAGAGAACCTGGTTAAATGAGATTGTAAGCTAGTGTGTGGGCTGCCTGAAAACTGGCTTGTAAGAGTACCTCCTGTACAGCACAAGAGCCGGGCTGCTGTCAAAAATGCTTTAGAGGTCCACACAAAAAGCAGCAGCGTATTCCCACTAATACATGGCTAGATTTTTATGGAAATACAACATAACTGTGGGGAAGGAGATACTGTTTCATTAATGACATAACCCCTAGTCTGTTAGCTAAGCTGCAATAATAAAATAATGAATATTTTGATGTGCTTTCCTAGAGTCATACACTAATTTCTTTAGACTAAACAGTTAATTCACTACTTGTGTTTAATTAAAGCCTTGGTTTCCTACGTGAAGCCTCCTTGGATTTTTCCATTACATTCCTGAATACCTTTCTATTACTTCGAGCATCTAAGCAGCAGCACTAATTACTTTAATTAAATATAATCAGACATTAATATTGCATAATATCCCTATCCACTAGTTAACTTAAGCGTGCAGTTAGGTCAGTCATCCTTAATTGACCTTCAGTTGAAGCACATGCAAAGTCATTCTGATCACTGGAGTAAGTTTACGATTGCTGAACTTTCTTTTTGTCTAACCATACATAACAGAGCTAGCAACAAGCACATACTGGAGAAGTTCTTAAGCATGAGCTTCCTGGGCATTTAGAAAGAAATCAAAGATTGCAACATGGACTTACATGTCTGGGTGACAAGTCTAACCTTTGCAGTGCAACATCACTATATTGGAGCTCCGCCTTCTTGACTTTCAGGTGATGTGCTGGTGTGACAGGCGTTGCACAGAATGCAGGCTTTCCCTGTCAAAATCAGAAAAAAAACATTACAAAACATCCCCTCGTAGCAGTTATTTTCCAGTGCAGCTTTTCTGGGACAATCCCATTTACATCATAAATTCTTTAAGTAATACGAGCTTGAAGATGATAATGGACTGCCCTGTTTGGCTCACAAACCATTTTATTCTACTTACCATGTCTATTTTGTTTATTTTTAAAAAGCCTGCTAAAGAATTGGTTTTATCAATACCAAGAGTATTCCTGCCTACAAGATTTTTTTTTTAACAATACTATAAGCCATTCAAGCAAGATTTCCCTTTTAATATTTTCCCTCTTGAACCTACAGCTCTACAGTTTCATCATTAATTTATTTTTTTAAATAACAACATAGGGGGATTTATCAAGGGAAATCAGGCTATGTCAATTAACCTAAACTTTTATTTTAGGCCTCTGCATAAAGAAGTGTTTTCTCTCTGACAAAAACTGAAGATCCTGTGGTATTTCTCTTAAGAAAAAGCACAAATAATTAAGTGTGCTCTGTTTTATTTTTAATGGCACTACATTTATTCATTTTTAAAGCATTAGCATACTCAGGGAACTTCTGTAGTCTTGTAAGTCTCCAGTAGAAGTGGGAATTGACTGGTGGGGTAAACAGAGGAGCCAAAGAAATTTTTAAGACCATGCTGCCTGTTCATTTTTCTGACCACACAAAGCTCCTCTTATAATAAAGGCCTTCTGTCTGACCTTTTGGGGGCAGTTGCACACGGGGTTTATTATTCAAATAAAAGATTACCGACATCATTTGATGGGGGCATCCACAATTCTAGCCATTTCTTTGCTCCCAGAGCCATAGAGCATTACACTATCATCCCTCCTTATAGATTTCATGCAGTACATACCAAGAGTGGTTACCCATTTGGGGCTTTGCATGGAAGCTGATTTGATTGTCTATGTCAGGTGTTAAGAAAAGGTATTTCACCAGTGAATTTAAGGTATTAGTAGCACATCTTCACTTCAAAACTTTATACGGGAAACTTTAAGCTTTACTAGCTGTAACATGCCAATTATGGCTGGATCCCTTCAGGGCTGTTAGAGCTCACCTGCACGAGCAGCACCTGTAGATGCATGGCAGGCTAGCCCAAAGAAGCAGCTTCAGCTGAAAATTGAGTTTTCAGATATTTTGTAATAAACATAACATCTGTGGCCAATGGCTTATGAACTGCTGGAATAGGCAGATACTCAACAACTGCAGAATACTTTCCATCACTTCTCTGTAGACACTCATGCTGAAGTTTTGCTGTGCAAGCAATAGCCTAAGGAGAACCCTAAAGTTTACCTACTCTTGTAGAAAAGTTACATGAAGCTATATATTAACCCAGCCAAGGTTTTACACCTAAGTACACTCAAACTTCGAAGGCAGAAAGAACTGGGTTGTTCTATAAAACGCAAAAGTAAAACACTCACCAAGATCAGCCATTTTCCTGAGGCTACACTACTCAGAAGATATTTTCCACCCGTCTCCCCTCCAAGGAATATCTTCCCAGTGGGTTAAGTCTACTACAAATGGCTGTTCTACATGGCTCCCACTAGAGTAGCCAAAAACTGCAAGCAGAAGCAAGCATTCACAGCAAAATCCTGCAGACAACCAGCTATGGCAACCAAAAAGCTTTTTATAAGCAGCTGATGGGTTGTTTTCAGCTCCACCCTCTGGGCAAAACACCTGTGCTCCTGCCCCGAGAACGCAGCCTCTTTCCCCCAGCCTAGGTTTGCAGACTTTGTCATGCAGTTTGTAGATTAGAAGAATGCTTTGAGGCTCAAAGGTCACGAAAATTTTAACAAAATGTAAAAAGAAAAAATAAAGCCAAAAAAGGCATCAATATTCATGCCTGTGAAATTTCCACCTGCTACAGAAAACTACAGAATAATTCTGATAAAGGCAAAGTTGCCTGATACACTTTAGACAGGGACAAAGTGTGCAGACGCAAATTTAGATGTGTCCTTTGTGTATCTTATTAGTTGCTCTTCACTCGTTTGGTCAGAAATTTTTGCAGCATCCAAAGAGAAGTTCAGGTTAATCTTGTCTATAAATTGCAGATTAGATGCAATATGAACCTTCAGCCTGCAGTCACCTGCTGAGCAGCAGTGTATCGTTACATCACATTTTTCTTCTTTTTCCAATTAGGGGCACAGAATCTTTGAAAGTAACTCAGCTTGTCAAAAATCGGGCGTTCCTCCATGTTCCAAGCCATTGCACATACAGGAAGGAACTATCCTTCTTCACTGTCAGAGTGTGTCTTTTCCAACAAGATTTTTTTTTAGATCAAAACTTTGTCTAAAGAAAGGTTTGGGTGAATGGAGCAGAAATTAGCAGAACCTGCCTAGAGAGCAGGCCTGATCTCTGTGATCACAATGTGTGAGCTTCTCTTATAATAATGCTGGGTTTTTTTAATAGGAACACTTTAAAAAAGTTGAGTAGAATGGAACAGTTTCAGTCCAAGGCCACATTGTATGTATGCAAAATCAGCATAAGGACTAATGAGTCACATTCCCGTTGCTCAAGAGATACTCTATAATACTAACAGCAAAGGAGCTCCTTGTAATCGAGTCTGGGATTGTATCTAGGCACCTTCAAAAGAGGGGAAAAAACCCCAAACCTTCTTTCCCAATACAAAACTATATGAAACAATATGTTTTGGTCTCTGTGTATGAAGTTTTAAATTTCAAAGGCTACATGAATTTGCGTTTTCAGTTTCAGTGTATGTATGTAGACAATCTGACAAGTTTAATGATCTGGCGATCTGCCCTGCATGTATTTCTCTAGTCTTTCCAGACTTTTCTTAAACTTGCACTTTTTTTATATTTTGCAGTTCCCTCCTTTTGGGGTTTGGTGAACTCAGCTTGGAATCTTTGCTCTGTTGGGAAAAGACAGTCACCTGTCAATATTGAAACCAGCCATATGATTTTTGATCCCTTCTTAACTCCACTTCGCATAAACACAGGGGGAAGAAAGGTATGTGTTCTATCGTGTTCTGGTATAAAAATGAGAAGTTGGTAGACTTACAAATATTTGCTATATTTTAGATTTCTAAAGCATTTACACTTTTATCTCTGTCAGCTCTGAGGCAGAATAACAACAACATAGTGCTTTGCAAATCACACGTTTCATCACTGCTGGAGAGAGAAGCAACCATACATCTTTAGGTGTCGTCTAGCACGTATTTCTATTTTCATATTAACTGTTACTTGAAACTCTGCTGTCTGGAAGAACAGTATCTCACTTGGAAACTCCACCTTTATAATTAAATTTGGGGTTCATCCTGAGTGGCATTTTAAAGGTGCTATTCTAAAAGTGTTGTTTAAGATGCCCAGGACCTTCTTTTATTCATCTAGATAAGGGTAGGAAGGGATGAATGAGCTGCTTTATGTTACGAAAGAAAAGGAACTACGCGATACATATCTCAGCATGGGACAGGCAGACAGATGTGTTCAAAAAGTGATCTAGTTTCTGTGCTATCCACAGTATATTGGCACTCATAAGATTTTTGTTTATCGGACATCTCACGTATATTAATTAGAAAACAACATGGCAACATTTATTTTAATAGATTATGAGTAAATCTCCAGGAATATTGGATCAGATGGAAATGATAAGCTAGCAAAGACTGTCATACAAAATCAGCATGATGATTTCTTGTTGAGAAGTGACTGCCACAGCTGAGTGGTTTATTAATGTCTGTTTCTGACCAAACCTGATCTTGTTTACCCAGATTTGGAAAGTATATCTTAATAAACTGAGGTACAAAACCAGAGTCATTCTGGGTTAGATCATGTGTATACCTGTGGCTCGGCCACCTAGACTTCTAGGCTGGTCCATGTAGATTAAGGTGGAGGCAGGAAACAATCTTGACAAAATGGTGTTCTGCAAGTGGGTGGAGATTGTTGTCTGAGGTATGTGTACATACAGAAATACTGCTGATAGATGCTAATCAGTGATCATATCCTCCCTTCTTTATAATGTATCTAAGTTATGTTAGGACCTAAAATTTGCACAAGGTTTTTATCGTCGTAAAAACCTTAAGTTCAGTAAAAGTTTCTACAAGTTTTTGCAACTCAGATGTTGAAGCGTTGTGCTGATGCATGTATATAAGTCAAAATAATTCACAAGAAATAATTTATGACTGTGAATTTGAAAAACATTCAAGCATGTGCATTTGTGCTTGCTAACCCAGTGCTCAGAAGCAGAATTGAAACTGTTATATGTCAGTGAAAAAATGAAGAAGATTAACAAATCTAAACAGTGAAAGCAGATTTGGATCCCAAGCATGTTTCACTTTAAATAATCTCATGCTCATGTCGATAGCATAGTTAGGGACATTTTACATACATGGTTCTTAAAATTATTTTCTGCTAATTTGTTCTTTCAATTTATGTTTAATAAAATAAATATACTTAGTAAAAATTAGAAGTACAAATAAATGTTAGAGTATAGGGCCAAAAAAAATTTTTGAGACCTACTTCCTTCCTAAATTGCCATTCAAAGCATTTCAGAAAACAAACTGATCCTAATGATTATGCCTAACAATTTTTCTTTTGGTAAAGAATGTATTCACAGTATGGAAGTTTGAGGACAATCCTCCAATGACTAAGTTATCAATTCTGTTTATTCAACTGGAGGGTTGATATTTTTTTAATTCTCAAATTATTTTATAAATAAAACATCTTGAACCTGTTGCATTCTTCAAAATAGCCATTAGTTCAAAACGGGTTTGTGTTGCTTAGCTTATGTGGGGCTGCTTAAAAGGGTATTTTAAAGATTTTGTTGCTTATTCCATGCAGGCCGTTCTCTCTCCCTCAATCTGTAATACAGAACAATGCAGATGAAAAGGCATTGTGACTTACAATATCAGAACAAGCAGAGCCTCTAACAAAAGGTTATTCCAAAATGATTTATCTTCTCCTGTTGTCTTGACAAATGAGATTTCTGCTGGAAACAGCACGAGATGTTAGGAATTTGCTCAGTACTTCCCATTGAGGTTCTGGTGGTAGATGTGAACGTACATCAGAATCGATGTAAGCTTGATCACAGAACTGATAAAACAGGGCTATCGTTACTTAGTGATGGACAGCAATGCTCCCAAATTTCAGAGTGATCTGTACATTTTGCTATTTAAACAGAAATGTGTTGAGGTTTTTCATTTTGATAAGAAAAAGAATTTTATTGATTCTGCTATTTATGTAAAGGCTGACATGTTTCAGATTATTTATACATTACAGTATGAGATAATATGAAAGTCAAGAACAGAATATTTAATATCTTTAGCAGTTCTGAGAACTCAACTGGTTTTTTGTACCAGCTCAGGATGAAGGAAATTTCTGATTATTAATAAAATAGTGGAGGTACCGATGGCCTGGGAGGTGCTCTAGCAGTAATGAGGTTTTCTTACCACACTCACAAATATTATCCTGCTGCTGTCAAACCGTGCTGGCCTTCTGTCATGTTACAACAGGATTTGTTCTAGTTGTGCTTAGTCTGTTTTAAAGAGGTTTCTAAAATGACTGAATCAAAATTCTCCTTTGAGAAAAAGATTGCAATTTTAATGCCTTAAAAAAAAAAAAACACCTTTGCTCATGGTTAAGGCTTCAGTGAGGGTTGATTTGGCAGATAGTTTATTTGTGTTCACTTTTTTGGTAATGTTTTTTATATGTTAAAAATGGAAGTGTGTTTCATATGGGCTGAAGCACTTTAGTTTTCAGGGCAATGAACCAATTTATATAGCAGCCAGGGAATTTCTTCGAGAACACTTAACTGTGATTATGCTGTACACGAAAGGATTTCATGGAACTGATCCTAAGAAAAATGATGAATAAATAAAAAAGGGATTTGATACGGTTTCAAATCAAAGTTATAATAAGCTAGCTTACATGCATAGTGAACAAGAGAGACAGCTGGTTACACACAGAGAGAAAATTATACACCTCTTGTAAAGGGAGCTGGGAGGAGAGTCAAGCCTTAACAGAGAGCTAGATGGAAGGAAACATTCACTACAGTCAGTCTTGGAACAGTAACTTCAAATTTTTAACAAAATTTTTTGCTATTAAAGTAGAAATCAGTTTTATTTGAGTTTTAATTTTGAAAATAACATTTCTACTTTGTGTGCTTCACTTCTCAAATTAACTTAAGAAGAAACAGAAGAGGTTCATCCACAGGAACAGAATCCAAGACCAGTCTAGAGAAATTCAGATAACACATACCTGGGTGATACAGTCACTGACTTAATACCTTCTCTTAACTCTTCCATTCCTTACCACTCCTTTCTCTTGGGCCTTTCTTTTTGGGAGTGGGGAGCATTGCTTAATTTCTGTAAACCTGTTGCCTGTTTAGTTCTCAGTTGCCACATCAGCAGACCAAAACTGTTCCAAACCATTCCACTACAGAATTTATGACTAAGGATTCCACCTTAAGTACACACCTTTCTAGGCAATATCACTAGAGAGTTTATTTTTATTTCCATATTAGTAATGGAAGGCATTTTAGTAAACTAGATTGAGACTTTCCTACACTTACTTAGACCACTTGGGAATAAAAATTTAATTTTCTTGTTCTTAAAGAAAAGGAATGTTCTGAAAGGAGAGTATGAAGGACAACATCACTGTCTTTCTACCCTGCAGCCTACAAGGGGAGAAAAGTACAGTCTGTGGCCTGTTACATGGCAGGTGACTTAATAGTTACTTCTGACCTGAGGCTGAGAAGAAACTTCTTCCCATTCCATTCAGGAGCAAAAGGGATGGCAATGCAATTTGCCAAATATTTATACCTCTTTGATCCAATTTTTCACAATAAAGTTCCACTGAGCAGCAATATGTTGCTTTATGTGCTAGCCAATGATTGCAGCACAGTATCAGATCATGAGATTTACAATTCAAGCAGTGTCAGATATTATTCTGAATTGTGTTTTGTTATTTTTTATGTTTGTGCTTCTCTGTTTCCCGAGAAAGTGGCTTTTCAGGTCCTGAAGGCTGAATATTATTGATACACGTAATTGGATTTCAAGATCCAGAATCTCAGCACAAGGTATTTAATGAGTTTACATGCAGATAAATTTCCCCAAAGAAATGCTGCTTTTGAGGAAACTCCCCAAGTTTCAGTTCTCTCTCAGGCCCCGCTTTGTCTCTTGATTATCCATTTTAGTGAATTTAACATGCACCCGTTTCAGATAAACAGTCCTTTTTAATAAACAATACAAAATCTTATTAATATGTAAATCACAGTCCGCCACTCTGTCACAAAGAAAAACACCATTTTTCTTTCTCTGCTTTTTTCCTTTGGATTCATATAAGCACCAAGGCAATCAGCAACAGGACGACAGAGTAACTTTACTGATGAGCCAGTGTAGTCTAGCAACATTTAGGCAGCACGCACTATGGGTTTCAGTCTCCAAAGCAGGGGTTTCCAGACTGTCACAGGTGAGAGTAGTGGATGGACAAACCACCTCACTTCCCACTGAGCCTCTGCTGGGATTTCTTTCTCCGTTCACCAGGGCTGGCAGTCTCTCTTCTCCAAGAGCTCTGCCTTTGATCCCCCAAAATTTGTCCCCTGACTTACCTGTAGCCCATCTGCCTTTGATCTCCTCATTCTCTGTGGACTTCATTTTAAGAGCCCTATTTCCAAGATTCTCTAAGACTGAACTACAGTTCTTGGTGAGGCTTTCTTTTTCTCCCAAAAACATGATGAGTAACAGCATTTGCTTTAGACACTAAGTGAATCCCTGCCAATTAATTAAATTTTGTCATGTAAGTGATGCCATGTGTTACTAATCATATTTTAGGTCATGCTCAAGGACTTAGATTGTTTAGGTTTAAAGCTGGTAAAGTTCTGTTTAAAATCACTTTATTTTTAAGACAACAAAGGCCATTGTACCTGATGTTGACCTCTGGGGAAATAAAGAAATCGATGTCTGCTGGCCAAGGACTGTTATATACATTCTCTAGCTCAGTGTGCGTAAATGAAAGTTGCTCAGTAAGATCCACAAGGCTGCCTTCTCATATGGGACATTAATGAATGCAATCACGTATTATTTAAATTAATATCTTTATAAATAATTGGTTCCTTCTATGCATCCCAAGATAATGGCGATATTTAGCAGTTTCTAAACTAAAATAGGATAGGAGAAAAGAGATTTATGAATTGAAATCAGTTAAATGGTTTCTCTGCCAGCTAGTTCTGATTCCATTCTGTTCAATCAATTCAGAGTATTACTAGCATTTTTCTCAAGAGTGCAATATATGACAACTGCCAAGCTTTGCTTTGGTGATTACTAAAAGGACAGATACTGGTGTGAACCATATTTCAGCACTGCAGGAAAATAAAAAATGAATTGTTAGAAATGGTCCAGGAGGAATGGATAGCAATAAGACATCAATGTCATCTGTAAACTGATTTGTGGTGAATTTTTAGAGGGCTTAATAATATGATGTTTTGATTTAGAGTGGCTTTAGAAAGTCAAAAGTCTGATGCAAACATCAAAAACTTTAATGAATAAAAAGTGAAATATAGTATTGCTGCTTAAATAATTGTTTAACATTTCTAATACTTCTACAGTATTGCACGTTCTCAGATGTGCTAGTAAGTGAACATAAAATGAAACCACCGGGTTGAAGTAACGTGTTTATTCATCCTCGTCATTAACTTTAGAACAGGAAAAAATGCTAAGTATTATTTCAGAGGCACTCACAAACTTTGCTGTTAGTAGACCATACATAGGGAAAAACATATACTAAGGGTCTAGATCTGTTTCTATACTGGGACTTCTGTTTCCTTATCACTTCAGTGATCCTTTCTTGAGATTGAATCAATTTGGAATATGCGGGCACTCGGGTGTGCATCTTAGTGTGCTCTAAATTTCTGGTTGTCTGTGATAGTGGAGCACCACTGAAATCATAGAGGAGTCCTGAATGGGCACAAGAATGCATTTCTGCAGCTTCTTCATAGCATCAAGGGGTTTTTGCTCCAGCATAACTACTCTGCTTGACATTTAATCTTGTCTAGTGTCATAAAACAAGCTCACTTGTCTGCCATGGGAAGCTTCCTAGGAAATCCTAGATTTGGCAAGAAGTGATTCAGCAGGCTTACTCCACAACCTATACTGTGCCCTGGTTTAGAGCTCAGGATATGCTCTTGGAGCATCCATATACTAAGGCATGTATCATATCCATATACTAAAGCAGTACCCTGCTTTATTGCCCAGGATATTCTGGCAGCAGTACCTTTCAAATTACATGTTAAACCATATCGCAGCTGCAGTTGTGTAGTAATTAAAAGCAGCCCATGGTATCCTTGCAAAGGTGGGTGTGCTAACCCTGGAAAAGCATTCAATGGGATGTTATCTGAAACATCAAGGGGACCTGCTGTTATGGACATTGGGCAGCAGATCCATTAGAAGGCTAAAGAGTCTGTGAGATTATTGAAGCTGGGCTAACTGATTCTATCCAAAGGTCTTGTCCATTGCTTTGATTTTGCCCTCCTCAGTTGTTTATTTTAATAAGTTGCTTTCCTGATTTCAGTTCCTAATGATGTAGCTTCAACAAAAGATTGCAGCAGCAGCTGACCTCCAACTACTGAATAGTTTGATATATTCAAAGAAATTTTCAAAAGTGCTGACTTCGTTCTTAATGCCCTTTTTCTATCTTATAATATACATCATGCTTTGTTTTGATAGTATCTCATTTGGATTTATTTCATCTTGAATTTAGGTCTGTTTACAAACCTAGATATGTATTTCAAGCCTTGCAGAAGTAAAAGTAACATATGTCTTGTCTTTGTACTTAATTCTGTACGTGGATCTATAACCACTGGTAGGAAAAGGCTGAAGACTTTTTTTTTTCTCACGCTGATCCTGCTGCCATAGTAAAGGTGTGCAAGTCTCCTAACACCATATGCTTTAAATGGGATAGAATTTTGTATTTTAGCATTGTTAAAACACATTTCCTGGTCTCAGAAGGATGATTCATTCTTTGCTATTTTTGTTACAAACATAAAATAATAAACGTATGACATATTGAAACATAGTAAAATATGATAATATTTTCTTGAAAGTGGATATTTTTGGCACAATATCAAAGACATGTTTTTTACTGAGAGCCTTCTGTAATGGATGGGGATGTTCTGTGCCATTTTGTACACAGAGGTTGAATCATATTATCAAAGTCAAGATATCTGGGGAAGATGCTAGCATATAAAGGTTATTGTTCAGCTGCCACCAGTTCATCTGAGGCAAAACACTTGCCATGCCAAGCAGAACTAACGAGAATCCACAAACCTCTCCCCCTGGTAAATCCCAGCCTCAACATTTTACAATTTCGTCCTCCCAGTTCAATGCCAAAAGGCTGCAATTTGTAAAGCAGTTTTTATGATCACTGGTTGTATATATTGGAGACTTCTTTTCTTCTTCTTCTCAGAAAGCAAATGTTAGCTACCTGTTATGTTCAGTTACCAGTCCTTTAGGAAGGTGACATACTCAGAACCGTAAATAGTGACATAGCTGTTGTAGCTAACATTACTGTGTTGAAAACCAGCATTACAACAGTTTCTTAAACATTATTTTACACAGCATCCAAGACAGATTTTCTTTTTTCTCTTTGTAATCAATATAAGCCCAGCTTGAAATTATTTTGAACAGTTCAAAATAATTCTTCTTCAGTTCTTTTTATGTCAGAATTAGTTTTTTCTCCTATGTGAGTTCAAACATTTGAGTTTTGCAGCTTCCTAGCTGGACGGTGAGTATATTGCATAATAAATAGTGCTTCTAACAGTATGCTGTCTGTGGGTTTGTTCTTCACCAACTGAAGTTGGTGGCAAGACTGGCTGATCAGCCTTTATATCCTGCATTCATCAAGTATGTATTTATATCCAACCTATTTTTCCTGAAGATGATTTACAAATTGCTCCGGAATTCTATAACAGAATGTAGATTAGGAAACCAGTTTATAAGTGGAGAGAGGCGACTTTATAATGTAGGTTAGGTGTCTGCTGCCCATCTAGGCAGGAGATACATTTTGGCTGGAGATCTGTTTGTGGGAGTAAGGTACTAAGCCACCTTTCCAAATAGTTTTGCAGACAGCGGGCATAGTGATTGCCTGTGGCCTGCTGGTGGCAGCTGTGAAGTGGGAGCTGTAAGAGACCCAGTTCTTGACAAACTGGAAATGGACGCAGCCATTGAGGAACCTGGGGAAAAGGTTCTCTTCCTTTTTTTACACTCACTTTCATCCAAAATGGTTAAAGCTATAGACTGGAGACTGGTTTGTCATTGGGTTGCAGCAACTCCAAAGAAAACAATTAGGAAATAAACTGAGATCCACGTTGACTTACCATCAGTTCATTCATGTAAAAGTTAAGAAAGTTAAGGTTAAGTAAATCTGCTTTGTGGCTGGAGCATTAAACACAAAATAATTGCAAGTCTGATGCTTGTGAAACTTTCTTTTGGTTTTGTGTCTCCAGCAGGACAGATAACAGTTCTCTTTGTCACATGTCCCTGTATTGTTTTACACTGAATGTAATCAAGAAATCACCATATATTTGGCAGGGATTTCTGCCTGTCTTGCAGCTGGAGTAGGTACTTTATAATAGACACATGTCAATTCTGATGTAAGGTAGAAAAGACGGGGATAAATAACCCTGCTGTCAGGGTGAAATACAAATTGCTGTGGCAGTCAGATGTGCCAGTCAGAATTCTGAGTAGCAGTTTGGTGTTACTGAGAAGTGCAAGTTCATTGTTTTTCCTCCTGCTACTGTTAATCACTGATTGTTGAAGATTGCAGCAGGCACGGTTTGCTCATAGACAGAAGAATTAAACTATGTATTTTAGGATTAGATGCTAGAAAGGAGCTTAAGGGAAAAAACTGAAGTAGTAGTCAATGAACTGTATCTAATAATCAAAAGCAAATCTGTGGATCAGCAGTTCCTCATCAAACTGGGATCTGGATGGTAAAGCAGGGGAGGTATTTAAGCTGCGTGTCACTCAACAGGCTGAAGAAAATCATCAGTAGGTGATTCTGGAGCAGAGGAGGAAAATGTACATAAATTGGGGGTAAGAAACTGTTCTTACTGTAAGGGACAGTGTATATTACAGGGGGTTGCAGGCCTTGCAAGAAAATTGGAAAGAGAAAAATAATCCTTTTGCATGTACCCTTTTCTTATTTGGGATATGTTGTTCCTGTACAGAAAATGACAGAAAATCATAGCTCCTAGTAGTATTGCTTAGATGTCTGGTAGCCCTCTGTGTTCGAATCTGTAACTATTGTTTGTTTTATGTAACTTTCAGCAGAAAGCAATTATAACTCAATAGTTTTACCTCCAGCTTCTTTATCAAGTTATTGCTTGTGTACCTGAACGAGAAGCAGTCCCAAACTATCGATGTAGGTCTGACAGTGGAAATCTTAGCTTTTAAACTGAAAAAAGAGAAGGAAGTTAAACTTGACTACCAAAAATCATTGGGCAGGATGGTTTAACTAGCAAATGTGATGATGATGATGATGATTAAAATAAAGAAACATTTCCTTTTGTAAACTTGCATAGAAGAATAGAAAAAAAAAATGTAGAATCTTGATACATAAGTAGAAAATGCCAAATACAGAACAGTCCCATTTTCATGAGTCCCATTTTCATCCTTCTCTAGGATCCAGTTCATCTTTCCTGTCTCAATTTAGCACATTTGTCTTATAGGAAAAATAAGTGTGTTTGTATGTATGCCATGGTGTGTATGTGTATGAGACTTTTTGCTTACCTCCTTTTTCTAAAGCTGTATCCTATCATTCATCATTTCAGCAGTCAAATAAAGGCGAACAAACATATAAGGTTTCCTCTGCAGTCTGTTTTCCAGAATTTTTCAGAATCCGAAAACTCACTGTAAGACATTTGATTAAAGCATCAGTCTGAAGAAATAGCATCATCTGTAAAGAAAGTCAATAAACTGTTGGGTTTTTGAATTTATGTTTTGTCTCCATTGCATCAGCTCCAGCTCTGAACAATGCTGTTAATAGGTAAAGCAATGGCTTCAGTAAAGTTATCTTGAACTTCAAGCTGTGTAACTTGCATCACAGCTTAAAACCATCTGAAGGATTTTCATGTGGGTGCTGATACACCCCGAGGGGTTTGTTTCACAAAGGCAGTTGGAGCATCTGAAGTAACTATTAAAAGATAATTCTGTTTTTTCAAGAAAGATGACTCTTCATTTCAGCGTTATGAATTCACAAGGTCTGACGATCTCAAACCCACTTTTGGAATCAAGGTGAAAATGTACATCATATAAATATAAGTAGTGCAAATCTCTAACCTGTGATACTGCTCAGAAAAAAAGAGGTACTGCATACTGCACTCTTACATATTTTCACAACCCAGTGCCACCCGTCTCAGGGAAGCTCTTCAGCAGAAGAGGATCTTGCATAGAATCACTAACTTATACAGCATGTTGCCACATAGATTCATTTGTGGTATGTATCGGGGATGAGGAGGAAGGGGAAGGAGAAGAGCCAGCAAGGGTTAATAAGGACAAATTGTGTTTCTTTACTGTCTTTGCATGTGTAGTAAAAAAGAATGGGTATACTCTTTAGTCCCACATCCTTTCTTCTGTGCCCCAGCCAGCAGCTGGAGGCAGCATATCAACATCATAATTTGTTACTGATAGTATTAAATCCCTATACTCGCATTCTGCAGTCCTCCCTTCCCTGCCACACAAACAGGGCAAAGAAATATATTGCAGCTACTATTTTAAATCACAGCATCTTCCAGTGCTGTGCCAAAGGCCCCACAGCTGTGCTGAGGTGGCACTTAAAATCACCTTTGAAGATACCTTACCTTAACTAAGTATTTAGCTTTAACTGTTTCATCTAGTCCTATTTCATCTAAGACTATTTAAGACCTCCACCCAAAACAGTGTTCAAATGTACTGCGCAAAGAAACCTTCGGCTCAAAAAAAAAGTATTAAAATGTGAATAATTTTTAATCACACAAATGTACTTTTGAGATCATCACAGCCCTTCCAAATAAATGTATTTTTATAGAATCATAGAATCGTCTAAGTTGGAAAAGACCTTTAAGATCATCAAGTCCTTTATGTTTAGTTTTGTAAAGCATTCATTTATGTGGTGGGCATTAACAGCTACTTTTGTGTGGCTTAAGCTTTTGATGCAAATACACATTCATGATCTTTTCTTTCAATGTGTTACTAAAAATGACAGGTTTTTGCCATGGTTTCGATAGCCTTAAGATGGATTGGGCTGTAACTCCCTGTTTGACCCATACAGGTCTATTTACTGGGTATTGCTCAATTAGAAGCACAGAAACACAGTTAAACAACTCTCCTGGTTTGATGCTGCCCAGGGACAGATTTGAACGCTGGAGAGGAATCTCTGCACCCAGAACCTCACTACCAAGATGGATTTGGCATGGACGCAAGGCAGTGATATTGGAGAGATTCTTGGATTCGTTAGCCACCCGACAGTAAATCCATGCCTCTAAATCTCAACTTTAGGCTTAAAACTTTGGCACTTTATCTTGTCTATTTGAAGTCTTCTCAATGCAAGTAAGCCACTGTCTCATCACCAGATGGATGTTGTACCCAGGCTTTTTATAGTGCTTACACCATGCTCCTTTATATATATATATATTTTTTTACAGAAGGATATTGTTTGGAAGCACAGGCATGTATGCAAACATCTATGACCAAATTTCAGATGGAATGGTCCTCTATTGTCATGCGAAGTTTTGTGCCACCTACTTACCCATTTGTCATCACCCAAATGTCCTCAGTCCTTGAGGTAGATACGTATTGATTGTAAATTATCTTTGTATCTTTGACCTTTTGGAAGGCCTCTTTGTGACAAATCTTCTGTTAACACAAAGTGTTCCGTAAACAGAAGAAATAACACAGCCTGGTTTCCTACAGAATCTCATTTTAGCTTCTTTATAGCCTCTGTCCCCCCTTATCACTTCTCCACTACTCCACAGATGCCCTCCATTAGAAGGCAGAGGCAGAAAATGCTGTGGCTATTTCCAAGTTCCTTTGTGCCAGCTAGCCTGCAAATGCACCTGCTGATTGCTCAGTTGACTGCTGCTAACAACAGTCTATAATACCTGAGTTTTACCAGCCTGTTCCTCAGTACAAAATTGGTTTGGTCCTTTCTTCTTCCCAATTTTCACAAAACACTGAGATACCTTCTTTGTCAAAGTTGGCTGAAACTGGCCAGCAGAGACTGGAATTAGTGCAAGTAGGAAACAGCTCAACAACCAGTTTGTTCCTATTAAAATGAATTATTTGCAGTATCTTTTGTCGTAGGCATCTTATTGCAAGCAGTGCATGTCTGTGAAGGCAGGAGCTATAAAAGCTAAGGACTTATGTAACGAACAGGGAATTTCACGGGTACATGTATATTAAAGGAAGAAATTGCGTATCCTGTAGATTGCCTCTGTTAACATCACCATTTTGTACATCGGTGTTTGGCTGCTATTTTCTCCAGCAGAAGTGCATCATTTTCAATATTTTTCAGGGAGTACAGCACTGAGAACATCATAAGCAAAATAAAGTTAATAAACTAGTAAGAATGTAATATTCACAGAATCACAGAATGTTTGGGGTTGGAAGGGACCCCTAGAGGTCATCTAGTCCAACCCCCCTGCAGTGAGCAGGGACACCGCTAACTAGATCAAGACTTGCTTGGATAAAAATCTTAATGATGTACCCAAGGAGTGTCTCACCCAAGGAGTTTTCATTCTTTTAGAAAAACGGTGTTTAGAAGATCCAGCAGCATTTGAACATAAATGGCATGCTGTTTTCTTACTGTTGTGATAAATTCAAGTTAGGGAGCGAAGCATCGCAAAGCCTTCTGAGAACCATTGCAAAGTGCAATGCAAGGATACGTGTAAAGACTACTATACTTACACTGAGCAAGGTCACAGCTAAAACCCTTTTACAGCTGCATGGTAAGTCACACAGGCCAAAGGTGCACTACAAGAGAACCTGCTCAAAAGTACCAAAGCTAGCTCAGGGAAGAACAAGCAGAGGTATCAGCTTAATTTACGAAAACAGGGTATCTGAGTTGGGACTGCACAGCTGGTCTGGAGCTCAAACAGCCTTGGTGGGCATCTCTGCATTCATCTCCATGGTTTGGGGGACACTTCTGCCTAAAAAGCTCAGGATATTTGAATGGATTGATATTTTTCCAAATGTCATGTTCTTTAAATGCTGTTTGAAGTTGAAGGTTTACTCAGTTCCCCTTAGAATATCACTGCAAATATCACCAAGATGTTTATATGTGTCCAACTGCTTTATCACCTCTTGTTCCTACTCTCCCAAAACAGTGCAAGGGAATAGGAGAAACAGTTTAACAGGAAGAAGTCTTAGACCAGTTTCATGATGAATACTCACCTCTGGAAGCGAAGGCATAATATCCTCAGGAAAGGACCAATCCTTCATTCTCGATGACTATCATGGCATATGTGTTGCTGCCTGGACTGCTAACAGTTACCCCTTGTCCCCTACAAACTAAGCAAAAAATATAAAGTCAGAAACACAGTTGTGAATATATTCTTCACCACAAACTCCAAAATATGTTTGTTCATTGAAGGCACTGCTAATGAAAACCTCTACAAGGCGCTAGATAAGAACCCAGAAATGATCACGAGTCAGGGAGTATTTCACTTGCATCTCCATCATTCTTTGGGTAAAAACCTGTTTCATTTCCAGATCTCTGATAATGCTGTTAGTAATGAGGTATTCTCAGTTCAGTCTCTTTCCTCAGCTAGTTCTGGGCTCTCTGATTATCTCATTGAAAGGATTAAGTATTTTTTTGGCCAGTGGATTTTTCTCGTGTCCTCACTTCCACTTAGACTTGTCTTTTCCCGAAAGCCCTTTAGCTGTAAAACCACATATCCATTTCAGCATCTAAAATCCTTCGTCTAGTAATGTTTGTCCTTTTTTAGGGCACCATTGTGCCCTGCATAACTAATTACATGAGCAAAGGGATGCGCAGTGAACTATATACTGAAGAGATTCCTAAAAAGAGGAACTACTGGGAGGAGCAAAATGCATGCCAGCACTTTACTTTTCTTCCTGCCTCTGCCAGATACCATCTGTTATTTTGGAAGGTTTGGGACTACCATTTTCCTGTGAGCAGCATAGAGGTGATTACTGGAGAGAGTGAGCTGTGCTTTTGAGCTATAAGCTGGTGCTGCGTGGTGTGGAAGTATGCAGCAGCCCTTAACAGAACACTCCACGCATAAATTAGGAACAGTATTACAGCATCTGGTGTATGTAATGGGAGAATAAAACAGCTGTGCTAGATGAAATATTGACTATGCCAAATTATTACAACAAACTTTATAAATATTACTGTAAGTCTGACTGCAATCATTTTTTAATAGCATGAGAAGACAAAAAGAGAGAGGAGTTCTGCACATCAAATGTTATGAAAAAGAATGACACTACTGTAGGGAGCACGAGGACCAGCACCCAATTAGAGCAGACAGAAATTGACTGCAAACAAGAATGAAACTGGAACAGCAATTCCAGAATGAGGATAGTTCTCATCTCAAGATCTGCCATGGTAGTGAGAGTCCACAAAGCATTAAAGAGATATATTTTGCAATTTTTTGCAAAACGAAAGTTACATTTCATTAGCTTTTTATGGTATTTTGAGCCCAATCAATAAGCTTTACTACCTGCATCCTCTGTTGGCTCATTGAAGCTAACTGGGCTATCAGCTTTCTGTCTTGATGCACTATAGATGGGCAATCACACTTTATTTAATGACTAAAATGGACACCTTTGGTGATACCGGATTCTTCAATGAGATATGTAATTGTTCCCAGCTTATACAGCTTTTGTTGAATTATTATTGAAAACGTAATTTCATGCTTGGTTAAGTGGTAAATTTAATTCATTCGCTAGCAAGATATGGTAACGAAAATGACATTCCCAATATTATCTCTAAGGAAGGAGAGGAAGTTCTTATAGCTAGCCAACAAGTATAAATTATGTACGCACTTGTTGGCTAGCTTTTCAACATTCACTGCTGATGGATTTAAAAGTGCAGGAAAACTCTTTTCCATCTAAGTCAGGTCAGTTGTGACCGAAAGTTGTCACTTAGTTGTAATATGTAAGTTGAATCTTGTGGGTACTTTACAATCCCAGTTAGTTTTGGTAAAATGGAATTGCCACTGGTCCTGCTTTTTGGTCTGGGCTTCAGGATGCAGATGAGTCATTGACTGGGCAAAAGACTTGTGGCTGCTTGTGGGTTTTCATTAACCACAGCTGAAAATTTAGCATCTTCCTTCTTGTAGTTGTGTGTGCATCTATGCAATGCTTCCACAAATGCATGCAAAAGGCACAGGAAAAAGGTAAGAACTATCTTCTGTTAAAGTGAAGTCAGTGAGACACGTCTGAACATGGACTGTGTGCAAGGTACATCCTCTTTTTCCTTTTCAACACAAATGCCATGAGAAGGACTTAGCTGGATGAAGCCATGGATTGCTTTATGCAGGACTGACATCATGTCGCTTGGAGCGGGATACTGGGTGAGAAACCTCTGGAAAGCTCTGTCAACCAACATTGCTTTGAGCCTGTCTCTTGAACAGATTCTGGCTGCTCTAATCCTAACTTCTCTCCAGAAACATTAACTAGTATTCCTCTGCTTTAACACAGGTATAGCCTGAGGAAATGGCTGCTTTTCTTGGTGAGGAAAACCTGGCTTTTAGGTGCCTGCAGTTGAATGAAATTAATTTTCCCCCTTACTTCTTGAATATAAAGCAGTTCAGACTGTCTTTGACACCTCAGAGTAAATGCATTGTAAATTAAAGGTAGCTAGACAAATTTTCAGTGACTTTGAAGAGGTGAATGGGTAAAGCATTCACCAGAGATATATTTTTTTTCATAATAGATTGGAGTTTATGGCAATCCTTACTGACTTTGCAATTACACCAGTTATTTAGCATCTGCAACACTACTTGCTTCAAATGTCATCATTATTAGCGTACTAATTCAACTGATAATCTAGTAAGCAGAGTGAAATTGCATTGAATATACTTAAAATATTTTTTTCTTAAAAAACCAAGATTATTTAATTATTTTTATAACTTTGCTCAACATAAACAAG
Organism: Egretta garzetta; assembly: GCF_000687185.1. NCBI lineage: Eukaryota > Metazoa > Chordata > Aves > Pelecaniformes > Ardeidae > Egretta > Egretta garzetta. The sequence continues at coordinate 190,422 of NW_009259242.1, read as the reverse complement.
GTGTATGGCTTTGACATTTACTGGCTGAGCTGGCCAGTATTAAAATACATTTAATAACAAAGTATTAAAATACTTTTAATATTAAATAAATTATTTTTAATAATAAATTACTAAAGTACTTTTAATTATAAATTCCAAGTCACTTCATGTAGGTGAAGAACCATAATTAGACACTGATATTTGTGTTGCATCCCTAAAAGTCAATAACACATTGAAATTATTAGGTCTTTTATGCCACAGTTGTCCAAATTGTTTTCTCAAGGAGCCCTACCTGCCAACAAAATGTTTCATCATTTTTCTACAAAGAATCTGTGGTGGTATCTTAACTTGAAATAGCAAGATTTAGTCCTCTTGCTCTCTCTGTGCCTGAATTCCTGAAGCACCACCGACCCTACAGAAATCAGTAGAATGTTTATTCTGGCCTGTTGGTGTTTGCAAGCAAGTTTTAATTTAGAACTTTTGGAGTCTCTATGGTATGGGTTTGAGTTTCTTCCCAACCTTTTGAAGTTGAGGATCCAACACACCTCATTGGCCTAAATGTTAATCTTTTTTCATTAACTAAATTTTGCTTAATTTAGTTGAACTTAGAATCTCATTGTATTCAATGGAATTGCTTTTGGCAGTCAAAGGAAACTGTTTGGAAGGGGATAGCAAGCAACATTTAGTTCTAGTTGAGGAACTGGTGGATATATTAAGTAGTAAAGATACTGCTGGGGAGTAAAAAACCTGATTTTGCCAGACACATTTGAAATAGAAAATAGCTTAACACATAAAAAAGAGCATAACATAGTGAAACTATAGCTTTTAACTATGGAATCTATGTTTCTACAGTGGAACTCATTGAGTGTGGACTTGAGAAACCACTGGAAATTAAAAAATTATTACTGAGTTGAATACAGTACTTTAATGAATTAGGGCACAAAAATAATTGAGAAATGCACAGAATATAATAAAAGCCTTGTTAAAAAATAAGATAGAAATTAGAATTTTCCTGGCGTAGAAATGTCACTTAACAGCCAAAGTTGTAAATAAAGGAAAATAAATTTTTTTAAAACCACACGGCTGAGTAGTAAATTCATAATTTCTACTGAGTAAGAACTGGCAAAATTCTTCTCAGTAGCTGTAAAATGCCTTCTGTGTGGAAATATTTCAGGACATTAAAGGCAAGAAAAGGTATTTGGCCGAATGCTTTTGCCTCCAATATATAATTTATGTCAGCTTTATCTTTCCCTTTTTTAATACACTGTGGTTTTCTCCGTCTTCTCTGTAGAAAGTGGCCACACAGAAGTCAGGAATTTTAGTGAGACTCGACTTTTTTTTGAAATAGGGAGGTGGGTCACTGTTATTGCCCTGTCGGACGTTACGCTAGCCACCATTTTCTGTCTTTGTTGTCACACTCAGTAGCGACAGAGTTGCTGCATGCCTTGATATTATGATGTTCTCAACCAAAGTAAAAATACCTGCAAAAAACCTTTCAAGATATCTGAATTGCATTCAACCATCGTTCAATCTCTGCCTGTCGCAGGAGGAAAAACTACTCTTTTATATTAAAAAGCCTTTGATTAATTGTTCCTGGTCTTGATAGCCTTTTAGAAAAGGTTCTTTACAAGTGTGTGTAGTCCTTCTCTATTGACAAAGGAACTGGTCTCTGTAATATCCCATTTTCTCATTTAAATACCTTCTCAGCGTTCTGCTTTTTTTATTATGTTTGCAGCTGTTTTAAAGCACCTTATAGCTGAAGCCTTCAGAAGCAACGTACACACAAATGCCCTTTATTAGCCTTTCTGGCTTTGCCTATCATGATCCCTCATAATTTTCTTTGAATGCATACATCTTTCTTTGATAGTTGCATATGAGATTGCCAGTGTGGCTCTCAGCAAACAAGGGTGCATTTTAAAGGATAAACCAAGTGCCTGTGAAATCATTGCACTGCATTACTATAGCTTATCTTTCTACTTTCATGGTCTGTAGTCCTCGTATGGATTTATTTCATCTGTGCTTGCACACAGCTTTGATAGTGCCTTGTACCCTTGCATCATTTGGCCTGCTTAGACTCACCATAAAGCCTTATACTTAAAGGATAATGTTCATGATGGGGGAAGTATACAAGGCAATAAACAGCTTTTGCAGGTGATTAAACACACTGAAGCAAAGCTGAGGCATTTGAAAACCCCAAAAGCTGTTTATTGTAAGCACGACAACACGTCACAAAGAGAAGCTGTGCTCAACAAGCCACAACATTAAAGAAAAGCTTTTCTTTGCCTTGTCTTGCGAGGACTGGAAAGTTTTGTAGTGCTGCCTTCATTTCACTGAATAGATCTTTCCTTGTCATTTTTAATCATGTGGGTGGCTTTCATTGTGTCACGTATGGTCTAACAGGAGATAGTTCCAGTGTAATTGCTTGGGATAAAAGCAGCAAAATGTCTTTCTTCAAATCGCTATGGAGGTTCTTGATGATAGTCCTTTCCTCCTCTCCCCACCCCACAAAAGGCCCCCTTTATTCCCAGCTCCTTTTTTTGCTCTTGCTACTACTCCCTTTGTCTATGTTTCATTATTTGGCTTTTTGGTTGATTTTTTTTCTTTTCACCTCTACTTTTCCCAGCACTTCAAAGTTTTCCTCACAAGAATGCTTGAGGCTGAAACATTTAGCCACTTCAAGGAGGAGGTTAAAAGCAGGAGTATTATGAGTCACAACATTTTTAATGCTAGGGAATCTCTTACACAAACAGTATTGCTTTTGTAATGATGTGTTATCTAAAACTGAACAGCCTTTTTTAGCAATTACAATTTACTAAACCGTGTCATCATCAAGAGTATTTTCTTTAAAATGTGGTCTCTATTTTTTTTATTCCAACAGAGGGCCATTTGATAAACTCTTGCAGACTTCTGTGGGGCTTCCTTTCAAATGCAGTGAATAAAACTGCACTTGAAATTTTTCAGCCTCAACTTACTGGCACACACAACAGTAGTTAGGTATCACCATGGCTATTTGTGCAAGTTAGACACTTACGCGATGCTATAGCGAACTCCTGGCAGAAACCATATGACAGAAAAATAATCATAGGTCAATAACCCTCACAGAAGACTGCAATATTGCGTGAATATGAATGGAAGGAAACTTACAGTCAAAGGAAAGATATTTAATATTTTGCAGTGGTTCACAAAGACAACATTTTTGCTGTTTATTGCTGAGAATTACAGCATAGACTTTCTCATTTATAAATTAGACCTTGAGGCAGTATCTTCTATGAAAGGAAAATATGAAAGGAATAATAGAAGTATGGTAACTAGCTTAGATTGAAGCCATATGCTGTAAAACAGAATTCATCAGATAAAGCAATAGTCAGGAAAAAATCTGGTTAGCAATTCCAAGTAGTAGTTGACTGAGGTTTTTTTTTCTTTCATTTTGTCCTTTAATCATTTCTACCAGAGCAATGTGTTTTAGGAAAACTAATATTTACTCATTTATGCATACAAAAATGTTCCAGCAGTGTTGTAAAAAAAAACCCTGTGTACATTACCTTCTTGTCTTAGATAAATATAAATCCAGTATAATTCTGGATTTGCACCAGTATTACTGAAACACAAATCTATCCTTGAATATATTTATCCATTGTGCCCTGTTAAGTTTATCTAGGCCAAATCCCAAATCACTAAAATTATGGCTAAATGGGGAGAGGTGGCATTCCTTAGCTTCACCGAGAGCCAGCAGGAGCATTTACATCATGGCAGCCCCTTGGGGAATTTCTAAGAACCGCATGCAGTCGAATGCACTGCTTGGCGATGACTCCTTAAGGCGGCAAACTCAGAGCAGACACTGGTATCACAAGGGAAGACACACGTAGGAAAAACGTGTTTCATCTGCAGGCGCTGGAATGCATTCAAAGGTAACTGCTCAGCCACAGATTGTGCTGTACCATTTCGGGAAAACACGCACATGTTGTGTCTGCGCAGGGCAGGAAAGATGAAGTGCAGAAAGAGCTGTCAGTCCCTGGATGTGAAAAAAACATAACTGACAGTATTTGTGTGGATTCTCTGGGAAGACAGGTGCCTTTTGAAGATGGGCTGAGGATTTCAACTGTCGCATTCGGAACAGGAATTAAGGCTAATGATAGTAAACATATTGACTTTCTTTTAGAAATCTCATTTCCCTCTACAAGGAACATGAGTTGTTTGTTCCCATTTCAGGTTGGGAAAGAAGCTCTCTCAGACTGATTTGGATTGCTTCTCACAAAGGTTAATCCTGTTCTCCATTTACTGCTGCCTTGTCAATCTCTATAATGAATATAAAGTAAACATACTCAGGTAGCTTTTTATATTTATTGTATGTTTTCGAATATACTCCGAATAATACGGAGAACTGGTTTAAAGGAAACAGGATGCTTGTATTTTGTAATTTTTAAATGGTTTTGAGTTAATCAAGATTGGTTTTTTAAATGGATTTTCTCTTTTTTGCCAAAGATGTAACATTTTTCATGCATGAATTTGACTAATGGATTATATATAACTAAAAGAATGCTTTCCTGGTGAGTAGTCAGAAAAGCCAGATGCTTTTAGTGGGAGTTTTTTGGTTGAAATAGATCTGGTAGGGCTTTTTCCCCCTATTGCACTTTCCATCAAAATGTTTGTTCCTCATTTTAATTAAAAACATGAATTCTATTATTTTCTGCACTATAGGGATGAATATCTCAGTAGAGAATGTTTCAAGAAGAGAAATAAAGCTATTCCATTAAAACTTTTTTCTCTGAAATATAAAGCCATTTCCATTACAGATTTTTCAGAGGATACTTTGTAAGAGTTCTGGGACCATATTTTTAACGTAGTTACATACCTAACAAAGATTTACAAATGTTCTGAGCCCCATCTTCATCAAGAGAACTTAGTGCCGGAATATGTTTATGTCATTCAAGTGTCTGTCACTTCAAGCGTCTGTTTGCATCTTAAGGACTGAATTAGTTTTAAAACTCTGACCTTTAGACTTCTGTGAAGTAAATGATCACTGAAGGCAGTGTTGTCCTCCACCAGATTAAACAGACTTCTAATACTGTATCTTCATCTGAATATATTTTCACTTCAGCTGCAGTTAATATGAAATATACTGCATTTTGTATTTACTGCGTGAATGGAAGATTGATTTGTTTCAGGTATTTTATAGGCTATTTTATTATTCACATCAAGATCTCATCTATTCCCTCGGCATTCATATTTTATAGCACTTTAACTGATTGATTTGATTTGACCCAACACTTTGATGGCACCTTTGCCATGGAGGCTGCACACATATAACACAAATCATTTACTTGATTCATTTCAAAACTATTTACCTTACCCTTGGGTTATTTCATGAACTTCTGGCCTTTTGGTTCTAACCAGACTAACCAGGCAAATGCAGGTAAAACACAAGTCCCTAGTCTCCAGGGGTAAATGCCTTATTCACTAACTTGCATCATCATATTTACAGTGCTGTGTAATACGATTGTATTCCTACCAATGCCGCAAAAACTTCAGAGTTTAGGCCTGAATTTGTCTCATTTCCAAAGCACCTCTTGGTGCTTGTTTTTCTCTGCCTGGACTGCTAGGAACAAATCAGGTCTGGCATAAATGGTTTCATCCCCACCAAAGTGAAATGAGCTATATTGGCTCTCAGCCGTGTCTGAATTTGCCCATTTGGTGACACACAAAGGCAAGAGAAGTTTTTATTCCCAAAAGCTCGTTGGTTTATCTGCAGTTACTGAGGTAACTGTGATGGTGAGGCAGGAGCAGAGCCTGGATCTCTGCTCCCACAAGCAGACGTTCTGCATTATCCTTCCTGAATATGAAACAATTTAGAATTCTACTGCACTTCAAACATGCACTGATCATTTAGAAATGCTTAATAAAACTACTCAGAACTGAAGCCTAGATATAAATTGATCCAAAAAAAAAAGGTCTTTAAATTATTTTTAGAAAAAATAGCAAAGTAACTCTGGGTATATTTTATGATGCCTTTCCCTTTATCCATTTTGTTTTCTTTCTTTCCTCCACGCTCCTGCACCTCACAAATGAAGAGAGTTTTGGCTTACTAGCAGATTTGATCCTTCTGGCAATAAACTTCCTACTGCTTTTCACAGTTGTGAATGATTCTTCTGTTGGAGTTATGGCTCGTTCAGAAGTTTCTCAAACTAAATTTACACAAGAATAATCTGGCGTTTGTGGTTGCTGTCATACATGCAGTTTGTGCGTGCCGTTTCCAATAGAAATGCAAACCCCTGTTTTAGCCGTGTTAACTGGTGCTACAGTAGGCCATAGTGCTGCAGTCCTCGAAGTGAAACCTGCTGGATGGGGCTGCTGTGCTGAAATACACACCAGAAAGGCAAATTCATAGGCTTTCATTGGAAAGACTAACACGCATCCTGCATACATGCAGAAAATCCTGTTCGCTTCCGTGAACCTGATTAATTGCACTGTAATGCTCATATATTATAAAAATAAGTATTAGAGGAATTCTTTAATAGAAATTACTGCTGTTCTCAAAGGTATCATAATCTTATAAATAAATCACATGGCTAACCTTAATTTCAAGATAAAATTAATCTCTCTATATTCTTACAACTTTCAACCTGTTAATTCACATACTTAGTTCTAGGTTGATTTCGGAGTCATTAGGATTGCTACCCCAAGCTGTTACTTTATAATTCTCTTTCTAGATCAGGCCACTTTTTTTAGAAAAAAAAAATAAAAATCTAAGTGCTGGGGTACATCCTTCAGCCAAAATCTTTACATCACAAGGATGAAAAACTGATGGTGATGGCATGTTTTCTAGGTGTCGTCTTTCTTTACAAATCTCGTTTTAAGTTTAATCTCTGGCTTCAGTTTAAAAACATGCTAAAACTATTTTAAAACTCAGAGAAAGGTAAAATAAAGTTTCCAAATAACGGGTCATAAGTTCTCAACCTGTTTGTAGTAGATGTGCTGAGGGTGGATGACTTATTTCTCTTTCACTGAAATGCTTTCAGCATCTGGCTTTTGCAAACAACAAAGGCCGTTCTGAAATGATTGTGTTTGGGCTATGGCCGAAGCGATGCGGCTGTTATATTTACAGTACAGTAGATGTCAAATAACAGTCAAAGTAATTTGGGCATCACGGGAAATAATAGGAGTGATTCTAGTGCTTTCTGTGAAAACCTTCAAATTCCCATTTCATTAAAAATTCCACTCTGCAGCTGGTAGCAGAGATTACTAGGTTTCACCATCTGTGCAGATTAATGTTTCCTAAAGGAGAATGAATGCAACAGATGAGATGGCTGGCTTTTCAGATAAAACAAAACCCCAAAGTAGAATCTCTTCCCTGACTCTTGCATCTTACACCTGTTTTCTCTTAATCACATGACTGAACTGTTTAGGACAAACAATTCCAGCTTTCCTTAAAGCTGATTAATTTTAAGATTGCAGATCACCAAGATGTTTGTGGGCCTGTAACTATGTAGAATTAGTGATGGGAAGAGTTAGATTTTATTACAAATCGTTTGAACACCTTCTTTAGATGTTATTCTGCTCATATCCAAGTAAAATGTCTTCACCCAAAGACGCACAGTGGTTTAAAAGTGTTCCAGTACGTGCCACAGGCTGGATTAGCAGTGACAAACCCACGTGGGGAAGCTCAGTTGCTTCAAACCCACGCCCCTGTTGTTTTCAGACGCCTCTCTTTCTTTTCTACTGGCCATAACTAATCTTTCCAGGGAAGCAAGCATGTGATTCATTTAAATTGCATTTTTAATCAATCCTATGTCACTACATATCTTACAATGGTACAATTTTCAAATTACATTAGCTTCACCGCACACCAAACACTGAAATAAATTCTTGGCAGTGATCACTGTATTAGGATGAATCAGTAAAATTAATAGGGTTTCTGGGTTTGCCAGGAAGTGGGATCGTTAATTTGATTATTTCTTGAGGACAAAAAAAGAAAGCACAATAGGCAATTATGGTGACCTTGAAACATCCACCGTGCTTACCAAGCCAGGTATCAGTCCCTGCCTGGGTTTCCTGTTATACAGGTGTGTCTTCCCTGAAAAGATGGTTTGCTTTCTTCTCAAGCGTGCTGGCCAACAGGCAGGCGCTGGTATCTGAGACAAGGCAAACCATAGGGTGGCAGGGTCGGCAGCCCCCTGCCCGCAGCAGAACGGGGAGGGCGACAGCCGCCTCGTATGGAGGCAGGTATTGCCAGAGCCTCTCTCAGTGGCTGGGGGGTTCCATGTTTGTTCTTAAAAAAGACGCTCATCCATGCGTAAGGAACAGCAGTAGCACAGGGTATTACCATCCATATGGATTAAACATTAAAAAAACCCAACACCCCAGAAACCAATTACTAATACAAACATGAAAGTGGATAATTAAACTCACTGGCAACATTGGTCCTTGCTCTCCCTTGCATTTTCCTTTTATTGAAACCCAGCTGTTCTTTGGCTGTTGCCAGGGGTAACCAGCAGTGACATTCAAGGTCATCGATGAAAAGCAAGCCTTTTTCCCATGAATATTTTCCACTTTCTCAGAAACTTGCAACTTAGAATAAATTCCTGTAAAACAACATATTTTGGTCAGTATAGCACTCGGGGTCTTTTTTTTTTTTATTTCCATTCACTGTGCTGCTTTGGTCAGACTTACTGCTCTTCCATGTTAACTGTAACGAGCGATATCCCCTGTAGTTCACTGTTCAAGTAATGTCCCTCAGAAGTGTATTACAGTGTCACCAAAGCTGCTCTGGCCTCCTCTAGGACAGATGGGTGACACCATAGCAGGGTACCTGTGAAGCCTCCCAGAGGTGGGGTGGTACCAGCAACCCTCATCCCATTTGTGTAGATGCTACTTGAGCAGCAGCAAGTCTATTTATTTCGGTTTTCTGCATATGTTACAGTTTTCTTTTCCCCTTTCTATACTGTTGGTGATTCATTTTTATATAGTTTTCTGCCAAGCGAATAGTTTATAGAGTTCATTAAAGCACTTTCAGAGGAATAAAGTCAGAGTTTCATGGGAAGATAGGGAAAAAATCCATTCTTTTAAATGGGAATTTTGTGGTGATTCATCATGCAGTTCTACTTTATATGATTTTGAAGCCTTTAGGAATATGCTCTATGGTTTAAACTGGTTTCTATTCTATTTTTTATTTAACCTGTATTTGTCCATTGCTCATTTTGCACTTCTTGTGTAAATAAGCTGCTTGATTGTGAACTAGAGAGAAATGAATATTTTCAAATATGTTTGATATTGACTGTGAGTTCCCCGTGCATTTTGTCAGCTTTCTAAACCAGTATTTTTCTCTAAAAAGATGCTGCTTAAGTGATGAATATCTGGGAATGGAGGAACCAAATTACAGCTTTGCTTAGGTGAGCATAACTCCTTTTGATGCAAGTGGGAGTTGCACTTGTTTATGTGGTGTGTAATTTGGAAAAGTGCGTTTTGCATCTAGTTTGACCCAGATTTTCCTAGACCCTATTTGGAAAATAGAGGGAACAAGCACAGCAGACTTCAGAGTCTATATTCGGTACCTACCCTCACCTGAAAGCATAAATTTCAAAGTGTTTTGCAGCCAGAAACTTGAAGGTGAAAGGAGACCTGTCTGCTTACCTAGGAGGGAATTCTCTCTCCCAGACTCAGCACAGCTTTTTCAGAGCTGCTTAGCTGGCATCTAAAAGCACTCGAAGTGGTTTAGGCTGGATTATGGGAAGTGCAAATGACAGTACTTACCTATTTTACAAGCAGATTATGATGATTAAGTATTAATTGCTTGCAGTGTAGGTGGATAGACTTTAAAACTCACCAGAGGGCTTTACAGCTTTTCCGTGAAGCCTCCTTGACGGATAAGTGTCAGACCCCATCTCAGCAGAACAATTGTCACCGTCAAAACGTTGCCAAATGCTGGTGTGACAGCTGACATCGCAGGCAGCATGCCTGGATCGGAGCTGGGGACTTGAACTAAAAGAGACGTAGCTGTAGGGTGATCTGCGCTGAAATGTCTCTGCGCCAGGGTGTGTCAGCAGAGGGATGAAACCTGCACCACAGATGGAGCAGTAGGTAAGAAGCGGCTTATACAGGCAACCCAGAATCCCACAGCAAGAGCTTAAGTTGGACGGGGTTGTCATACTTTATAGAAAATGCTGTCATCATTTTAGTTTTTGTACATGCATATTCATAGCATTCTCTCAGTGCTAGGGACTGAAAGGTGCCTATGAAGCATTACAGCCCGGGTTTCGAGAGAATGCAGAGAAATTTTTCTGAAGCCCAGAGCAGCTTTATGGATTGTTACAGAAATTCAGAGTGTATAGCTTAATTGAAGGAGTGTTTGTGCTTCACCGCGGGAGTCAAGGCTGCTCTTCTCTTTTGTTTTATCTTCCCTCCTTTCTTTACTTCACAGTCTAAATACCTGCAGTGGATTTTGAGTTAATTTGCATCCTGCAGAAGGTAAATGGCAGAAACTATTTCCTACAATCCTGCATTAGAACTGACTTGGAAGTTTCGGAAGGCAATCTTGTCATTCTATCAGGAGAGACACATATTACTTTCAAAAATGGTTATCATATATTACCTGTAAGGTAGCTTTTCTCTGATGGACCTCACCTTCCACTCCCACCTGGATGAGGTGGACGTTTACACCTGTCAAAATGCGCTTGTTTCATGCTATGAAAAATAATTAGTTAGGGAGTGGAGAAGGGGCTTGTTGCTTTGAATTTGCATGTGTGATAAATCATCCCACAAGCCTTTCTTCCTTCTGAGATTGGGCCCTGTATTTGGATAACGACTGATAAATACTCTTTTTTTAAACACCTATGATTTCAGCACAATGAAGGTTGCTGAAATGTAAGCGCTTCTGAAAATTGTAATTTGTTTACGTGTCTAGGAAATAAAAAGCACTAGCAGCTTTTGATGCTCAGGGCAACAATTCCTGTGTGCTCTTGAAATTTCTGGAAAATACATGCTTATTCTATTTTGCTTTGCTATGGTTCCCACACACTTGGCATCACTGGTAACGTGTTAGGAGAACTACTCTCCTGGGCAGATTTTGAAAGGGTGGGTCCAACATTAATGTGAACTCAATTAACTCTAGCATCTTTTGATTTGAAGAAGATTAATGGACATATATAAGGCCCAAACCACCTTTTTCCTCCTTCTACAGATTATTGCCTTTATTTCAAGGAATTTTTCAAATGAGTAATGAAATAACAGGATATGACCCAGAAACACCTTACAGTTAGCTACGGATACAATTCAGTCAAATGCTTTGCTCAGTATTACAGATTTCCAGTAGATCTGAAACTTTCTTGCAATATATCCACAGATAATTTGACACAAATGAAGCATCTTTGCTGACCTGTGAAACAAGATGTTTCCACATACTGTGCCTTTTGTGCCACTACCCTCTTTTTAACAGGATTAAGAAAACAATCGTTTTGCTGTCAAGAGAGTGTAAGTATTTCAAAAGACACGGTGGGATATTTCTAGTCAATACTTCGTTCAGAAATTAAATGTATGCTGACCGTATTTCAGGTTCGTAATGAGTTGGAACCATTTCACATCTCTAAAATCCAGGGAAGAACTGTTTAAAATACAGGCCATACATGACTAATTAGAAAAAAAAAACCTAACCCCGTAACATGAGTTAAGCCTATGTGAAATCCCTAGACATTTACCGATGTAAATGCGGGGATATGTAGCTACAGTTTTACTCTGACACTGTAAGTTTACATTGTTCACTGAATTAATACAATGCAAAAAATTCCCAGAGCAGATACATTTAGAAGTGCTTGGGCTAAACATGTCACATTACTGAGCTGACAGACTTCAGCTTTGCTGAACATTCACAAACCAAACCTATTTTCTCGCAGCTGTCTTGAATGCCAGAAATCTGTGTTTTTAGAGTATTCCCATAAGAACCTGTTCCACTTCTCTGTTCATCCTACCACTGACTAGACTGTTTTATGCTCAGCTTCTTTTCGGTAGACAATTGACTGATTAGCTAATCAGAGAGATAGTTACAGCCGTGCCTTCCTGAAACTACAGGCATTTCTAGAACTGCACATTCTGTCCTTTTTACACCTTTCCTGAATATTCCAGTTCACAGTTGGTGAACCTGATGCACATTCCCCCATATCCACTTTATCCCGTTTAAAAATGGCTGTTACCGTGATCTCATAGCAAGGCAGATTTGGAGTTTTCTGTATTAAATACGGTGAAAGATATGTCTGTAATAAATATGTTGTTCAAGAATAGACATGTTCCAGACTAGAGAAAGTGGAACCATAAAAGAAAGAGGAGAATGTCAAGGGAGTGTTTATATTTCATATGAGAAGGTTATAAAGAAATATAGAGAACAGATATAGTGCAGGGAAATGCAGACAAACAGGGAAGACAGAATGGGTTTTCAGATAACTGCAGAGAAAGTTATTTTCAGTGGTCAGACACAGCGACAAAAGGACGAATACCTAATGGAAGTGGTCTGCCGGCTTTGTGGAGAACTGTACTCTGAGCAAATACGTCTCAAGGCAGAACTACTAGCAGACTACTAGCAGAGTGGTCCTTTATACAACTTTTGTATGAGGATTCTGCTCCACCTCTGCCTGTGTGCAGCCTTTATGGAAAGTTGCCATTACATAATCCAAAATCACTTCAGCACTTAAAAGTGTAGACCCTCTGCCAGGCGCAGTGAAACACACTTTGAACGTTCAGTGCGGCGGCTGTTTCTGCTGTCTTCGTCTTGGATCAAGGTTAAAGACACAATACAAATCTGAAAAAGGCAAACTATCCCTCAACCAGCAATTCAGTTTTTAGAATTCTGGCCTTGAAAGCAAGAAAATATAAAGGAGGTCTTGTGAAAAATAGAGAGGAAAGTACGGAAAAGCAGCAGTGGACGGGTAGATTTGGGAAAAGGGGACTGTTATCCACCTGTTACCCATCATTCAGGCTTCATTGGGGCTGCATCTTTATCTGCCACATGAAGAAACATCAGGAGAAGCTCAAGGGAAAACCCATCTGCAGAACGATTGTCCTTTTTTTCCCTTCATTTCATGCATTTTCAGTGAAGCTTACAGACCCAGCACCGACACTTTACAAGTAAGAGGCATACCTTTATCTCCATTCCTTTTGAGAACTGGAAGACAACTACTGGTCTGTAATCATGTTCAGCCACCTAAGGCGAATATAACTTCCTACTGCCAGAACAGACCACCACAGGTCCTGGTAAATGAGTGAGCATAACCCACTTACAAACCTTACATCCAGTTCTCAGTCCCTATGTCCATAGGAAATTTCCAGGTCTCACATCTGAGAATGTGACGCGACACAAAAGAGTCTAGCGCTGATAGTACATTTCCTACCTGACTAGATGGACATTCAAGATACATTTCTTACTGCTACTGTCTTCTCAAGTGCTCCTTCAGACATCTTGACATAGCAACTGACCCCACTGTAATCAGCTATAAGAACTGTCCTGAGGAAAGTATCCCTTTTTAGCTGCATGATCAGCTCCTTATAATCCAATCAAGCCAATACAGTTTCTCATATGTATACGGGCAAAGGGATACACCACTGTAATAGCTCAAAAGCCAAGGGCACACGGCTAAGACACGAGTGGCAAATCACTGACTTCTTGGGAAGATTTGTCCTGACAGCCCTATACAGAAATCAAGAGAAGTAAACCCATGACTGTACACACTACACAGCTACCACATTACAACTGATGAGGGCAGAAAAAATAAATAAATAAATAAATAAAGAAACAGAAAGCAAGGGGAGAAGTCAAGATTGCTGGGAACTCTTCAGAGCTGAGTTGGAAAAATAAAAAACACCACTATGTAAGTTTGGCACCACAAAACTTTCCAGGTAGTTCTGGAAAATCTTAGAATTATGAAACAGCAGCTGCCTTGGTCTGGAGGGGTACTGAGGAGCTGAAGCCATGGGTGTATCACCCTTGGTTTTGCCCTGATCATGGCAGATAGGCATCAGCTGAATATTCTTACTTTTGTCCATTTTAAAAACACGTATTTCCTCCACAAAGAGTGAAATTAATTGGGATTCTGCACACGAAAATGTCAACAGTCTGATTCATCCAGTGGCCTGCTATGCAAATAATTTTTTCTCAGTGGAGCTGGGTGTATGTTGCCTGTGTGAACTCTTATTCCCTTGTAGCCCTTCCAGTTTCATCTAAACTTGTATCAGACTCTTTGTGACAGGTTCTTCAAATACCCAAGCAGGTGTTTACAAAGGAAGCCTGCGTTTCTAATAACTGGTTTGAAAAGCTACCTATACTTAGCCATGTGTTTTGCCCACAGCATCATTTGTATGTATTTTCTTTATCACTGCTTCCTCAGAAAGCTAGTCTGTTCTCATCAAGGTTATTTTTCAGTATATATTTATGTTGGGATGCTCTCTGATGCATTTGTATAGGTATAGTGTCTGTATATATCCACAGAGTATCTTAAATAAAAACCCATTAAAAAAAGTTGAACTTAACACATGATCTCAGTTTTTGCAGTGCTGTGAAGTCACAGCAGTCTCATTAGCAGTATTGCTGACATCAGAGTCTGGGCTGATGTGTTCAAGAAGGAAGAGGGGAGCAGAGCTGAGTACCAAAAGCACTAGAGGGTCAAATCATTTATACATCACTGCATCCAGTACAGATGTTAAGATCACTCCAGATGTATGCTACTAGACGTAAAATTTTCAATTCTGTGGCCTTTGTCCACTGTTCTTTGTGCTCACCTGTACGCTGCTAGCACTCCTTAAAGCAGCCTCAAGCATCAGCCCGAGACGTGCATTTCCAAGTGAGCTGAGATGGCAGACAGCTACAGGAAGGATTTTAACAGTTGTTTAAAAAAAAAAGGATAATGGAAACAGTCTCTTTGGGAAATAGCTTTACATATTTCATAGCACCTGGCTCTATAGCGGTGATGCCCAATCTATGTTAGCAGTCCCTAGACACAAGATAAACACAAACAGTGAGCAGCTGTTTTGTGGAGACCACAAACACATCATTAAAAATTTAAAAAAGGTTCAAGGATTGTATAATGGAGATTAACAGAAGTGCAGCAATATTGGGGCAGTTTTCTCAAGTACTCGTACAGCCAAGCTCCTTAGACATGTTCCTCTTCTCCTAATTTGATTCCCATAACTCTTAAAAAAAAGCAAAAGAACACCCAGAAGTTTCGTCTTGATATCCTAGGAGGATTCTCACCTGAAAAGAACAAGAACGTATTCTGGGAAGGCTGAATAAAATCTAAGGGTCACATTGTCTCTTTTAGAGTCATAGCTAAAAGAGGGAAATATATGAGAAAAAGCCATCCACAACTGTTCTCACATAGTTTTTCCCAATTCCTTCTCACAAGCAATGAACACAGGGCCTGTCCTTCAATCTCTTTGGAACCTGAAACTTGATGAATGATTGGGTTTTTTGACAGGAGGACCTTTTGAGATAGTCATCTTGGGTTTGTCTCAGAAATACCTAAACTGGGGTAATCTACTTTCTTATCAGGGTTAAAACAGAGTCAAAAATTTCTCAGCTCTGCCTCTTCCTTCTGTTTCATCCTGCGACTCTGAAGCAAATTAGTTGAGATAACAAAACTGAAAAACAGGAAGCACTGTAACTTCCCAGGATAAAGCAGCATTGCTTCCAGGTTGCACCTGCTCCACCAAGTTGTAAAATAGAAGCATCAAAGCAATAATACTGTTTATTGCCCTGAGGAGCGTTGATGCCTGATGCCAGTGCTTTTCTGGGGAGGGAACGGGAGAGGGAAGAGGATGCATCAGGAGGAGCGTGTGCAGGCTGGGAGGGGAGGTCTGCTTGGGGCTTTGGCTTGACTGGCTGACATCCTCAAAGCTGGCAATAGCCTTTTACAGCAGAGGATAACTGCAGCGGTGAGAAGATTCAGTAGGAAATAAAGTGCTGATGAAGCACACAGGTTAGGAGTTTGGAAAGTAGAGTGACAATATTTTGTCTGGATGAATCTCCAGATTGTTCTCTTTCAGGTTTCTACCAGGAGTTAGAAATTGGCCCCAAATCAAATCATCCATATCAAACAGGCCAAAGTCTAAGTGGGTTAAAATCAAACTCTGTCTAGCTTTAATAAGCAAAAAGCATAACTCATCTTCACTGACATTTTCCTTGTTTTTAGTTTAACAAGAACTGGATTTTTATGGGACATTTTTTAACTTAGTTGTCTTATTTGCTTTTTAGTATGGCTGAGTAAAGAATGCTTGAAACATGCACTGGAACCATGTTAAACTTTAATGACTAAAGTGCTAGAGTACCACAGTTTAGTGTTAGGCTGAAATGTTAGGCCTGAAAAGCGGAGACCAGATTTCCATTTTTATTTTCTAATATAAACACTGGCATTAATAATTAATCTAGGATTCTATTAAGGAATACTTTCTTGTTCAAGGAAAGGATAAAAATGGGAGGGGTGTGCAGAGGGGTCAGTGACACAAATGTGACATGGCGCAGACTTGCTTAGTCACCAGAGAAACCAGCCAGTGTAAATTTATTCCTGATAATGCAGAACTTCAGAAAAACTTATTAGTTTTGCAAAAGCATCTTTACAGCTCTTTGTTCATTTTTAATGCCTGACTTGCATACCTTGCCAGCAGAATGAATAATTACTACCATTCTGCTTTTGTTTGTATTTCCGTATAGTCCAACGTATTCTGCACCGTCAAGATGAGATTCAAACACCAGTAATAAATTAAACTAGCTGCCACGGCACCTTTATTGTTTCTGTGGATTGCATCTGTTGACACAAGATGGATGGTACGAGATAAAGAAAAATATCCACGTTAAAAGCCATGAGGGGGGATTTAAAACTTTCTGAGCACCTGAGTTTGATTCAAATGCTGATTCAGGTTTAAGTCAAATTAAACATTACTTGTCTGCTCTGAACCATCCCCATAGCTCCAAGTACTGCTGCTCAGCAGCTTTGTTTCACCCACAGCTCTGAAGAGGGAAACCAGAGTCCAATTTAGCCCTAGATGGGTATTATAACAAGAAATTCATGCTACCCATGGGCAGAGTTATAGAAGCAGGCCAGCAGATCCTGTGCCTATCAGTATATCCTTACTCAGAGGAGTAGTACATAACAGGTTATCTTGCCTCAGGTAACAATCCCAAGGCATTGAAATGTCTTTTCTTTTCCGATAGGCAACTTGACTATCTCCTTAGAGAATTTTGCAGGTTGTTAATTATAAAACGGCAGTAAAACTGTGAAAGGAAAGACCAAGACTGTGATCCCAGATTACACTGCTGAGCCATAAGTACCATATAACTACAGTTATAGGAAGAAATTAATAGAAAATTGAAGCTGAATATCAGGAAAAACTTTCCTACAGTGCGACCTACAAGACTGTGAAAGCGTCTCCCATGTGAAGCAGCAGTTGCTCTTCTTACCTGAGAGTCTCAAAACTGGGCTGGACAAAGTGTTCCATGAGGAACCATCCCGACGAAGCCCTGCAAGCTAATCTTTTTTCCTGATGTACCCAAAGCACTCAGGGAAAATATGAAAGTCACTACGGCCTTGACAGGAAACCCCTTTGCTTTCCTTGTCAGTGATGCTGCTTAGCTTTGTTATTACACGAGGTTAAAAATACTCAGTTAATATATTTAGCTGCTCTCTCACTGCACCAACCAATGGTTGCTCCAAGAGGAGAAGTCTTCACAAACACACCGGTACCTGGTAGTGTCCGTTATACACAACAGAATGCATGTATTTTGCGATCAGAAGTTTCTCCACCCTACTTTATTTGTTCTTCCTAGTAGCATAGGTCCTGTAACATTCATCTTGAATGTTTCAACCTAAAATATTTAAGTGGGCTCTATAGCATTTTTCAGAGCAATTTTTGTTTTTATTAATGACATTCCAAACCCAGTTTATTACCATCTATATGCATTTCTTTCAAGTCTGGTTTTTTGCAGGTCTAGCCTACATAGCACAAGATGTGACAGTTTCTATCTGGTTTTATTTTTATTGCTGAATACAAATGTAGAGTTTGTCTGTGAATATTACTGCTGCCTTGCAGCTCTGGTATTTATGCTCTGTCTTTTTAATGATTATGTGTAGTTTTTCTTCTAAATGCCTTTCCTACTGTTTACTGGAGTTGTGAAGTATTCACTGACTTCATGAGATGTGACCAATGCGTAAGGAGGAAAGGGGATTTGATTATTTAAATTGCATGGAAAAATATGCATACTGTCAAAACAAAGAAGAGCGTAGGAGCGTATTCTCACTTACACTTGTACAAATCAGGAGTAACTGCATCGAAACTAGTGGACTGATACCACTACAAACCCAATGTAAATATCAGTAAAATCAGGTCCACCAATTCAATATATAAGAATACCGCAGCTTTAAAGATCACATTTTATTGTGAATACTGATTGCCTTTTACTGACCCTGCTGTCAGCAAAGCTAAAAGTAGTTAAAACTGGCATAAAATATTTTCAAAATCCTGGTTACTTTTTTTCATTTAAAAACGCTTCTTACAATTGGTTTCCCTCTTTTTATGTGGATTTATTTGCAGTAGTGATAGCATTTTACTATTATTGCTTTTATTATTCATTGTTGTGAATATGAAACTGCACAAATTGGCAAGCATCTCAGGAAATGTTTTCATATCAAAACTGGGTTTAAACTTTTCTTATTAAGCTGTATATTTCAAGTTGATTGAAGCGTACTAAGGTTTGGATTGGCTTGGGTCACAGAGCATGAATTGAGCAACACAGTTCAAAGAACTCTGGATTGATACTAGTGCAACTGAGTTAATGATCTGATTCCTAAAGCGGGATTCATCTCCTGTAACTGTAACCATCGAGTTTCACTTAGGCTACATCAGTGCAGAGAGATGGGCATTTCCAGAAGTAATTCATCCTACTCTACCATAGCCATCAAAGATAAGTGAATGAATTATACTCTGTAGGCACCCCTCGCTCTCCCCTACACGTATCGGTAGACAAGACTATTCATTTAAAAGAAGACAATTAGGTATTAAATGGCAAGAATAAGGCAAAATTACTCTGGGCCCTAACATCTGAATAAACTGAAAAAAAAACCCAAACAAGATAAACTGCTTTCTCAGAAAAAAAAAATCCTTTAGCCTTCATTTGGCTGATATTTATGTAACTGCAGAAGCATTTAGACTGCATACGAGATGAGATAATTGTCGCAACTGGTTATGTTTGCTACCCCGCCTTCCAGCCCTTGGGCCTGAGTGGTTGCATACCCCGCGGTACCCTACAGTGCGGCATCAGCGCAGCCCGGGATGGGGTTATCGTAGCTGAAACGGCTCCCCCAGCTGCACACGTGTGCTGGTAGGTGCTGGTGTTACTCTACAGCCTGGTTTTAAATCCTGACATAGAAACAACTCGGAAATATTATGTAACTGGGAGAAAGTACTTACGTTGATTTAGTTTGGTTTTTAAAATGATCCAGGTTTTGTTTATGAATGATTTTATATCATTGCTGATGTACAGTGCAGCTTACAAGAATGCAAACTATGTTTTCTTACAATTCTCTCAAATAAAGAAAAGATAGCATTGAGGCTCATCTGATTATATTATACTTCTGTAGTTTAAAAGATTTTCCAATTTTATCTATTTATAAAATTACTTGAAGCTGAGGATTAAAGAGAAAGGTTTAAAGCAGAAAAGCTGATTTAAGACTGAAGATCTTTCTTAGCAGCATCCATTTAAAGTTAATCTTTGATCATCTGTGAAGCTGATTACCTAACATATAAAACCTATAAAAATTATCCTCTCTTTTATTATGCAATACAAACATTGTATTCTTTCAAGTTCACTTGATCATGAGTAATATTCAGAAAATTTGTTAACAAAACAGTAGTCATAAATGTTACAGAGAGATACAAATAGCCCATGATGGAAGGAGACAGAAGGGTAGCAGAAAGCTTTGTCACTGTCACTCACAGTAGTGCAATAGCATCGTGGGATCACAGAGGGGCCCTGTACAGTTCTCCCGAGATAGTGAAGGATTTAATATTTCAACATACTTGACAGAGAACATACAAGAGGTCCACGATATACTCTTACAATCTACCTATTGATTTCACATGCTTTTCTGCCTGGATACTAAATACTCCCGATACCCCTCCAAGCATCATGGCCAAAGTAAAAATTAAAAAGTCTGTTCAGCTTGCCAGATTTTCTTGTTGGGCCTCCTGATTATTTGCTTCTTGATTTCACCTCAGTGACTGTGTTATGCCAGCAAACTCAGTTTCTCCAGTCCAGCTATCAACAGTCCAACATCCACCAAAGGCAAAGGCCATCCATATAATCTCTTAATAGCAGAGCTCCTAAAACTGCTATACTTCCGTGTCTCTGCTGACCATCTCTGCCTCTTGGAAATTCACGTAAGCTGAGGAGGCTTCCACAGCAAGTAGGAAAAGTTTTCTGAAGTTTTCAGATCCTCACCCTTACTGTCAATAGAGGGGGGCGTTCTGTTACTTTATTCCCACAAGCCAAAGGGAGGGGGAGAAGACGGGGATCAAGGACAACACTACTGATTATCATTTATCATAATCTAGGCAAAAATTAAGCAATTTAAGAGTAATTTCTCAGTTTATAAATCACTTTGTGTCCATCTCTGCGCTTTTATTTTACATGCATTTGTTTTTAAATGCTCTAAGAACTTTAACATCTTCTCTGCTCCCATCCTATTTGTATTGCAAAGGTTTGGTTACCAATGCACAACGCCAAATATATGTAAGTCCAGAACAGCCTTCAACAGTTAGGAAAGCTACTGGGGCATCCTTCTTTCTATACCTTTGGAGTGCTTGTCTGTTGTTTTCACACACAAAGTGAAACAGGGTGCACGAAACCCAGGCTTACCATTACTTTAGCTAGAAAACAAAATCTTGCTTACCACAGATCAAGATTTTGCATTACCTAGGTATGAACCTTTCCATGTGATTTTTCTATTAAACTGCGAAAAGGTGTTTGTTATGCTTTCTGTCACAGAAACCTATCACACATGGGATTTGTGTTTCATGTCTATTATGTGCCCCCTAGCTTGAAATTAAGGGCAAGCTTAGTTAGTTTTGTATTTAGACAGGCTCTGGATACCCATTTTGAGAAAAAAAAAAAAAAAAAGATCTATTTTCAACATCTAATTTGGACAAAAAAGACTACGTGTAGGACGTTTCTGAGTAAAATGTGTCACTGGCAGATCAGTAATGCCATTTGCAAAGTGTTTTCATGTTGTCTGAAATTGCAGCTGTTGAGATGATTCTGGATAAAACCACTTTGCTCATTAAACGTGGCTTCACTGGCACAAAAATCTGTCCCGTGGAGTGCATTTTCTGAACTCAGATAAAATTAAAGAGGTGGCACTGGTGCAAAGATCCAGCCAGGGGAATCTGACTGCGGGACTTGGTGGTAGTGTGCTGCTTGTGGTACCTGATCCAGAGAGAACACAGAAGAGGGATGGTTCCCAGGCAGTACTTACTGTTTTAAGAACTGAATTTTTCATATGAATCACTTTTGCTATTTGTTCATGCTTGATCTTTGTTTCTTTATGATTTTAGGAAGCTTGGAATCGATGAACATTAGGTTCAATTTCATGGGGTTCGTAAGACTTTATTTCTCATAAAAAATGCTGCTCAGTGCATAAAGTTACTGGCACGTCAAGAACAATGATGTACTTTTGTTGAAAATATGTATCTGTTTCCCAAATGACTTGGACTGTTTAAAGAGTTTGTGTTTTAAATA
Organism: Egretta garzetta; assembly: GCF_000687185.1. Lineage (NCBI taxonomy): Eukaryota > Metazoa > Chordata > Aves > Pelecaniformes > Ardeidae > Egretta > Egretta garzetta. The sequence continues at coordinate 168,683 of NW_009259242.1, read as the reverse complement.
GCCCAAATTATACAGCTTGCTTGCTTAGAGAAATAAAATCTAATTTACAGTAATTAAAGCACATTAACCTGATTAAAAATTATCTCCATCATCCTATATTTAATACCTAGCAGCTTTGTTGCCGGGACCGTATTGGTTTACACCGAGAAGGGATTGCTCTGTCAAATAGGCACATTCAGCAGCAAATAAAATAGGGGAACTGGAGAAGTTGAAAGTGGAAAAGGAGTTGGTAATTTTAGAAGTGGTTATTTAATTTCCCATGTGTTTATCTGGCCAGCAGTAACAATTTCATGGGAGGAAAGGAAGAATATCCCAGAAGGTTTTTGAGCATGACACCTAACTGGGACAAACTACTGGAGGCTCAGAAAGCTCCATCCTGTCCTGGTGCAGCTGTTTTACAGTGACGTATAGGAGCAATGCACTTGGCTCCAACTTCCATATCTGCACTGACACCCAATATATAAA
>NW_009259242.1:167797-168205 GCF_000687185.1 Egretta garzetta | reverse complement strand
CCAAAAAAAAAAAAAAAAAAAAAAAAAAAAAGAGTAAACTGGAGTAGTGACAAGATTTTCAAAGCAGGTTAACCTCTGAACTCCAAAAGAAATTTAAACATGTTAAAATTGATTACTGCTGGTTTAGCATATCTTATTTTTGTAATTGGAGCAAACAAGTGGAAGATGTGAAATAAGGCCCTAGGATACCACTTCTTTAGACGTGAATTGTACTACGGGATCTTTCTGGAAGAAAGCATATATAAGCCCATAAGTTACCACCATGTGTTAAGTATGGGGCCTATGTTATGACCTATTATCACAAGAAGTTTTATGATCATTTTAGAAATAGAAGAGGTATTAGTCTTTGTTATTTCAATAAGGGAAAAAACCTTTAAACCTTTTAGATTCACATTCTAACCTTCGGCA
>NW_009259242.1:114047-167787 GCF_000687185.1 Egretta garzetta | reverse complement strand
GAAGTTAGGCATTTTTCTCCTGAACACTAATAGGAGTTTTTGGAACAGAATCACTATTACACTGCACCGCAGTGTCGCATGCAACCCCGTATTATTCTTTCCAGAGGACCAAATTCTATGGATTTCAGCCTTGCAGTAACCTCAGAAAATCAGAGGCATTACAAATATCTGAGTTGAATTCAATCTACTACCTAATTAAGTTGTTAAAAAATCTTCTTGGGAGAGAGACAGCAAATAGGTTGAAGGTATTTTTACCATCTACAGTTATCTACTACCTGTAACTCATGGTTCTTGTTTCAAAGGAATGTAAATTATGCATTTCAAGTGAATTGGGAGTTCATTAGTTAACAAACAATATGCCATTCCCCAGAGCCATAGATCCTACGTAATATAGAATGTATAAGGAAATCTATAACCTTATAGGTACCTGTTTTCTCTAGATTTCAGTTTGCAGTGAATAAAAAAGAAAGTGCAGTGTACCCTTATACCTTATAAACCTGAAGTATATTAAATATAAATCATTCTCATGCATCATATGCTACTTTTTAAAGGAAAAATATGCATTAAAAAGATTTGTTCAATCTTAGGTCTGCCTTCTAGCATCAACGATCAATGTGCAGTCTGATTAAGTTGTGCTCTATAGATTTCTGCAGTCAAGTTCATCAAAGAACCCATTTCTCTTCCTCTAATGATGCTTGAACCTAAAGTTCTTCTCTGAAGTACTTTAATTTTCACTTGGTCATTACAAGAAGACAGTGACTTAATGAACTGCAAATAGGAGAAGAAAGTAACATAAATCATTTTTGCATCCTTTTTTGTGGTATTAGCATAACTCTTCTTTCATCATTTTAATGCCTCCAGTGATTTCTCCACATATGATGGTAAAAATTAAATTATACTGCATTTTTTGCAATCCAGTGCACCAATAAAAATATAAAATCATTAGGATAATCAAGATAAATTGATGTCAGCAAACTGTAATATTATTTTACATTGTGCCACAGTAACTGTGAATTTTTTTTGCTGAGATAAAAGTCACAAAACATTTATCATAAATAATCAGTAAAAATTTTTTGAACTATTGTTCTGTGAAGACCTTCTCCAAGACACTTATTTAAAAAATATAAGCCAATGGTTTCTTGCCTTAGTGCTTCTGACTGAAGGTAGATTCAGGACTTAAAAGTGAGATGGTAATTTAAGATGTTTTCTTTCTCTCCTCATGTTTCTGGCTTCTCACCGTGCATACTTTTGTATAACCTTAAAAATCATGTTGCCGTTATATTTTTCTAAAATAGAAGACTAAATCAGTCACAAAAAAGAATATACCTGAAGACGTAAAAACAAAACAAAAGCATGAATCACATCAAAAGGTAGTAAAAACAGACTGAAAGGCCAGAAATAATTGCTGGTGTAATTCTTCGCAGTTTAGAGCACTTACGCTGACCTGGATGTGTTCCAGATATGTTCAGTTTGGAGCCACCAGGAAGTGAGAATACTGGAGGATTTGCCCGACAACAGCCTGATGTGCTTATCAAAGCAATACATAAGCAGTAAAAAACACGAAGGGGTACTTGGCTGGTTTTGGTCAGCCCATCAGCCCCAGCTGCATGTGCCTCTGTGGGCTTTTTGAGAAAGAAGCTTTGTTTCAAAGTCATTAAAACATTTCTAAAAATTCTACACTTCAATTTCATGTTAAAAATCTGTAGAATGTCAGTGGAGAGAGGGAATGCCCATAGTGTGGGAGTGCACTGCAATAGCAATAATGCTGTTTCAAAATAATTATGAGTGTGAAGCAACCACTATTCGTGCAAAGGGAGATCTTCACTGGTCTACCTTGTAAGTTACTACTTCCAGAGAGAGGAGGAAGGTGCCAAAAAGTAACATAATTTTTGGATTTGCACCAGATCTGGGCTTGTGCAGAATTATAAAGTTTGCTCAGCGAACCCCTGAACTAGGCAGCACCTTTGGTCCTCAGCTTTGTAGGTCGTAGCCTCGTAGGAAATGGATAGACCTTCTCAGCTCAGACAGAGAAGCTTCGGCTAACTCATACTGGTGGAAGCAGGACAAAGTCTGAGCGTACCAGCCACAGCATGGACCATTTGAAGATCTAGTGCTGACTGGAGGTTTCCCAGTTGTGTGGCACATATATCAAGGGTAAGGCAAGGAGTTGCTCCCGAGGTGCTCAGTAGCGGCTGGATCAAGCAGAGAGGGGTGCAGAGCAGTCCCATCACACGGGCCAGGACTTTGTATTTAGTACAAAAAGTACGGCACATACTGAAGGAAGCTAAAAAAAGTCTAAACATCTGAAAAGCAGAAAGGGGACCCAAGTATACAAAGCACATACAGCAGCTATATACAGCAAGTGATGGTATAGCGGAGGCCACAGGTGGCGCGCAGCCGTCCTCGGGTGGCTGTGACTGCCACTCGATTCACTCAGCTTACACTCTTCCCCCTCTCGCTCTCTTCATTCCCTTTGTGCACTTAAACCAAAGGTGACATTTCCTCTGCCCATTTTACAGTCTTTTTTAATGTTACACTAATTCTGCACCCATATTTTGTTTCTACAATCCGCCTTTCTACTAATGAAAAAAAGTACCAGTACCAGTGGAATGCTTGTTTTTATTCTTGAGTGCTGATTACAGGTGATGAGGTCCTTGCACTTGCCATGTTCTGGAAAGGCTCTGACATATACATACAAATAAAATTAATATTTATGGTCACTGGCGCCTATTAACCTTTAAAAAAACCTGAAATTAAAAGTTTGAATTAATTGCAAATGAATGGTTCAAAATTGTCATTTACACTTTTGCAGTGCAATGGTTTGAAAGCAGTAGATATTTCAGCATAAGCACTCAGTGAAAACTGGAATCACTGGTTATAAATGGATTATATGTAGGTTTTGGAAAATCAGAGTTTACTGAACTTGGCACTGCTGTACTTCAGCCTATCTGAACAGCATGTGCTTCCAACACTGAAGTTCTTTATAAAACGAGGATGGGGTAAAAATCACTGCAGTAGCTGTGCAAATGGGTCCCCCAGTGGCTTTAGGCATTCATTATTAAACACGAAGTAACACTTAAGGTACTGAACAACTTCAAAATGAAGGCATAAATCTTTAACTGCTTGGGCAGTCACCTATACGGGTAATACTCCAACAAAGGGAACTGTTTAGCTTCATATGCTTTAGTGGTTTTTATGCATTTTTTCTTCATTTATTTTAGAAAATGATCTTATTTCAATAGTAGCTCCAATGGGAGCTATTGCACAGTATTAGGCAACAGGAGCAGCTTAGTTCTAGTAACACACCTTTAAATATTCTGTGGTATTTTTGAACAAACATAAAGCTACTAGAGATTGCAGTTCAGCTTTATGAAACTCTGTAGTAAATACAGAATAAAGCAGTTCTTTATTAGACCTCTCAGTTACAAAGAGCCAAATGCTGTTACTCTTGCTACCACCTGGGATTTGCTCTAATAACCACCGGTGAAGGCGAAGATCTTTTTCCTTTTAATTACACACAATCCCAACTCACTGGCATTATCTAACTGTATTTAAGACTGGAATTTAATCCTAAAATATAATTTCCATCATTAAAAATTATCATTATTCTTTTGTGTATTTCTTGCGAGAGAAGATTTTCCTTCAGCTTTAAAATTTCATTTTCAGAAATATATGCACATTTCTTACTTTGTACGGCAATGGGCATTTTTTTATTCAGTGGTCATTGTTACCCTTAAAAACACAAATTTAAGAAATCATAGTCTTCTATGTCACTCTATAGTCGTTATACCATGTTTCACCTTTGAAATGCAATTTTAAGTGGTTAGTCCAGATTTAAGTGTATTTTACTAATTCTGTGTCAACTTTAATTACAACGTCAGTGATTTCATTTTCCTGAACAGCCCTTCTGGAGAGCTGGCCAGGCCCGGGACTGTCAGACCAATGCCCCAACTTCTCCGTTACAACGGTGCATAAACATTGCTGTGGGCTACGTGTGCTTGATTCCTCTGCCACCTTACACTGAGGAGGACTCATATTTTCTGGCAGTAATTCCAAGTATAATGTACGGAAAATATGCTTACTTATGTGTAATTGAAGACATAGCTTGTCTGGCCATATCTGTACCATTTGTAGCCACATGAAAGAGGAAAAATTCAGTTAGCGTCCCAGATCACATCCAATATTCTTGGCTCATTCTTATTCAAATACTGTTTTACTGATAAACTGAGATGACAGCAGTGAAACGCGAGATGGTAGAATCCCAGAATGTCTAATGCTCTTACTGTGCCATGCTATCTGTGTTATAAAAAACTAAAATAAATTAAATAATGCCACTTTTATTGTCATACTTCAGTACTGCAGCATACAGACATACTTTCAAGCCCTCTCAGGTCATCCTGAGTAGTACCAAAAGACCTGTTTAGAAAATCCCCAGCTAGGATCTGCAAGGAAGGGGACAGATTTCTTCTCCTTCTCTTATGTCTCTCTTGCACCCTCAGCAGGCAAGCTAACAGAATTTTTGAGCAAATGCAAGCCTTTCCCTTATCTTCTGTTCATTCTCCCTGAGAAAAAATCCCAACCTCTTCTTTCTGGGGAATAGAGTTTGCATTAATTGCTGCTTCAAACAGCATATACTTAAACATGGAAATTCAGTCTGAGATGAGACAGTAATGGAAATCTTGCCCCAAAAAAGGCAACAACTTTTCTCATAAGGATTCCAGTCCAAAAGAAAAGAGACAGAGAAAATATGCTACAGGGCACACAAAGAATCGATTCCAAACAAAATGTGTTTCAGAGTTCCCACAAGGCATCAGCAGCTTCTTAATGCAGTTCATTCACAAATTCCTTCAGGGAGCTCAGCAAATAAAGGCAGCTGATTCCAGGTCTATGTTAAAGAGCACATTAAAATGTACTCAGGGATTCAGGGAGGTGCTTAGGGCTTCCAGAGCAGCTGACACGTGGTTGACCACTCATTGGCTTTGGTCCTAACAATTTAGGCTGAGTTAGGTCAAAAGTCCCTAGTGGAGCTGGGTACCATTTTCTAATTGAAATTCAATGGCAGCTGAGTAGCTTGCTCCCTTGAATGTCCAAATCTTGTGTCAGTGATGGCTAAATGAACAGAAACAATTCTCATGGCACAGTACTCTATTTGTAGCTCTGCAGCCACCCATCACTCTAGTGTCTAAACTCATCTGAACCGTCTAAACTCAGTAGCAATTGCAGAAATCCTAATGGATTTCAAGGACTCTTCAGCAGCACCTCATGGTTTTGGCAGCCAAAGCTAGGCTATAAGCAGTAACTTCAGGTTTGGTGCTTTTCTGCTTTCTTTTCTTTATGCTTATTAACGACCTTATTGCAGCCTTTCAGTACTGAAAGGGAGCCTACGGGAAAGACGGGGACAATCTTTTTAGTAGGGCCAGCTGTGACAGGACAAGGGGTAATGGCTTTAAACTAAAACAGGGTGGGCTTAGACTGGATATAAGGAAGAAATTCTTTACAATGAGGGTGGTGAAACACTGGAACAGGTTGCCCAGGGACATAGTGGAGGCCCCATCCCTGGAAACATTGAAGGCCAGGTTGGATGGGGCTCTGAGCAACCTGATCTGGTTAAAGGTGTCCCTGCTCCCTGCAGGTTAGATGACCTCTAAAGGTCCCTTCCAACCCAAAACATTCTATGATTCTGTGATTAATTCAGGTCTAAACAGGTGTAAAGGTAAACTGCAAGCAAAAGACTGAATGAGAAGGGGGAAGGACCAGAGAAGCACTGAATCTGACTACATTAAACATGAAATTCTTTCTACAATAAATGTCTATTTCTGTGGCAAACTGTGGAGCAGAAAATATGTGATTTGGGAAGATCATCCACAATAATTTACCAAACAAAATGGAATATAAAGAAAAACTACTTTTGATAAACTTCTTAACATAAAAACTCGAGAGATCTTTCCAAATCCTGTTTTCTGAGAGTTTTCAAAAAAATACAAAACCTGTCCTAACTTAATTAAAAGAGAACACTTTACAGTGTGAAACAGCTTCTGAACTTGAGAGGTAGCAATAAAAAATCCATACAAATTCAAAACACGCAGCCATGCCAGATGCTTGCGTTAGTAGCTTGATCACCCACCCACATTTTCTTAAATCTCTTTTAAGGTTTTGGGCTACAGACTATTTCAACTGTTTTTATTCCTCATAGTATTCTATATAGGGAAATCACAAGGTAAGCATTCTGGCAAAGACCTATGTACACATGAATATCCTCAATGTACTTTTTCTTGCAGAACAATAGGAGCGTGGTTTTAATGGCAAGCAAAGATGACAAGGGGAAGAAAACTAATGAACATCTGTAAGTGATTGGAAACGTGCAGTGTTATTTACTGCACACAGATCAGGGCAGGGTTTTTTTCTCATGAGAAGAAGGGTAGTATATTAGTGTGAAAAAAAGGTTTGTGAATTAGATGTAAAGAAGTCCAAAAGGAGAAAATACTGCAGGAGAAGCAATGGTGTTGGAAATATTCTTTATAGTTTGTAGAACATCCACTGAAGTTATCAGGTCTGTCTTGATGCTTCATAATTTGATGCTTCTAGGATATTGTAAAATTCTATTTTTAGGATAAAAGAGATGCCTCTGTTTCTCAAGACTTCTGAGTCACAAAAAATCATATGTTTTAGCTAGACTTTTTAAAAAAGTGGGTGCCAAATCCGTACTGAAGGTCAATGGTGTCTAACTTCCTCAGGCTCCTCTGAAAAACTCAAGTTTTAATATCTGTAGAACTGGTTAATAGTTCTAATACCATAAAGAGCTAAAAGCAACAGAAGACTCGCTGACTTTATTGGATTAACACTAACCACTTCTCTCCCTAACAAAAATAATGAAATATCACTTACTGATCATAGAAGTATTCAACATAAAGCCTGCTATAATCTCCTACCATGTTCACAGAGGACAATATTTCTTTCATGCCTAGGGTCAGTAAATAAGAAGAGTTGTGAGCAGTTGTGTTTACCTTTGCTATTATTTAAATAAGGGGAAGTGGTGGTTCCTTAGGGAAGCTGTGCATCACGCAGAGGCTATGTTCATCAACAGAACGAGCTGCCACTGCACTGGGACCCCGGACACAAACAGCCATGACTACAGATTGGCAATGCAAACCTGAAAAAGTCCTCTTCTGAACAGGAAATATCTCTGTGTTGGCAGGCTGCAGCCTGGTACTGCGTGACACCAGCTCTGACTTGATGGAATTCACGGGCCAAAGTACCAGGCAGATGCTGGGTATTCTAGTAGCATCCAACTGCCAAAAATCATTCTGTGGTGCTTCTAGACCTGGGCAACCAGCTGTGAGACATGGATTCAAATGACCTGGAAAGAAAATTTGGCTTCGCTGAAATCGATGCCAGAAATCTCTTTTTCTTCAGTGAAGCCAGGATTTCATTCCTGGCAGTTGCAAAGCTTCTGTTTGTACTGAATTGTTTTCCTACTGTCAAGTGTTGTTAGATTTGGGGGGGAGGGAACTGTTTCTCCTGGAATTATTTCTGTAGCTGAGCCAAGATCTAGAGAATTTATCGGAAGCAAACCACTTCTACTTTTAATTTTCAAATGAAACTTGGAAACTGTTCTTGCCCAGTGCCAAGGAAACGAGACTTCTCTTTTAGCAGAAAAAAGTGAACTTGAGTACAATTTTATAAGTCAAAATAAGACATTAGTAATGCGGGCTTCAGAAGTGGGAGAATTTATAAAGTTGAATGCTGAGCCTTAGGCAGGCCCCATGGAAAGGGTTTGTGTCCAAAGCTCGGAGAATTCAGTGGTCAGTTACCTCATATTCTTTTTAACCCAAATACTACTTAGGGACACAACATTAGAATTTGAGAGCTCATACCATGCAGCTTTATGTGCTGGTCAATGAACAGCTTTGCTGTTGCTGGAGGCTACCGTGCAAGTGGTATTACATCTCCTGGTTTGCACTCAGCTCAGTTGCCACCATCACAGAATCGCAAGGGTTGGAAGGGATCTCGGGAGATCACCCAGTCCAACGCCCCTGCTAAAGCAGGTTCTCCTAGAGCATGTTACACAGGACTTCATCCAGGCGGGCTTTGAATATCTCCAGAGAAGAAGACTCCGCAACCCCTCTGGGCAGCCTGTTCCAGTGCTCTGTCACCCTCAGAGTAATGAAGGTTTTCCTCATATTCAACTGAAACCTCTTACACTTCAGTTTGTGCCCATTGCCCCTTGTCCTGTCACTGGGCACCTCTCAGTCTTCTCTTCTTCAGGCTGAACAAGCCCAATAAGCCATGTATCTACACACACTGAGATGAGCGTCTTGGTTGCACAAGTGAAATTCTGATTGCCTCTGTCCCTCCTCCAGCCACTCTGCGATGCCAAGATTAGCAGACCTCAAACATGAGGAGGCAGGTAGGTATATTTTGCAGCTTCACAGACAAGAGCTAAATATTAAGAATGAAATCCTGTTTTCTGTGTGAGGGAGAAGAGAAGGTGAAGGAGCCTGTTGTCCCCACACAGCAGCAGCCACAGCAGCCTTGCACCTGGCTCCCTAGGACTGGGAGCAGCTGCAGCTCCAGCCAGATCACAGCCGAGGTGCTCCAAAGCCACAAGGAGGAATCGCATTCCTAAGGACCCTTTGAAATAATTTGGCATTGAATAGCTTTTTTCCCTGCTGGAAAAGCCCCTTTTACATGTCAAAGTAGAATTAGCATGCAGACTTAGTGACCAAAACCTGCTTTTGTACCACCAATGTACAGTACCAGAGTTGGTAGTTTAGCCATGATCATCATTCACGTCCCTTGCTCAGTGGTATTAAGGGGGTTTCTGTCATGACAGAATAGTTGTCATGTTTAAACTCTAAGTGATTTTCTGTAATTCCATGTCTTAGTTGTCTCAGTTGGGCACAGAGTAATCCCTATGCTATTGGAAGAGGTTAAGAGAGTAATAAATGTTTTGATACCTATTTTTGAATTCTCCACAGTGATGAGGTATAAACTGACTCCATCAAAGCAGCACCTGATGTACAGTAACATCACAGACAAAGGAATTTTGGTGTAAATCCTATAGCACAGGGCACATGTTTGTACCAGCACGTTTTAGAAACATGGAAAATGACATTACAGTTGTTTTGGTACTATCAGTGCAGCAAGGTGTTATCTGTGAAATCAACTACTGATGTAGAAGTAGGATTCTTTACCTGGAGGATATACACAAGGTCTAATCACTCCTACAGTTGAAAGAAGGATTGAAGCTCAACATCTCTAAAGCAGAATTGCGTGGATTTCCCATCCTGGGATGCTCAAAGCAGCCTCACTTTGAATGTCCATATTAAACATAGCATTCAGCAGTAAATGACACCTTTTCACCAAAGTTTGGCACAGGTTTTATGTCTAAAATACAGGCTGGGTGATGCACATTAGATCCGAGTAGTAACCCCAACAGAAGATATTTGGAGGCATCAGAAGAACTGACCTTCCCAGATCAGTTTTCCTGTATTGATTTAGTCCTCGTTTCCCAGTGCTTAGTGATTGAAACAACTATTCACTATTAGAAAGCATTTTATCTGCTTAACTCATAACTAATTTTTAATACCTCCTGGGGACTAAGCCTGCATCCCTGTGCACTGGAAACTTCTGGATGCACGGGTGGAGGGTGCATGGCAGGGAACCAAAGTTAATCCCTACTTGATGCCACCTTGGTGAATATTAGGTTTTCTCCAATATTAAAGACTGAAACTTGTAATTGTAGAATGCAGCATGCCAAAATGAACAGTTTCCTGAAAAATGAACAGATATTGCTTAAAAAAAGATCTCTCTTAATTTTGTAGACTGTCATTTTACTGTAAATAGGCTACTTCTCCATATTTGGGGTTTAATCCTGCAAATATGAAGGCTATTTAAATAAACAGGAATTTTCTTTCTTTAGCATCCTGATTTGTCATTCATATGCAGTTTCCTGTCTGTACATAACAATTCACAAGAATGACACTGATATGAATACTCATTATTCCAACAGATAGGATATTTATTTCTGGATAGAGTTACACAGACCTAGTAGACAATGCATCAGACCAAATCACTGGGGTTGACTGTACTTCTATTATTGTATTAACCTCTGAGCTTTCCATATACCATGTCATTCCTTCTGACAATAAAAAGGGAGAGCTTCAGCCTTTGCCTTTATTTAGTTGCGCCTACAGTGTATTTTACAAGAATGTATTTGCAGTAACAAATCTTCAAATTTATTGAACAACTTAGGGCAGCAACCACTCTGTGAGGAAAATAACCCTCTATGGAAAAATAAAGCGCAAGTTTAGAACACGTGAGCAAACCAGTTGATTGCAGTGCTCTAATACTTTAGTTGTCATCAGAATAGTAATTATAATGCTAGCAGAACTGACAGACCACTTTAGGGGTATTTGAAAATTATTTTAAAAGCCTTCAAAAATTACTGAACTGGTGGAGCATACGCTCCCAGTGACATAGATGGTAGCGTTGCTTTGACATACTATATATGAGCTGAGTATAGCAATGTTCACTTGGGCTGGCTATTATTTCCCTTACTCATGTGGGTATTTGCATAAGGGTTGGAGACGATCTGCAGTGCTGCTCATTTGGAACTGAAATTTATTGTTCACTTAGCTCCTAAAAAATAATCTAATTTTTTAAGCCAATAGAAAATTGCGTGAATTATTCACCTTGGTTCATTATTATAAGATATTTCATGGTGACAGCACAGAAGTCATTATTTATAACATATGGGATCATCTTTTACCAAATGTTTTCTCCTTTATCTTCTTGTAAATGTCTTGAAACTATGAAGTAAATCTTGAATCATCCAGTCAAAAGTGCCCAAAAATGATAAATAGTCACATTATGTGCACAGGATTGCAACTGTAATGTTTCTCCCCAAACTGCATATTAGCTTTTACTTCTGAGAAACAAGACTTTTGATATGAATGTTTCCTTAAGTGCTTCACTTTGTCATAACACTGAATATCTACCCTGCAGTTTAGACACAGATGGAACAAAAATTAGGGTTAGGGAGACTGTAGGCTTCTGGTTTTGAAGGAGAGTGGACTAAAATTAAAACACAGATTTAAGTGTGAAGGAAAACCTATTACTTGCCAGGAATAAGCCAGCTGGAGTAGTGTGTGAGGGAGGGAGAGATCCTGTGTGTGTTTCTCTGTGTGTGTGTGATAAATTGTGGGAGTGAGTTTAACTGCAGCAGTCAGACTTTGGCAGATTGATGTAACAAAGAGAAGGTGACTTTAAAATACCAAACCAGAATTTTTCTTCTGGAATTATGGCCACAGCACAACCAAGGATACCATGACACCGAGTTGGAAAGCTCATTTTGTTTGAAGAGAAAATGCTCACCTGGTGTGTTACCAGATGTGGTCAAACCAAGAGTAAGACAGTTAAAATTTGGTGAAATCTTCTTGTTTAATTGCATTTGTAATCCCAATTCAGATAAGATGAGAAGTAACTTTCCTAGTTTCTGCAAAATATATTTTCAATTAAATAGCTGCTTAGAAGCATCATTACATGGTGTTTCAGAAACACCATGTTCCTCACAACGTTAAGGGGTTTGTCTGAAAACTGACCTGCCAGTCCAGCCAAGCCATCTCTAACTTTTAAGTAGTTCAGCTCCTGGTCCCATTCTTTCATCATCTTCACAAAGAAGCCTGAACTACAACAGGCTTCTGGTTCATGTCTTGAAAAAAATGTGCTGGCCAAAATTAAGCCCTTTTTTGTCTTAAGCTGCTTTATCATAACATCTTCTTTCTAGCTTTAAAATCCCAGAATGAAAACAATAGGGATTTTGTATTTATTTTGAGACTAGAATTCCATTCTTCCATTCTCCTAGTCTTTGAACTTTCTGCCTTTACGTATGTCCATGGCAAAACCCAGAACACCGCTGTTTAAATCAATGTTGCTGCTCTATTACTGCGAGCAGAATCTGGTACAGCAACAACTTTCCTGTTGTATGTGTACAAAATGTTCTGAAAACAAAACCAACAGGGCATAAATGAGCAGAATTTAGGTAATATTAGACAAAATACTATTGTTGCAGTAAATTATGAGGTGATGTCTTGCTGAGTTAAATCTCTGAGGAGCCCCAAAATTGTAACGTCAGGTACTATACTGACAGGTTCATGTAAAATTCAGTACAGCCTGCTACCCCTTGACAGCCATTCTCTGCAAGAATGGATGTGTCAACCCTCATCAGCAGCAGTGGTGGCCATTGCAGGACGTGCCTCAGTGCTCCTGGAATTTCCTCTCTAACAGGCCGCTGCGTGGGTGCTGTAACATCCCTGTCAAACAGACAGGCAGCTGGTCAGGGTGGAAAGGCCTTCCCACCGGTGCTAACACTGGCAGATGTTTTCGGTGTTCCTTGCAAAACAGTGACAGTTTAACTGAAAAGAAAAGACGGCACGATGAGCAGCAAGATGCGCTCCTGAGCACCTCTGTAGGTGACCTGGTAGGCCTGCAGAGCTACCTTCCATCAGCATACTACTGGGAAGGTGGAGGGCACGTGAAGTCAATATTCCTGGTGGACTGGAAAGAAAACCCCAAAGCAGTGACCAGCCCCTTTTTACAGCTATTAACTATCTACTCCTACTTACTGATGAAACTCCAAAGTGTGAATAGAGCATGCGGCAAAACAAGACATTTCAATGTTGTTTAGATTTTCTCCCTGAGCACCAAAAAAGCTTTACTTATAAACTATTTTTTTAAGAAGGACTAAAAATACCTGCCTCTTCCAGTTACCTTCCAGAAATCAATAGTCGGGAAAGCAAATTACTGCTCCTTCTCTTACATCTCTGCTATTGTGGTCTCAATGGAGTGAAATTACTTTACAGTTAATTAGATTTTTAAAAAATATAGGATGGTTTCTGTATAATTCCCTTGGGTGTTTCTGTACCTCCTCAGCTTTTTAACTCCATTTCCGGGAGATGAAGCATTGATTTGGAGGAGATTTAATAACCTGTTGGTAACTGTATAATTACCTGTAGCTGCCATGCTAGCATTGGCTAGACTTTCCAATAGCTGCAAGCAGGAGGTCAATACTTTCAGAAAAAATATGTATCTGTTTTAACAGCCCCGTCCTATAAAAATCATTTGGAGTTTTTAAAATGTGCATCTACTTCAGAGTTTTAGTTCTGCTCAGGAGTGTGCTTTCAAAGCAAATCTTCGCTCATCTCTGCTTACGGAGATTTAGTTCACATCTGGGGAACCACCTCATGTAACAGCAGAAATAAAAGTATCTTACATCGCTGGGGGGGGCAACAGCATGGTAAAAGTATCTTACATCGCTGGGGGGGGCAACAGGTATGAGGGTATGTGGGGGTAAGCGGGGGATCTCAAAGGCATCTGACAACACCCTTCTCACAGTAAGCTCCTCCCTCCAGCAATCCAAAACTTCTGATCTTTGGGACTGTGCATCTTCTCACCCAGGGTCTTGCTGTTAGGCAAAGGTACTCTGCAGCAAGGAATATATTTCAGAGGCATACTGAGAAAGCAGAATATTTTTTTAAGTATTTTGATTTCTCATTTTTAGCTATCATAAATCTACTGCTGACGTTTTATCTGGGTTGCTTAGGTGCTTATGCCTTGCCTTAGATTTTAACTTTATCCCATGGATAAAATATAAACTGAAACAAAATTAAAAAATAACCTTCACACGGAGATCCTTGCTACTATGGCTGGACAGTTTTCATGAGCCATCTTCAGCAACGCCTGCGCACGATGCTGTAGTTTGTAGTACAGATGTGCCCTCAGTTTCAATCTCTGGGTATTTCAAACACTTTCCTTTGGAGCTTGAGGTAAGCTCCTCTGGTGGGCAGCGTGCAGCAGCAGAAAGAAGCGGCACGCAGTTCACACATCTTTTGGAAACATCCCTCCAAATGCCATTACTATACTTGGGCATTGTGTGATCTGAAACAAATAGGTGGACCACTGTGACTTTCCAGGTTGAGAGACCACCCTGGGAAGTGCCTTTGAAATACCTGCGATCTTGTGCAGGTTCGTGAATTTTGTGGCAAAATATTTATTCTTCAGAAATACCTTTACAGGTAGCAGAGGAAAGTCTTCAGCTGCTCAGCAGAGTAGCATCTGGAGCATCAGGAACTCCATCAGCACTGGGGAAATCATCCTAATCCTTCCTTTTGTTTGCACTGACATTTTTATAGGGGCTTTCCTTTTAGCACATCATTGATTGAGCTTGAAATAGCATAATCAACTCAGTGGGAATTACCAGTAATAGATTACAGCCAAATTCTACTTGCAGTTATGGCTGTCTGAGTCCACATCATTTTGCTGCAGTTACTGTGCATTTACCTTGGGGTAACAGGGATCAGAATCCATGAATCTGCATTTCCAAGACAGCATGATACTTATAAACCTTGGATAGTAACTACTAATTGAACTTCATTGTTTAACTGTAGGTTGTTTTCCTCCTGAAGGGAGCTACCCATTATCACTAATTAACACTATTTAATCAAGATTTTACTTCCCTTCTGATTTTTTTAAAAGACATTCACATTTACACTGAATAGTTTCAAACCAAAATTTTGTTTCCTCATGTTTGACTTTAAATATATATATTTGTATGTTGTAGCTTATTACTAATTTTTCCTTCAATCTTTGTATTACTTTTTATCACCTGTAGTTAATCTAGTTTTGCTGAGCTTGGTTCTTTACAGGGAAAAAGAGAGTTATGCTTGGGTTTAAATGCTTTTGCCTCACTTTACTGATTATATTTACTGAAGTTGTGCTTGGAATACTAGGGGTTATTATTCACATCCTTTATCAGATTTTTATTTTCAAGTCATGCCCTATTTTATGGATACACTTCCCTAGTAATATCTGGAGTGCAAATTGGAATTTTGGGGGTTTTGATCCCTGCCTCAGTGTATGAACCTGATTCTCAGTGAGTGCTGAGAGCAGGGCCTCCCAGGTCCATGTAATTGCTAAGAGCCCTGCAGTTTGGTCTAGGAAGTGGATATAAACAAAATGAAGCCTTCGTTGTTTTAAAAGAAGTGCTTATTCCCAATGGATATGCAAGAAAAAATGAAAATACAACATGAAAACAGTAAAGGTCTTATATTAAAAGAAGAATCACTCCATATCTTTCTTAAGCCACTCATTATTTCAGCTTGTTTCTTGGGAGTCTTGAATACTTTAGGAATGGCCAAAAAATGAATATAATCAGTGAAAGCTGCTTAAATGCATCTTATTTGTCCTTGACTTAATGTGTAGGTGAGCCCTTTGAATTTTTGAGCGGTCATACCTTAACAGATAATAACAGGTATTTTGGATGCATTTGTTTTTTCATCAGATTTTCAAAGTAGCTCAGTTCCCAGTTAACAAAAATGGGAGCCATCACTCTTTTGAACTCCCAGTAGCTTCTGCTGTTCTCAGTTTGAGTTCCTGGGTTCAAAACACTTCTGAAAATGTGGCCCTTGTTGGCTGACTCTCAGAACTGATCAGAGTACAGGTAATGTCCACATACTGGAAGAGACATGAACACAAACTGGAACTGGCTATGCTGTCAGCTGGACAGAGAAGCGGGCGACAAGGCAAAGTTACAGGTCCAGCATCTGAACTCCATTGCGTGAAAGAGTTTGAGCAGTAAACCTCAAATCTTCTCGCTTTTCCCAACTTAGTGAAGTGAGACTGTGAGGAAAGGAGTCACCGATAACACCAAGCGTGTGCCTAATGTCACCAGAGAGGAGGTGACTCTCTTTTCTCCACAGATACACTGTTTCCATGTAATAATTTAGTTATCAACCTCTATCCAGTTTTTAAACTATTTTAATACTGACTGACATTTTCTTTAAATTGTAACTCGTGCAATTTAATGATAACCTTTAATTTTATTCTACGCTGGTAATGTAATGGGAAGCAACAAAAATAGTGAGAACTCAATTCCAGACATTAGAAATACTTTTTATTGGAAGAATGTAAAAAACACACTATAATGTGTGAGAATTGTGCTGGCTTTCAACATTTTGTTTTCTTACAATTACCTGGCACTAGTTCGTGCATGATTAATATTTTTATTACTGTATGGAGTAAGATCTCTTCTACCCTAGATAGATTACCTAGTTTTTATAAACATTAAGGATTTCCATGTCCCACTGACTAGGGGCAACTAAAGTTTCTGAGCTTCTTTTTTGGAAGACCAAACTGCTTATGAGTAGCCTATTTACCCACTTGCTCTGTCCACACAGAAAAAAAAAAAAAGGTTCTCTGCATAGCAATTTCCTATGGCAAAGCAAAGAAGTCTGGGTCATTTCAGTCAACATGTTTGATGACCTGAGCCTTTGGGTCCCTTTGTTTAATAGTATAGTGCAGAAAATATACTGCAGAACTGATTAAATATCTACTTGAAATACTAGTATAAATAAGTGCTTTAGAGCCCATTTCTTTTAAATTGTTTGCATGTTTGAAAAACAAATCATTCTTTAATGTGGCTTTTGCAAACCTTGCCTTATCTTTCTTTTTTCCCCCTTGGTCCAATTTTTATGCACTGTTCGAGTGTGACAGCTGTGGTATCAGAGACTTGGGAACCCATGACTTTGGAAATAATTTCAAGCACTAACTTACAAGAACTAAATATTGCTGCTTTCCAATTTATGCTGCTAATTCTGTCTCCCATTCTAAGTTATGCCTCATGAAAAGCCTGCAGATAGGAAAGGGCTGGCAGTCAAGGTGCACTTATAAAAAGTTAGCCACGAGTTTTAGTTTGCACTTTCCATTACCTTCCGCAGGCAGGGAGGTTCACTGTGATGAAGGTTTTGGGTTTTAGGTCTAATGGTGTGGTTTGGCTGAATGAACTCTCTCTCTGTCAAAGGAGATAATTTTTACTGGGTGTGTATTGCCAAGGCTAATACCAGCCCATTTAGGTA
Organism: Egretta garzetta; assembly: GCF_000687185.1. Taxonomy (NCBI): domain Eukaryota; kingdom Metazoa; phylum Chordata; class Aves; order Pelecaniformes; family Ardeidae; genus Egretta; species Egretta garzetta. The sequence goes on along the minus strand of NW_009259242.1, from coordinate 150,874 downwards.
TTTAAGCTTGTTTTATTTTGTGCAGTCAAATTGTACCCTGAACTTTCTCAGGTATAACTTACTGGAAAAATGCTGTTCAGGAAGCATCAGAAGGCATTTTTGTAACTGGCAATGCAAAGGCTACGATCCCTTACAGTGAGTGAAATTCTGCTGAGCAGGATTTGGTAAAAGGACATAGGAAGGCACAAAAGTGTATAAATTTCTGATTTTCTCCACCCTCTCCCCCCAGAAAGTCATAGAATTTCTTTAGTTTTGTTATAATCACATATACTACAAGTCAGCCTGGGCTGAAATTTTAACTATTCAAATTAAAAATTCTTAAGACCTTTTTCACAGCCGATGTTAGCTACAGAGCTGTCCTGCTCTCATTGCTGTGAGTACAGTGATGCTGACGTGCAGATTTAGGTCAACTGATGTCTGCCTGATTATGCTGATGCTGTGTTCACTGCTCGCACAGCATACACAGCTTTCATGTACGGGTCTGTCCTCTTAGCCAAACTGCTGAATTAAGAAGTCTGTATACATAAAGAGCAGTGTGATTCAACTTGGGTCACAGAATCAATCAGTTAATATAAGTTCATCTTTCATTTCCTAGACTGTTTATCAACACATATGCATATGGACACAAGTGCATTCGGGGGTGACTAAGAGGCAGGGATACAAAGATGATTCAGATGAGTGGATCTATATTTCTTCAGACCCAAATATTTTTCCTTTATCAAGAACTGTAATGCCATATGAACACCTACATGGCCTTTTACTACAGTCTGCAGGTTGCAACTTGTTTAAGGGTCCAACATATTTAGCAGATTCTACTCTCTCGTGGTCACCCCTCCTACCAACTTACTGGGCCATCAACTCCTGTGGAACCAAGGTCCTCAACTGGCTATAACAGTAGGCATGAGGACTGCACTTCATAAAGACTGTGAATCTTCTCCGTGTGTCCTCACTGGCATGTCTAATTGAAAAATGGGCAAAGCAGAGGCCCAGAGTGAACTGAGAGCAGAATTGGAGCCTCTGTTCATTCACCTATATTAAACAATAAACCAACTTTGACCTGAAACAAAGCAGGCAAGGTGCCTGCTTCCCAGTCTCCACGCATGCACCCCCATGTGCATTCCCTCTTCCCTCACCCACATCTGGCGCGTGTAACAGTATTGTGCAAACACACTTGCATATTTATAGCCTGCTGTAATGTTATTGCTTGTTTGATTTTCTTGTGCACACAAGCCTAATTAACAGCTATCACTCAATTTATTCTTGATTTAAACATAATTAACATTATGCTTAAGTAATGATTTTGCTTATGTCTACTAACTGAAGCCAAACTTGTCAAACTATTGCTCCATTAATTTAATTCTTCCTCTTGATTTAGGGAAATTCAATTACTCTAATGCGGTTAGTCGTACAGTAAATGTTTTCAGTTCTCTCCTGTTGCTTAGACACTTCCAGAGTATTTTCTAGATTATTGTAACTTGTTGTCTAGGGAGTGCATAAGCAAAAAATGGTATCTTTATAAATTGTCAGATGTACCTGACTATTCTGTATAAGTTCTGTACCACAAAAGGCATTAGCTTCATTTCGTTTCTAAATAATCTACCAAATGTCTTTTCTTCTACAGTATCATTTTACAGTTGGGGAAGAAAGTGATCCAAATAATTATTATGATTGACGGTCTTTCCTGCCACTGTTAGCCCAGCACACGTTGGCAGGATGTTCTACAGAGGCTGGAGCTGGGCAGGAAGGGATATTCCCCCAGAAACGCCTCTTTTCCCTGCAAGGGGCTGGGTGCTGGACTTCAACAGCTGAGGCTCCAGTGGACACGTGCCCTAAAAGCTACACATGGCAGGGTGATCTTACAGGCTTCACCCTTGCTCTGTGTTTTCTTAAAATCCTTTAACCCTGCCCCACACCATTGCTATTATATGCATTCCTACTTGGCTGTTTTAAGCATATGTTTATTTAAGTTTTTAGCCATATGAGCCTTGTTAAAATCATGGAATTGCAACTGCTCAGATCATTAGTGAATTCTTTCCCCACATTAGCTGGAGGGGAGTCTTTCAAATATCAGTGTGTCACCTTAACTTATTAATATGCTGCAAGATCCAAAAGCTTGTTACATATTCTGGTTATTGACATCATATGAGAGCTTAGGAGCAGAGGTAGTATCCTTAAGGTCTCTGAGAATGCATTCTGTGCTGCACTGGATGACTAATGCCATTCACTTGCTAGTAAAATTCTGGTTCTTTGACTGGTTTTTAGCTGTATTCCTCTATTCAGCTACCTGGAACAAGGCAAGACAGAGATGCTGTTATGATGTCTCCCAGGACTTGAAAAGATAGCCCAGTAGCACTATCTCTATTGATGTAGAGATAGCAGTCTTGTGAATATTGCTGGCATTTAAGTCCCTAGCAGTTCAAAATATACCCTGAATGAGAGAACGGGTAGAAAAGGACCATGTGGGAATCCAAACACAAATGTTCTGCCTTAGAGAGCAGCATGTTGTTAGCTGCCAGCTTTTGAAAGGTTTGTGGTCATTTGGGGGAAATCGTCAGCATCTACTATGACGCTCCAGGAGCTCAGTGAAGGCTTGTTTTATTCAGTACAGCTGGGGACAAGGGCCTGCATTTTCTGAGTGATCAGGCCTCTTAAAATCTCCCTTGATAAATACAATAAATGATACGTGCCTCTGCTGTCATCATTTGAGTGAAAAAGATGTGGCTCGAAACTTCCCCAGCTCCCACTGATGCTAGAACTCCAAATCCAAGCGTCCTGTCTATACTGCAGTTTATACCAGCCATGGATAATAGATACAGCCCCTCTTAAACCACAATCTGTCTTGTATTTAGTATCAATTAAAAAGAAATCCATGTAAACTATTACATAGTTTCCAGATGAAGACTTGAAGCAATTTAATTAAATTGATCTAAAAGTAACCAAGTCTTTCATATATATATATCTGTATGCATACCCACACATTTATATTTGTATGTTATATATTAGGAATACAGAAATGGTGGGAGCCCACAAGACACAAAATGGAAAGAGGAAAGTGTTTTTAAGAGCTCTAAATTTGGCAGGGCGCAGAAGGCAGAGGAGTATTAGGCAAAGGGAAATCAAACTGTGAATAAGACTGCTGTGCCAAGAGTTTTGATTAAACGATGCCTGAGTTGTTTCCCGTGAATACCTTACCCCACCTGGTGCACCCTACCCACACGTTACAGATTTCTCCCCACATGGAGCTAACTTAACCGTACAGTGCTGTTCTTACATATGGTTATGTACAATTACACACCTTAAGCTGTGAACAATAGCTGTGTTACATCTTAACTTGCATGTAAATTTATTCATGTGTCTAGTACTTTCTGAAACTCTAAACATAAAGATCTAGCATTCGAACATGGGGCACCTCAAGACCCCATCAACCAGGCAATAGATCAAGGCCTGCCATCCTCCTTGCCACTCACAGCGGGGTACATTCAGGGCATTAAGTTGTGCATTTTGTGATGTCCTACAGCGAGCACTTCATCCAGACCTTTGCTGACACTCGCGTTACCCACACACAGGATGGCACAAGAAGGGTCACTGCTAGTTGCTGTATATAGCCTTTTGCTATTGAGATGACGTGATACCATTTCAATCTAACTGAAGAGGTCTTTCTGTCAAAACCAAATAAGATCTTAAGCTTTCCTTAGAGCCAAAAAATCTCACAAAATTTGGGGTAGGGTGCTGCCTCTTTCCCCAGTAGAAATAGCCCAATTCCAGCTAATCTTGCTATGGTTTTGTGTCCAAAACCTGGATTTCTTTTACAGGACAACCTGCATCTTAATTAGCTTGTTGTGAATTCTTAAACATTGCACAGATCTGCAAATCTCTGCATTTTCCAATAATCCTCAGATCTCCTATACTGCCGGGAGACAGTTTGTCATTTCTTCTAAAACAAAAATCACCAAGGACTTTTGAATCTTAAAAAACCAAAACTATTTGGACAGAATGAAGTAGTTTATTTCAAATAAAACTCCAGGTATGTGGCCCAAATTGCCAGGTGGCCCCCGTAGTTTTTAGGCAAAGGCATTTGTTTAAATTCGTCTCTTGTGTGCACATTTGCTAACAGGGGGTCAGTAGCCACTTGACTTGCACAAGTAAACATTCCCACCATTTTTCAGCCATGCTAGTTAGGGCAAGTTGAAAATTTACCCTAAACCTGATTTAGGATCTCATGAGCCTGATTTATATGTGCTGTGCTATAAATGATCATTGACTGAGTATTCAGAGCAGAAAACCAAGTGAACTATACATAAAGAATAACTACTTATCTTCGCAAGGCATCCCTCCCTGTGCATATTGAATACTTTATCTTTTCAACGGGCACTTACAAATTCTCTGCTATAAACTCTAGATCTGGTTCTCCTCTCACAACAGTGTAAATCAGTAGCAGCTATACCGGAGCCAGGGGATTTATACTACAGTAAATCCAACATGAGAGAAGAATCACTCAGTTTCACATTGACATCAATAAAAAGAACACCAGGCTCCATGTAAATAAATGGGAAGAAGCTTCCTGGAGCCCGTTCCTGTTGGCAAAAGGTATTTGACAAATACATTTTAATGAGGCCCTTTTAAGCTGTGTTATATTTCACCTGGTGTTTATATGGTAATTCCTAGAAACTGGTTTACTGCGTGAAATATAAGATACTTTGATGCAGTCATCTATATGTATATGTGAGAACAGGAGGTTGGGTGTGTCACATATGGAGAAAGCGTACAATTTAGGGTTCCCAAATGGCATCTTTACATAATTGTTAGAAGACTTAGAGGAGCTGAATAGCTGTGGTGGTAAAAAAGGAAAGAGAATCATGAAGCTAATGATAAATAAATATTTGCACACACATGCCACACAATAATTACTAATTTAACGTCAGGAGACAAAGAGGAACAGCTGCTAGCTTTATTTTCTATAATAAAAAAGTTTGTAGGAATTTAAATGTGGTACTGATACCATATTTGAATCCCTTCCTGTATTTTGCAGATATTGTTAAATATTCCCTGAAGTTATCCTTTCCTGTATATTTTTAGTAGTAAGCAGAAGTTTTTCTTTTTAAAAGTATGTGGATTCTGTGAAATGACAGGTTCTGCAGTAAATAGGATTTTGCTTTAGAGCAATAAAGAGGAAATTCGCTGGTTATCAATCCAGCGTATTGCACAGATCGCAAATACCTTATTTATTGGGTCTCTCAGCAAAAAGAATATAATTTGACAGTAGTTTGAAAACAGACCTCTTGCATGTCAGAGACAGTATGAATCCATGGCTGCACTGGTTTCAGCAAAGATGGTTTTTAAGCAACGTTCTAGTATTAGCTCGCTAGGGCCAATTAGCTGCCAGCGGGATCGTATTGTTTCTGGCTCTGGGGCTGCCTCTGTCAGCAGCAGCTCCAACTCCTCTGTTTGAGCACATCAGGCCATGTGGATATGCTCACCACCTAATTTTGTTTCGCTGAAATGCTTCTGTTTGAGCGGAAGCGAAGTAAGTCTGATGTGGAAACCTCATGAAAAGCCAGCCTGAAGGTTCAGAGGGTCGGGGCAGTCTGCACATGTTAGTGACAGCGAGGTAAGGGGAGGGAAGAGAGACTGCAGGCCCTGTGGGACCCGAGAAATGTATCAGCGTGGAAGCAAAGAAGCGTCCTGCTTTATCCCCCAAACACTGCGGCAGAGAAGTTAGAATAGAAGAAATGTTCAGCTCTGCTAAGCCAGCCCATAGCAATATGGAAATGTGGTAACCTGCAGCTGAAAATGGAAATTTAAGCCACTCCTGAGATGCATGCGAGAGAAGGTAGGCTCCTCCTGTGGATTTGGCCTGGAAAAGAGAATGTACTAAATGGCAGCATGACAGCTGTATGGAGTTACTCGTGTATTACAATTTTGTAAGAAATGAATGCTTTGATTTTGTCTCAATTCATGTTGAATCATGCTGCATCCCGTAATAAATAATCAACAGTAATTTTCAGACACCGTTAACATTTTTAGAAGCAACTATTTAATATTCAAGCGCTTCTTTTTTGTGTAATTTATCACTGCTATGAGTTTAGGGGGGCTTTGGGGAGGTGTTCTTGGCTTGTGCTAGGATACACACAATCAGTAAAAATCTTCCTGCTTGACAAGTCAGATTTTCCTTGCTCATTTCTAGAGTTTTCTTTTGAAACCAAACTGTCTGATCTTTCTAAAAAAATTGTTTACTGCTCTTTTATCACCGCTTGCTTTCATAAATGCTGTCAGTGCCTATGGTACCCTCTTTACTTCAGAACCTGCCCATAGCTGTATCCTCAAAAAGGTGATAAAATACATTTGATTATCACTGAAACAAGCTTGAGAGCCCTGTTTATAGGATATCTCATACAGTCATGCAGTATTAATTCCATTTGTGTGCAAGTTAAGCTGTGAATTCCAAACAAAATAATCGTTCTGCCTCACTAGGGTGAAGGATGAATTTTAGAGTATAATCAAGTTCCAGAAAATGGAAACACCCCATGTCATAAATGAGAAACTGTCTGCATAGTAAATACCACAATTAATTAAAAAATGATTGATACTAACTAGAATTAATTAATAGCAATCAGAATTAATTCTTCTCTGCTGCACACTCTTAACCTGTAAATGGAGTTTAAAACTTTCAGTGAGTGGTTCAAAACTTTCAGTGAGTGGTTTAAAACTGGAAAGCTTGAATGAAACTTCCTAAGATGCAATGTTTCTCATCTCGGTGTTGTTGTATGGTACATCTATACTGTAGGCTGCTAAAACATCCCATAGCTGTTGCGCTCACAAAACTGAGCCCAGGATTAATTTTACTTAACTTTGGAAAATAGAGGAGATTGATCAGAGAGGAGCTCGTATCTCCCCGCAGTTTCATGGGTCAGCCCATGGTTCTGACCAGTTCCCTTCCCCTTAGCCAGGGCTATTTCAGAGCTCTGCTGCTTCCTTGGAAAGGTGCTTCATTGACTCCTGCGGCCATGCCAGGGGCCATGCCTGCCTGCCACTGAAGGGCTGCTTGTTCATAGCAGTCTGAGCCCTGAAAGTTGAGCTTCTAGTCTGCAGCTCTCCCACTGATCTCTGCAATACATCTGAAAGCGTGGAACTGGAAAATAAACCCAAGCCACCAAGTTACATCCCTTCCTAAAGCATAATGGTAATCCTTTGTAGTGTTTGTGGTTTGAACTATTGCTAACAACTGCACCAGTAGCAGAGACCCTGAAGATAGGCTGGTCACAGATCAGAAGGATATCAGGAAACATGAAGAAGCTCCTTAATTAATTTCTAATCCTTTTTCAGCCTTAATCTTCTTTTTCATAGTAAGATCTGGCATTACACATTTTCTGCACACATGCTTTCTAGATGATGTAGATTAAGTCTTAGGTCTCTGATTTGCTAAAACAGCATGTTGGTAGGTTAGCTATTACTGCAGCCTTGTACTGGAATACCGCAGGATTATTCTGTCTGGGCTGATATATTCAGCTAAAATATTCATTAAAAGTATGTGAAGTTGGTCCAGTCATCCAGGATTTTAATCCATGCTTTGTTCTGTGCTTCACGAGGGTTTGTTCAATCTCTTTGTCATAGCTGGTGCTGCTTTACTTTTGCATTTATTCCAGAATTAGACTTTGCATATAGCAGCAATGGGGCCGGGGAGGGGCGGGGGGGCAGGAGGACTCCTGAATACCCTGTGGCTAGGGTGGGGACACATTTCAGGAATAAGAACAAAAATACTGCAAATAGATATTTTCAGTACATACTGGTTATCCAATTATAATCAGAAGGTGGGTTTTTTTCCTTACTAGCTAATGGTAGAGTGTCCTCTAATTTATGATGTGAATACAGAAAATAAATGGATAGGCCTCTTCTACTAACGTAACAAATATACACGCAAGAAAGACAGGCAGCAGTGCCTGCTGAATGATGAAGCCCTGCGCTCCCAAGAAGACTAATCTTTTCTACTGAACTTTTTAACACCCTGTAGCAGACTCTGAAGCTCCCAATTTGAGACATTTGAAGCATGTATGTTAGAGAATTCTGTCCCTATAAAATTCTGTAGCAAAATAGTTTCAGGATCCTATAGAAGGATCATAATGGGCTTTTTTCGGTGCTTTCTAGAGAAGCTTCTAGATTTTCCTACAGTTAAATAGGAATTTTCCATAAAGATAGGGAGGTTTTTTAATAAGGAGTTAGTCAAATTTATAACTACCTGGACAACTCTCACCTGACCTAGCTTCTGCTGATTCCAATAGGAGAATATCAGGCTGTAACTACAGTGGAGATAGAGAGTGGTACGTTCATCCTTTCGAACTCAGCAGCGAAGGTAGGTCAGTGCTGACAACGAGTTTTGAATTGTCCCTGTGTCATATGCTTGTACAGCACTAACTGATCCACATTCAGATAAGAATATATAATCTGTCCCACAGCCTTAACCAGGAGGAAAATGTGTTCACCAGCTTGGATGAAGCACTGCACTATGGAAATGAAAGGTGGAACTTCTACTGAGCATTTTCAGTTGAGTAGAACACATGCGTTCTTGTTTTAGGTATCTTGATTTAAGTATCTTTCAGACAGCAAATTACAGAAGAAATTCGGAAGTTCTTCTGCAAACATCACAAAGAATAGAGACACAGAACAGATGATGGTTTTACCCAGAAGAACAAAAGACACTGGGGACCTTCCCACATGTATTTAACTTGCTGCAGAGATACATAGGAATAGGTACTGTAGGAAAAGCAGGCTTATAACTGCGCTGACTACCCATATATATAGGACAGTAAAAAAGAGAACAGACTAACCAAATCACTGAAAGATGAAGGCAAAAAAAATCACTTTACACAATTACAGATGAAAACATTAGGATTAACATTTTCCTAATAGCCTAAGGGACATATTTAGGAGTTTCCTAGGATTATTAAAAGCAGCCCTCTCCATTGAAATGTTATGACTCACAGAGTTCTGTTTACTCAGCGCTTCTGAGAACAAGGTCATGTCTGCTAAGGTGCCTGGATATGGAAAAAGTTGACCTGGATCAGTATTTCTCAGGCATTCAGCATGTGTGGTCCACTTCTGGTTCATCAGCCGCAGGTCCCTAGAATGGACTCCACTGCCTCCAAGGGATTCAGCTGCTGCCAGCTAGTGAAGGAGGAGTTAAGTTACTGACATTTGTCTCTTTGTGCCTCTCATTTCAGTGTGATGGCATCAGGGCCCGGAGTTTGAGGAACACCATTTGGCCCAGAGTGTAGAGTTTTTATTTTACAAGCTATTGGTTTGCTTTGGTTTTGCTTTTGTGTGACAGGATGTACAAGGAATGAAAGGCAGGGATTTAGGAGTATTAATTTTTTTTTTTAATATATAAATGAAAAAGACAAGAAGCAATAGTATTTGAACCAGAAACCTGAAATCCCTTATAGGTGATTTGGCCATAACATTTTTATTCAGGTTTTTACTCAATACCTATTACTACGTTGTCAATTGTCAGCTTGTATATATATCACATTTAGTTCAGTAATCCCTTGGTGGTTCTGTTATGCTTTATCCTCTACAAATTTATGTTGCAAGTCTTTTCTTTTTTTTTTTTTTTTTTTTTTTTTTTTTTGTGCTAGGAAAGCATAAGCTGGTAGGAAAAAAGAAAAAAAAAAAAAAGAATCCTTTTGTAAAAGACCTGGCATTACACCCTGAATACATAGCCCTGGTGAGACATGCAAATAGGCACCTATGTATCTGGATAATTATGTATATGCTTTTAGTCCCCAAATGGATTTGTATATATACAAAACCACAGTTTTAACACATGAGCTGCAGTCACTCTTGAGGTGGAAGTTAGATCAAAAATATTTTTCTATTTCAAACTGAAACATTTTTGGATGTTTGCCCCTCAAACTGGAACATTTTTGGATGTTTGCCCCTACCTGTATTTCCTTATAGTCTAATGTGTGCAAGAATTTTGTATTGTTTCCATTTTACTTGCCTGCTTTAGTAACAGATGCTATTATCGTATAAACCTTCTGCCCATTTAAGCAAAGAGTAATCTAAATAGTCATGCAGGTATGCAAGCCTTTTTCAGTAGGTAGACGGAGCAGACGGTGTTTGAAGACACCATTATATTCCTTAACATGTGGAAAGCTTTCATACATTCAGACAAAAAGTAAAATTAATTCCAACAGTGGTGAAAAATGTTTTTGCAGTTACAGGCAACTTTTTAAATGTTACACGTTGACGTAGCCACTGGGTTTCCATCATCTTTCCTTTCTGAGTAATGTGATTAGACATAACGTTTTATTGAAGCATTGTGTGTACCATATCTCTCTAGCAAAATGATCTGGACCAGAGGTAAGAATGTGTCTGCCTGCTAAATGGTGAAGATGTTTAAGTTATTCTTCTATACGTGAAGAAATATGTTGTTGGAAACTCTTTACAATTAAGAAAAATAGCATCCTTCTTCCCTTACCATGGTGGATCATCTCCAACTTATGAAAGCATTGCCTTTCTCCACCCTTGCTATCTTAGGTTACCTCTAGAAACTCCTGCACATTCACTGCTCATGCTAACCAAAGCTCCCGCTCAACAGCTTCAGCCCTTCGCTCAGCGACATGCCCGTACTTAGGGATGGAAGTTGTCATGAAGGCTGTATGCAGCATGTGGTTTGGCGACTGAAATCGCCTCTGAAAAGAGGAAATCTACCACAGAAACTTTTAGGTAGCCATGCCTGCCTGGTTATTATATGCAGCAGATTTAGCCCGGTGTCCTTATTGCAACTGAATGTCAACAATAGAAGGATAATGGATTAGAGTTCTAGCAAAAACTTCCCTTATAAATTCAGCCATTTGCCAATTCAGTTGGTGCCCTACTTTCAAGACTGTCATAGCAAGCAATTCTCAGCAGTCTCTGCTTATTAAAAATGGAGTACTAAAATCAATATAGCAATATCTTGTTGGAGAAAATTCAATTTATCAACAGGTTTGTCATTTTAAAGATGATTAAAGGACTTGTTTATTAGGCATCATCTAGACTTTAGAAATAGTTGGTATGAAAATAATAAGACATAAGCCACAATAGGCTTACAAATCTTTCAATTACATCAGGGAGAGGATATTTTTCTGTAAGCGAGGGCCTGGAAGCATTTCCTGTCTTTACTTTAGACTGTATCAGTCACCAGTTACACAATAAAAACCAGTGCGGCTCACAGATTTCAGTAGCTCAGGGGCAGACCCATTATTCAGAATCTGTGCATTTAAAATTGTTAAAAATACCAAGTGCGCTGAAATGTTCATTAACATCTTGTAAGAAATACTTATTCTGATCTCCATGAGTTAATTTTTGAAAGACCCGCTTCAACTTCTGCCTAAGTCCTATCCAGTTACTAAGAACATAAGCACATTTAAAGTATTTTCCTCTACTGCAGGTGAGAACAACAAATCTGAGTGCGAGAATGAACTCTAAAATTTGTTTTTGTCTAGGATAAAGAGAGCAAGGCTGTCTTTATGTTGTCAATAAGATGCTCGGTACCTTTCAACTTCTCAGCTGTAATTCACCACAAATAGGGATGTGAACACACAAGCACTTGTGCAAACTTGGGAAAGATACCACTTCGGGGGCACTTGGGGGAATTCAGCCACTGGTTTGCATGCTATAGGGAAGGAAAAAGGTATAAAAAGTAGGATGAAAAGCAATTGCTAATAAATGGAATGCTGATCCATAACTGAACACGAACTACTATTATAAAAGATTCTTCCCAGGAAGATAATAAAGCTGAACTTGTTAACATTATTGTTTCAACAGATTAAACATTCTTGAAACTCTTTAGAACACATATGATAAAACACTCCTTGAAAAGGAACTTGTCTTTTATGTCTGGAAAGCTGAGATCCTACCTAGTCAAAATGGTATCCCTGCTGGAAGAGCATTTAGTCATGCTGCCTCCTAGCTGACTTCATCCCATAACCCCTTTCTCTTTTCCTTATGGACTCTTCTTCAAAGCCAGATAAATCTGTGTTTGGTAAGCATGGTGACCAAGAAAAACAGAAATAAACTGATGGTAAATTGGCATGACATAAAAATTGGGTTTTTTAATAACCTTCAGAACAGTTTCTCACCATTCCTTTATGATTCGAGCTAGTGGCAGTGTCTTTCACTCTGCATGGAATAAAACATGCTTGGGAATGATGTAAGAGAAAAAATGCTTCTTGGTATTCTGAGCTTTGTGTTGTTTTGATTACTTGTAAAAATACTAATTTACACAACGCCAGTATACATGGAGCTGTGCAAAAGATTAGGATGTGGAACAAAGAAACAGCTCTTCCCCCATAGCTGTGCAATCTAGAAGCACAGCAGGCAATGTGGGATGGGAAAAAACCAAACCAAACCAACAACAGAATAAACACAAAATCTCTTGATCAAGTTTTAGCAGAAGAGTGCTCATAAGCGAAGTCTTAGGAAGCTTTCTGATTGAAAGAGTTTTGTATATACATCCAGCGGAATGATGACGTACACACATAACACCAATTCTGGAAACATCAGAGGAGGCGAGCTCTGTGCTGTCTTTTAAACTGGAGCTCAAGTTCACGCTGTAGCCCAAATTTCCCAGTCTTCCATCCAGCTAGCACATTGACTCTCAGACACATTTGAATTAGAGGCATACTGGAACACAGAGAAGATTCTTCTAGTTAAGCTAGAATTAATGCTTATTTGCTTTAGGGAGCTCTACTTTAAAAAGAAAAATGTAGGTTTGTGGGTTTATTTGATGTGCATTGTTGGGGAAAAAAAAAAGAGTTTGGGAAGAGAGTGAAATGTCAGGAAAAGCAAAGATAAGTCCAGGATAGGATTTATTTGTTTGTTTTTCTTTTATTTCTACCTCTACTGCAGTTCCACTGTTTTCTCAACTTAAAAAAGTACACAAATGCTTTTGAGGCAGATAAACCGAGAAAAGTAAAACAATCCTCTGTTAAACAGGAACAGTAATATCTGTAACAGGAAAGGACTGATTTATTCACCTTCCTCAAAGAACTAGAAAAGGCAGACCAGGACAAAATAGCTCTCTTCTGCTGCTCAAAAAAACCCCAGTGAAATATGCTACTGGGCAGAATAGCTCATGGTTTCTGCATGCCACAAAGGATTTGCTTTGACACATAATGAATTTTATTGAGGTCAAATTTCAAGTTATCTAAATACTAGTTTACCTCCAGAGATACAGGGCTCAAGAAATTATTTTGCAATAACTATGCGTTTTTTCCTTGGCAGTGATTTGGGAGGCAGCATGATATTGTCAAATACACTGCTTTCAAAAACTTGTTACAGCTCTGCTAAAAAAGCTGATAAAACTTTTGTCCCTTTCATGGCTAAAAAGCTGAGCTTTATAGATTCTTCTTTTCATTTCCACTGACTTATAATTTCAGTAAAGCATTACCCTGCTCCTCTGGCTACACCACGGCTCAGACACTGCAATTTCCCTTAAACAGGGTTCACTACATCGCATCTTCTTGGAACTTCATGGATAGAGTGGTCAGAGGATTTCAAAAAGCAGCAGCCACTTCATTGTTTTAGAGGGTTTATGAAAACTTAATAGGCATAGAAAATTAGAACTTCCTAGCAGCAAAAGAATTAGAGAAATACTACAACAAATGGGGGTTTCTGGCTCTTGTAAAATTGTATCATTAACCTTAACAATGGTATGTTTTGATGGCGGTGTAAAACAGATGAACTTTGAATGCACATCCTTGGCCCTGCTCAGAAAGCTGTATGCTTCTCCGTCAGTCCGACAGCAATTGAATGCTCCAGATGCACAACAGCAAGAGGGTTTTGCCAACTTAATAATCTAGGCCTGTGTGTGAGGACAGACATTCTTCTTCCTCTTTCTATTCACAGAAGTTAATCAAAAAGAAAAGATTTTATTTGTGTATATGTATATAGAAAGATAAATACATCTAGAGAGAGACATGCATATATACATACATAGATACATAGATGCAGGTAAATAAGGTGCTGAGTGTATTAATAATCTACACGACACTACAGTGTTATTTGACCACTTAACTTGAAAGATACTTCCCAGATCAATTTAGCACAGCCTTTCTGCTAATGCCATATACTGATAGTAAAGTAGAAGATACACCAACAGTTTAAAAAGTAATTTAAATCAATCGACTGGCTGAATCTCATCTGTTCAGCAAGGAAATTTCTTTTAGAAGTTGTGTTAGAAATGAAAGTACTGAAGGCAATGTACAGGCAAAATAAAGATACTGGAAAGTCTGAATACATTTATTAATATGCAGTTGATCAAATGAGATATTAAACATCTAAAGTCTGTCTTGCTATATGGAAAATATAAGGAAAGTGAAACACAATAATTTCAATGCACGTCCCATAAATTTCCATCTGATCTGGATTCCATTGGAAAACCTCTGGCATTTCAACCAAAGAGCTCTGAAAGAAGAGCTCTGAAATCCAGGCAGCTACCAAAGGTCAGTGCATCTCAATATCACTCACTAAAAAAGGACTCAATTAGAACCTCAGGATTTTAACATATGCAATTTTCCATTTTAAAACCACATAAAAAACAGAAAGAGCAATTTTCATTTATCTGGATTTCTCACAAGTTTGTAGGCTTCTGTACCACTTACAACCTTTTGAAAATTTATGTAAGCCTTCAGATTTTAAAAAAGCAGCTCTTTTGACATCCCTCTCTCAGAGACAAAAATTATCCTTAACACAATTTTTAATGCAGATTCTTCAAACTAAAACCTTGTTACAGATTGCTAGACTAAATTAGGGTAATGACTTCTCCAAGCCCCAGTTATTCTCTCAATTACTTATTGACTTAGCCTAATTCTAAACTAAGGTTAACAAACTAAAAGGAGCACGCAAACGTAATTTTTCCCTCTTTCATACAACGTTTGTAACTGTGTCACAGCACAGGGTGAGACTTGCCATCAGTGCTAAAAGGTGGCTACGGAAACATAGAATGGTGAATAGCTGATTCTGGTTCTGCAATCACGCAGTATTAAGTCTAGCTTAGAACGCCCTGAAACGTCCTTTTCAAGCACTAGAGCATGACACAGGCACCCACGCTTCAAAACAAACTTGAGTTCTCTGCTAATAAACCAAAGCCTCCAGAATCTACCAGAGTAAAGACACCCCCGTGTCTGCTGCTGAAGCACTAATAGCATTTACTTGAAAAAAACTGACAGTGGTCTCAGTATGGAGACTTTGCCCCATTCTGCATACGACCACAGAGAATTTAGAACTTGACATAATCCCTGCACCATTTCACCTGGCTGAAGATACCTGGGATTATCGCTGCCTTATCTGCC
Organism: Egretta garzetta; assembly: GCF_000687185.1. NCBI lineage: Eukaryota > Metazoa > Chordata > Aves > Pelecaniformes > Ardeidae > Egretta > Egretta garzetta. The sequence continues at coordinate 135,542 of NW_009259242.1, read as the reverse complement.
TGGTACCTGCATGGTGCACAGCTCTTGCCGCATGCAAAGAAGTTTCTTCAGGTCACTTTGCAACATAACTTGTTTTCACACATCCCTCTTCCATGGCTTCAGTTTGCCTGCAAATATTAAGGCTGTAGGTTTCAAGATACTACACACGAGAAGACGGTAAACATTGAGATCCAGTCTGCTTTCCTACAGCAAAACATTCTTCATTATTTCTTTTTTCACCCCAAACAGATGTGATGGATCCTTCCACGCCAGAAGCTCTCAGCATCAAGATACTTGCTCCACTTAAAATCTTTACTGGTCCCTCAGGCCTTCAGCCAGCATTGGTGGACGTAGATTCCTTGTCCAGTCACAGAAGCCCATTTTTTCTGCTTACCTATTTCAATAATTTGATTTTCATTTTAAAATATCCAATGAAAGCTCCAGGATGAAATTCACCTACTACCTATAGTTTAAATGTAGTTGGAATATTTTAGATTAAGGAGAGGACACCTTCACTCTAAAGCTAGCGTCCACGCACAATTATTAATGCTAGACACCATAAATTTGCCTGCATGTTTTAAGCTTCATAGTTACTAACAAGCAAAAATCATTGCATTAATGGAGTAGTGGAAATTCGATAAAGCACTTATTATCCCTAAAAGGCAGCATGTGGCATATAGGCTCGGTGGGGTATTACAGTGTCCCAGGAGCAGTTTCATTCATTCGCATCCTGTGGCATATAATTATCCCAGACTAACCATGACCCTGCGGGTCCTCTATTAAAATTATAATTTTGTTACAGAACGGTGTATACATTATTGAAGCACATTGTTTTGATCACTGAAAATTGACATATTGTGCTCATTAGCCAGTAAGCCTGAATATTTAATTTATGAGGTTTGCTCCAAGATTTTTTACAGATCAGTCACTTAAGGGAAGTAAACAGGCAAAACTGCAGAGCAGTGAACGGGAAAGATTCTTACTGAAAATGGTGCTTTAAAAGAAAAAAAGAGTGTCATGCCTTATGCTGATACATGACACGTTACATTAGGCAGGTAAATGGGTTAATTGGACTCATTAACATCATTTCCTTTGTAAAACTTTTCAACTAAGAAGATGAAAAGATTATTTTAATCTTTACACTTCTCTCTTACATTCTACATTTTTCACATGGGCCTTTTTTAATCAAATATTGATGATGGTGATGCCTGTTGTTCTTCAAAGCTTAGCGATTATATTGCAGCTCACTGTATCAAAACTCTGGTATTTCCTTATCTTTAATTCCTCTCGCTCCACTTTTTTTTTTTTTTTTTTTTTTTCATAAACACAACGTAAGATCTATCAGATTCTTGCCAGAAAAGGAACTGTGGACATTTTGCCTATCTGATGGCCTTCAAGCAACCTACTGAGCCTGCATCCTCCAGACACTCAGTTGCAGACGAGAAACCTGCTTGACTGATGCAGTATAGCCCCCAATTCTGTCCCCCAGCTGAAACCACCACTTCAGAAACTAAAGCCACAGATTACAGTCGTATCACACAAAAAAGATTGGGTTTAATTTTCTTCCTGGTTGCGGAAGCCCCCATGGTATATAGGTGAATATATACGGGATGGGTCAACAGTGCTCTCTGCTGGCAGCAAGGAAAGCTTGCAGGAAACATAGCTGGCATTTCCCTTAAAATTCCCCATCAAAAATAAAGCATGAAATAGTTTGAATACATATCTATGTCTAAGGCCCCGAGACATTTATAGGCAAATCTATAGAAGATCATGATTTTACAAGGTCAAGAAGCGTCCTGTTTACTGCAAACACGATTTTGAACACGATGTTCTACTAGCAGTGCTTCCGCCATTTCTTTACATGCTGTTGCGTACAACGATTAAGCATAAAGATGACAGCAGAGAAAAAGTATTACGAAAAATAACTCTTCAAATGTACAACTATTCATCAAATGCACTTAAAGAAAACCGAATGCTCTGTAGAAAACAACTGTTTAAAAACAATTTAAAAATTCTTATGCGTGTGTCTGCATGTGTGCACACACACAGAATACTGCAGGACAAGGATAGAGCTCTCAGAATTTTGGAAAATCCATAAAACCATTATCTCCCATTTGATTATATCAACCTCCTCTTTAAGGGAAGACTTCAAAAAACAAGAATACCCTTTTTAAACAACTGTTAAATAACTCAGAAGAATAAGTCTGCAAAATAGTTTTATTTTCCAGCTTGGGTCCCCTCTAACAACAGCTAGAAAATCAAGACAGCAGCACAAAACTACTTCTAAAACTAACTGGATTCTATAAGCACAATACTAAGAAAATAAATGTTCTTGTATAGCCATTGCTTTGAAATAGGGCAATGTAATTCTGCTGCAGAGAACTAAGCAGTGTGCCATAGTAGGTTACATTTGAAATTCTAGTTTGGTGTGATGCTTTGCCACCATCCCTAAAGTCAGATTTCAAACCACGGGCTTGCCCTGAAGTCTATGTAAACTCTGTTTTCAAACCCTGAAGCAGTCTCTGGTTTGCACAAGAGAAATACAAGGTACTACAGTACAATCAACTTAAATCAATGAGTACAGGACTTTATATCACAGGTCAAGATATATGGTCTGGTCAAGATACTATGAACAACAATCAAAAACATCAAAAGAAAGGAACTTGCTTGTGGGACTTGTACAAACAAGATTCACTTTATCACTGCACTTAGAAACTCAAGTTCAGGCGTCCTGAGCTACAGAGTGAAATTTTGCATAGGCTGATCCTGTCTAAGTGTCAGGAGGAAAATAAACCAGCCTGGCATGAATGTTGACTTACCCCACTGAGACAAAAGACAATTGCAGAATTACTTTTGCATTTTTTAAGCACTCTGAGACCCCCAGATGGCAGATGCTGGGAACAGTTTAATATTAGCATTTATGTTTCATGTTTCCATGGAGCACTTGTGCCTCCATGAACCTGTGAGAGAGAAGAGTTGAGCAGAAAATCAATGGCACAGTACAGGTTCCTTAGGGTCCCTGCTGCACTTGCTAGGCCACCCGCTGCTGTCCCTACATGCATTCCAAATGGCCAAAACCAAAGGTAATGACAAAGTATGTGGCATTAATAGTTCAGGACCTGCTAAGAGGGGAGAAAAGCCCACCACACCCAGAGCTTGCAGATCTGCTTTCCTGTCACGGCTGGAATGTAGGTCTCCAGGAGGAAAATGTGGAAGCCAGGTGGCAGATGACAGAAACTTGATTATTACAGGATATGAAACTGGGGCACTACAACACCTTCAAAACACTCTTCAATCCTTGATGATTTGCTTCCCTACCCATTGTTTTTATTTTTGTCCTAAAGAAAGGAACATCTAATATTCCAGATAAGATCCAAGGACACCACAGCAGGCAGCCGTACACAATTGATTTTCTTGCTTCCTTACATTCAGTGCTGCTCCACTGGCAGGTAATGATACAAGTTTAAAAACGTTCTTGGAACTAATCTTCAGACCTCTCTTACTTGAATAAATCCAAAACGCACTCTCGCTATTTTGTAAAGGCCCCTAGGAAGCAGAGACCCTGTGCTACCCCTTGAAGAAAGGTGACAGTGAACTGCGAACGTAGCATTGGACTGAAAGTCAAAGAATCCATCTCAGCTCCTTCTCCTTTCCTCTTGCATTCCCTGCTTACATTTCTAGCATGGCTCTGCCCTGAAACAGGCTTCTTTTTTTGTCACTTCTGCTCAGGGTTTTGAGGGCTATTTTAACACAGATTGTAATGTAAAGATGTAGGCTGCAAAGGAAGTTCTGAAAAATATTTAGTTCAGGACTAGTTGTGGAAGAAAATACAAAGTGAGCAAGAGATACAGATAACTAGGACACAACAAAAATGCTTCCACAAATGCAGGGTTGAAAAGTATCATGAAAAAAAAAATGTTTCAGGATTGTTGTGGATTTTTTTTCCTAATGGTCATAAAGCTCTGTAGAGTTTCAAGATAAACACATATCAAAGACTCTGTGTTTATCAGGTATGCATTTTTATTGACTTTGCTTGTGTTCCACCTTTCAAAGAGCAGAATTGGGAAATTTTTGTGATCACAGGACCAGCAAGTTATACACAGATACCACATGAGTATACAGATCTCACTTACAAACGTAGTATAGAATATATTAGCAGTGTGTGGCTGTCTTGCATCAAGATAAAGAGAGAGAGTAATGCTGCTGGGGAATTATGTGCCCAAAGCTCTGTGAAGCAAGAATTAAAATGAATGAGATTAAGGAGAAAATAACTACATCAGGAATATGTTAATAATTTAATTAAAGTCTACCAAAGTTGAACTATTCCACAATTAAGGTTGAAGCCCATCAACACGCTCTGTTCTACTTGGGGATTTTGCCACAGGTAAAATTACCCGTTTGGAAAGGTTTCTTAACGTATGAGGAAAATGGGCTCAGCTAAGAACGTGGTGTGACCATTAACTTGGACAATGGTGGACTTCGCTGTTTTCTCAGACAGGCTTTTACTGACGTTTTAATATGTTTTCTTTAATATAGTCTCATTTCTAGTGCATAAGATAAATGTGAATATTGATCCTTTTGAAAAACAGGAGGGCAAGATTTTGTGCTCTTTTTTTTTCCCTAGGCTTGTTTGCTATGGTTTCATCTTTATATAACGTTCAGGTCAAACAAACACGGAACAAAAAGGTTACTTCATAGCAGGGCAAGAAGCAACACAAAGGCCATTACTATGAAGGACTTAGCATCAAAGATTAGTCTGACACATTAACGAAATAGTTATATAGATCTTAACAGATCTTTTATACTATCCTTTTAAATTATCCTATAACATTTTATCCAATCCACAGAATGGTATAAAAAATAAGTACTGTGCTTTCTGGAGTAGCAGATATTGCTGACTGTACCAGGCAGAGTCAACATCTTTCCCATAAGGCGCCCTGTCTTCATACTGTTCATCTTGTAGGAGAATGTACAAAATACAGAAGATACCTCCTCATTAACTTCTGTGCCTGCCGCCTTTTACAAGACCACACGCAACTTTGCTTTCCATAAAACCAACTCAGTTTGATGTTCTAAAATGAGTGTACCTTCACTTTAAAGGCGCAGTACCATAAAATATGGGAAAACCTTCTTGTATCAGTAAGCTCACATAGTGAATAAGATCAGAACCTTCTTTTTCTCCAGCAACCGTTAAAACTGCGCATAGTGAAAAGACAATGCATTGTTTTCTGCTGAAAACAATGGAACACCACTTTTTTTCTTGCATTGTTTTTGGCGTGACACTTTCCTACTGAGTATAATGCATTTGTGGACTTGGAGCTTGGAAGCAGAAGGTGATTGCACTTATGTGATAGTATGTTCTACACCTGTAAATGGGTATACTTGAAATGTACACTTTTAAAGGTGAGAAGATATTGGGTTTGTAAATAGAACAGACAATATCCTGCACCGCAATAAAGAATTTCACATAGCATTATGGTGGTACTTCCCATAATTAAGCACAGCCTACTATACTATCTTGGCAAGTCCGGAAGTCTCCAGAAATAAAAAAAAAGGTTCCTAAATATTTCAATCTTTCATGCAGATGGAATCTGAGTAGATGACAGATATAAGACACTTCTATTCATCTTGTAGTAAGCAAATGCCTACAAAAGAAGCGACCATTAAAAGCTGCCAGTAATGGCGGGATACATTAACACTCTCAAGAAAAGAAATGGGCATGGGCATGTCATGAGCAGTTTGGTCTGGAATCCAGACTGGTATCTGTGGCTACTCTTCCCTTGGGCACAACTCACAACAAGAAAACTAGCGCTCCACTTGAACCGAAGGAGGCAGATAAAAGGGCAAGACCTTTACATTGAAGATCTTGGATTTTGTCCTTCCCGGTGACAAGTCTCTGTGCCCATGCATGAGATTTTTTTAGTCTCACTTCAAGCATTCCTCCCTCCCTACAGGTCAGAAATGAGGCGGGGCAGAGGCTTCACTGCATGACTGGTGTTCTTTACCTGCACTTACATAGGGAAATTCTGGTTTAAAACAGTCAATACAATCTCATGACAAGCACTGCATTCCTATGAGGGGGGAAAAGGAAAGACAAATGTTACTCCTATGCATGAATTCACCGCTTATCATTTCCCCTCCCTGCTCTACAGGGAGTTATTTGATTCATATTAGGGGTTATTTGGGTCACTTTTACCTTGAGAGAGAAAATAATGGTACCCTAATTTGAGATTTGTACCAATTTAAGTAAGGAAAATGGATTCTGAATATTTTGCATAGTTGCTAAATTTGACTGAGTGTTCAGTGAAGCGTGGGTTTCCAAATGTGAATAAGAGGCTTTAAAGCATTTTCCCCTATTTGTTTTTAAACTACATTTGTTACTTATGATTAGTAATTTTATATCGTTCATATGCAGTGTACTGAAACTGAATTCAATAAACTGACCTTCTTCCACCTATTAAACTGAACTTGTTATTTAATTGTTATGCATGCAAAGTCAAGCAGAAAAACTAAGGAGCATTCATGAATAGGATCATTGTGTTTTATTTGCAGTGAAGAGGAATATTTGTGTTCATGACTTTTCATAAGAAATTTATTACTGCTTATTTTGAATGGGAATAAATATAAAAATAGAACATCTGTATCAAAATTTAAAAAACCACAACAATCAAAAGCTGTTCAATCTCATCCATTTAGTTCGATTGCACAGTCTGTTCAGTGTAACTTTTTACAACATACCGTGCAAGAAAGCAGGTCATTTAAACTCAGTAATTAGTATTACAGATAAAATGACACTGCAGCAATGTTAATTACTATAGTACTGATGTAGTATAGGATATAATACATAATAGTCATGTCTTTAATTTTAAATTGAAGTGCAACAAAGCATATTATTGCTACACTTCCTCTTCTTAAAGAAAATGAATGTTACTCAAGTGTACCATTTGTACCCATGCAGAATGTTTTAAAATAAATCGCAATTCTACTTTAACTCAAACTGGCATATTTCACTTTCTAATGGCATAAATTAAGGAACCTCTTGCTATAGGAACATTTCCAATGACAATGGAAATTATGACAGAATTATATTCTGTCTGAAAAATTTCCACAATAATTTTTTTTCACTACAGCAGCTGTAAATCAGTTTGCAAATGAAGCACAACATTCAGTCTTTTTAAAGATGAATCTCGAAGAGCATTACAACTATTTGAGGTGTACTAGGCACTAGAGATATGTGATCAAATTGTAATTAACTGTGTACTGCGAAGGCTAAAATATCTGGTGATTGTAAACATAAAATATTCACAATGAAACAAAGAGACTTGCAGAGGAGGGCAATGAAAGTTTTTACCTGCAGCTCAGCAGGAGTAGGGCTCCCTGTTTATGAATAACTGTATCTCCGCTTTTTGCAGCACCTTTACTTTTGGACAACTTTGTTATAAATATTAAAAGAATGAAAAAATGAGTTAAATTTCAGATTTGTTCAAGTGCACTTAAATAATTTATGTCAGCTGAAATGTTCCCATTTTCAGTGCAGAAATTTTGTAATGAAGCCATTATTCAGACCTTGCATAAAAAATAATCTAAAAGCCTACTTATTTAGAAGTATAATAATCCTATTCACTGTGTTAACCATGTGCCCCTGGCTACAATATGCACATACGGATTTAGCAAAATATTTGAATATATAGTGTAAGATTCAAAGTAGAAGTTGAAGTATAACCTCAGGTTGTGCATTTCATCTCACAACAATGTATTGCTACATTTAAATGAAGGTGGTAAAGAGCAAAATTGAAGTACATATAACTAGTTTCTAGGATTAAAATAATTTTTGAAAAATATTTTTTTTTTTTCTTTTTACCTCCATTTTGTTTAGGTCAGTGGGACGATGTATAATACAGGGAGACATGTATCTCTACGACTAGACAAAGAGCATTTGGTCAACATCTCTGGAGGGCCGATGACATATAGCCACCGCTTAGAGGAAATCCGGTTACACTTTGGAAGTGAAGACAGCCAGGGATCAGAGCACCTACTCAACGGACAGGCTTTCTCTGGAGAGGTATGTCAACGTATTTGGAGTTAGAAATTAACTGGTATGAATTAACCACTTTCCATTGCAGCCTGAAGGTATTTGCAAACTAATTTGTACTGATAAAAATTGTTTCCCTTTATCCATTCTAAAAATCAGGGAATTACTTTTTTTTTTTTGCCTGTGCACTGCAAATCGTGAGACTCATATCTAAAAGTGAAACTGTTGTATTTATTGTATGCATAGACACCCTATATTTTCATATGCACTACTTACAAAGCAATCAAGTGTCTTTTGATGGGTCCTTTAGGTCCCTAGTAAATGCAAATACCCAATTAACCACGAAGTAATACTGGAAGTGCTTCAAGTTCTTATAAAAGTGCTACTTTTGCTACTCGCTGGTGTGTAACACTTTACATCAAGTATCATTCTGCCTTTGATTCATGTAAAAATAAGGTGATACTTAATTTTAGAGATGGTTCCAGAGAAGCCTGTGCTCAAGAAATAAAGTTAACTCCACAAGTAAACCCTGGCAGAATTGGTACTTGCTTTATATTTTAAACACGTGTCTGTAAGTGTCGTGATTTAATGATCCTGATAGCTATTGCAGGATAGCCCATTACTCTTGATGGATAAATATTTTAGTCTTGTATATGGAGTTCTTTTTCAAGATGTACAGTAAAGTTTGCAGACTTTCTGGTAGACAAAGCAGAATCTTCCCATCCTTCTTATATAGGAGCATTTTTACATTGAAGAAATGCACAGGTTTTGTAGTACCCCATCCTTCATCAGCTTGTGCCACGTCTGTGAACTACCTAGCATGCAACTCTACTCCACAAATCTTAACAAATAAAATAATGCTTCAGAATGACCGTGTATTACTATAGGGATTATTTTTAAAGATACTCAAGGTATCTATCCCTTTGCCGTTCTTTCAGAAGACAAAAATGAATAGTTTTCCATAATAAAGCACTTATTTTCTTGGAGATGAATAATCAAATTACCATCTGTCCTATCTACCACAGAGACTGGTGATGAGTCAGTTAAGGCGTGGCATTTTCTTTGGCAGTGTGCAACAGCAGTTATTTAAGAGTAGGAAATTAATTGCAGAGTTGTCAAATGATGGTATTATAATTGATGGTAATAATTTCCTTTGTTTTATAAGCTACATGGATGTATAACATAGCCAGGGGCAGCTTTTTTATGAAATTATTAATGTCTTACACAACTGACTTCTGGTTGCCTTTGATAAGTTCTATGATAAGTGAACATATAACATATTACTCCTTTAGAGCTGAAAGTTAAGTATGTGGTAGTAAATAAGGTCTTTGCTTTGCTAATCAGATTTACAGAAGAGCAATACTCAAACGATGGCAGGTTGACTGAATGAGAAGGCAAAAATCTGGTTGACACATACCACTGCACTTGATGTGATGTATTGGCATAATTTTAGATATTTTTAGTAGAGTTTTTAAGTTAGAAAATCATCAGTCATAGACTGTAACAAAAGGTAAAAACGTAAAGTGTTGTTTTGCAATGCTTGATGTTAATACTTAACTAAGCTCTTCTAGTTTTGAAAGTAGGAGTTCTGAAGTACTATTAACGCTTGATATTATTTGCTAACAGAGACCTCAAGTATTTCTTAATAAAAGCAGAAAAGCTAGCTAAGTGGAAACCGCTGTCAGTCAGTCAGACTTGCACAGCTGGATCCACAGTATATGCAGGACTCATCTAGTTATCTGAATTCCTCCTGCAGTGAATAGAAAGAGATAAGCATCTTCAGCGGATGATCATTCCTGATATGGTCTCTTAAGACAGGACAAATCACTCTGTGAAGCCACATCTCCCTTGACAACAGAGCAGAGACAAACAACAGGCCAAGTAGCTGAGACTAGACACCTCCTTTTCAGATGGCGAGATGAATTCTGTCCTTTGAGGATGTGTTTTTCAAAGTTTCAGATAGTTATTTTGGGCAGCTAGACAGGAAAGTTCCAATAAGGTCAAGTATTAATTACTAATCTGAGCTTGCACCTCCACAGTTAACTCTTACTTCCAGACCACATTTTGTTTCCCAAGTAAAGCACAGATTCAAATCAACCTATTCAATCAGCTGAATAGCATGGGTGCAAATTTTCAGTGAAGGACAGCAGCTGACAGTGTTCTTAGAATATACATCCACCCATACAAGTGCTGTCCATATAAATAAGTGATAAACTCTCAGCACTGGAAGATGTAATGTCTACAGTGCCCAGCAACTGCAGTAAGGAAACTGTAGACAAGGCAGCCGACTTTATGAGAGAGTACATGTCCTTATAATGTAACGTATGCTTTCAAGACTGTTGCTGCTAATTACTATCACTTCTGGATAATGCTGTCAGAGGAGACGGGATAAAGAAAAATAATTGCATAAGTGCATTAGTTTAATTTAGCTAGTGCAGGTAAGAATAGCAATGAATATTTGCTGGCTTAGTCTTTAGCAGGTGCAGGCAACCAGAGAAAAATCATTGCAGGATTACACTGTTTGACCATGTCAACCCACTGTCCTGGTTTCAGCTGGGATAGAGTTAATTTTCTTCCTAGTAGCTGGCATAGCGCTGTGTTTTGGATTTAGTATGAGAATAATGCTGATAACACACTGATGGTTTAGTTGTTGCTAAGTAGTGCTTACACCAAGTCAAGGACTTTTCAGCTTCCCATGCCCTGCCAGGGGCACAAGAAGCTGGGAGGGGGCACAGCCAGGACAGCTGACCCCAACTGGCCCAAGAGCTGTTCCATACCATAGGGCATCGTGCTCAGTTTATAAACTGGGGGGAGTTGGCCAGGGGCAGCAATCGCTGCTCGGGAACTGGCAGGGCATCAGTCAGCAGGGGGTGAGCAATTGCATTGTGCATCACTTGGTCTGTATATTCTTTTATAGTTATTATTTTCCCTTCCCTTTCTGTCCTATTAAACTGTCTTTATCTCAATCCATGGATTTCACTTCCCCCACCCCCCGATTCTCTCCCCCATCTCACCGGCGGGGGGGAGTGAGCCAGCGGCTGTGGGGCGTTCAGCTGCCTGCTGGGTTAAACCACAACAACTGCTAATTGCATGCTAGCTCCCATGGCACCGCCTTGTTACTGCTGTTCTTACTTGTGTTGGACAAACCCAATATGGGTTTTATCGAAACCTCTGTTTCGCTGTGGAAACAGTTCCCAAGGATGAAGTTACCCAAGCAGTGTGATCTGTCCCAGTAGATCACAATCAGCTCATTCCTTTTCACTGACGTCTGCGATGGACATTGAAGTCAGCACATTGCAGAGAGAGAAGGGGAACCTGGGGAGGGGTCAGGGGAGGGGGCAGGTCCTCTCCCTCACAGCACTGGCAAACTATTAGATGGGCTCAGACCTAAATTAAATCTGAGTGCAGACAAGGCAGAAGCTTTTAAACAGCCCCAATGTATCTTGAAGCAGCTGCAACATTCTTTACACATCTGGAAATCCCATCTAATACCCACACTAAGCAAGAAGTTTGTTCTTAGGGACTTTTTTTGCCTAGTGAAGACGTCATGCAAGCAGGCCTGCAGAGCAAGCTAGAGAACACTGGAGTGGTACCATAGCATGAAAAACATTCTAGAAACAGCAAATTGCTTCAAAATATACTGCGGTCTGAATGATACAGAGAGGCTTGTAATTCCCAGGCTTTAACATTTAACTAGGTGTGTTAGAGGCTGTCAAGAGAGATCTCTACAATAATCTGGTTGCCTTTTAGCTCCCAATTATCACTTTAGTAGGCAGAATAACTGAACTAATGCTTAAATAGTTTGAGTGTAAGGGCTTTAAAACTGTGTATCAGATTATCATCAATATGTTTGGTACTGCTAATGTGAAAAAGAAAGGCAGGCTTTGGAATGCTTAAATAAAGAAATGAAGCATTTACTTGTATGTCTGGTACATACTTGAGTGTTTTTCATTCCCTGCTCTTTGCACAAGCATCCTACTGTATTACAATGATTAAAAGAAAATCTTGGCTCAAGCAAAGTCCCCAACTAAGACACCAGTCATTTATGTCTGCTGCCTGATGGCTCTATACAGAACAGTTTTTAATGCTACAGAGTCCATATCATTTAATGAGAAAGACTATCTTCCTTTCAGACAGCAGCAGTACAAAATACAGCAGAATTTACCAGAGCGCTGTTGTTCAGGCACTGTCTACCTTGTTAAAATAAAAAGGTAACAATCTGCAAAAGGTTCATGGTGAAAATGGGACCCTTTAACTTTACCATGTGGCAAAGTCATAAAAGCCCATACCAATTTCTTTTCTTAAGCAGAAAAATGAAAAATGTGCTGCAGGAGACCTCCAACCACTTTATGGCTGGGCACTGTAGCAGCCTTATCTATGGAAAGGCAGAAAGTCAAGGAGCTTAATTATTTGGTGTTATGCACTTTTCAGAAACTCAATAGCTGGAGACTCTCAGAGAGACCATAGTCCACAGCACATGAAAAAAATAGATTTCTTCTTCTCTGACCACCAAGTCACCCTTTGAAAACCCATTGACAGAGATTATAAACACACAATGATTTCATCCGCTACTTAAGAAGTAAAATGAAAGCCAGAATACTGTCTAGGTAAATGAATACATATTGCAAGCTACACACAGTTTGGAACTGAGATTTACTTTTGCTGCTGCTAAAAGCCACTAAGAAAACTGAATAAAATACAAGAAAATGGGAATCAAAGGGGGAGGCTAGAAATTCTGAAATACCAGCCTTCTCCTGCTACTGCAATTTCTTTAGCTGCAGGCATATCCTATGTGAGTGGGGAACTTCTAGTGATAGCAAAGGATTACTTATCAGAGAGATCAGTGTTGCAAATCCAACTTCTGATATTTTTAGAAGCAGGACTGTCAGACAGACAGCCTATGAGAAGCATCCGGCCAGCTGGAATCATTTAATCCAGCCTGCTGCAGAATTAGAGTAGTCCAAATCGTTAAAGTTGCGCCTCCCACGTGGCATTTGGCTCAGGACGCTGCCTCCTTTTCTAACCTATGGGTCAGTTCTGCACAAAAGCCCCTGTTTTCTCCATACAGTGCCCTACACTTACCCAATACTTAGATTCTTCTCCCAGGTCTCTTTTTCTGTTTTGTTCTCTGCAGGAAGCCTCACTGATGTAAGGATTTGTGATTCTAGCATGGCTCTTCATCAAATTGTGCTAGCACATAGTCCTTCCTCTTCCTCAGGAAAGGAGCACTAAATCAGCTAGCGATGTCCCTGATCAGAGAGGACAGGAACATCCTGCTGCTTCATAACCATGTTCCTGCAGGTAGTTACGACGGAGCTAGCTGTAAGCCAGCCCCTACTACACCTTGTAACACTGGCTTTCCTGCCAACAGCTTACAGAAGGGAGTTTGAAATTCAGATCTGTGGGTTGCCACAGGCCATCTGTATTACATTTTGGAGACTTCATTGGAAACGGTGCAGGTCATTTCTAAGTATTTCAGCCAGAAGATAAGTTTACTGTACTCCAGTGCTTATTAATGTTGAAAAATAAGCCTCTGAGGAAAGTACCAGATGAGGGAACACATGTCTAATGGAAGGGTGGTTTAGTAAAATCTCTATAACCTTCAGATTAATGCTCAGCTTCAGAGGAGAAAGGCAATAGGATAATGAATTAAATTGCTATAGGAACAGAATATAAATCAGGAAGAGGTGGTGGTATTGTCATCACCACACTATAAGAGGCTATTCACATGAGTAATTCGAAATCAGTGGGAGATGAACATGTGCATTAGTTGCAAGAATGCACCTCTATCCGCCCAAAAGATTACAGGTGGTTTCACCCAAAGTTTTATAAAATATTCATATCCATAAAAAGCAGAGTTAAAGTCCAAAAGACACTTATTCATCAACACATGCTTATTGCATTTTTCTAAACCAAAATCAATTTCATATTTTAAGTTAAATGCATTTTTATTGGTGGTTAATATAAAAGAAAACAGGATTGAACAATATATTAGCACAAATTGAGGGATATTCACACCTGACTGTGGTCTGCTAATTTAAGAGCTCTGAATCATCCAATGGAAATTCCTTTCCACCCTCTATTGATTTTATAAGGATATCAGGCTCTTTAAGAGAGATGTGTTTTAGCAGCAGGCTGCTTTGTCTGCCTCGCCTCTAAAACTACATGGAGATGAAATGGCTGCCTCTGCCTCTGGACAGCAGAGCCCTTTCAGATTTAAAAGCATGGTCTATAGGAAAAAAATAGAAAGTACAGTCCAAGGAAGAGCACTGCCCAGATAATCCAGGGAGCCAAGCTTGCAGGGAGGTATACTGGAAACCTACGTTATTTTATAAAGTGAAACCTACGTTATTTTATAAAGTGAAACTTATCAAAAACATTTTTAAATGTTCCCAAAGAAAAATGAGATGATAAATCAAAATGCTAAGCAAAAGTTTTGTTGATTAGAGAGTCATTAAGGTGCTACAGCACAGTACTTACCGTACCTGAAACCAGCAATAAAATAGTAGGTGACCATAGAACTGTATAAATGGAAGATAAAAGTTAATGCTTTAATTTACTGTGTATTTTTCTGTCAGATGTGGTACATATTGTTCCAGAACCACTGCACGAAGTAGTACACAATAATTACCCGTAGCCTGTTTGCACAAACATGCAACTGAGGTTACATAGACTGTTAAACTGTCGGACTGTGGCCTCACTTCCAGGACCATAGCCGAGAGGGAGTAGAAGCTCGAGGGGCCCATCAAAACGCTCTGAGGTTCCTGGGCAAAGCAGAAAACCTGAACATCCCTCATGCTCCCTGTGAAACGGCAACACTTAAACAAAGCCACCTACACATCTACAAATACATCCTGTGGAGCTGCTATCTGCTCTGGTGGGAAGAGGGGCCACAATGCCCCTGAGCTCTGTGGGGTCCAGGGAGCTTGCAAAGCAGCCACGCTCCTGCAGCCCTGCAAGTCAGCTCAGCACCAGCCTTCTGCCTGAACCTGGACAGTCTCAATGAAAGCAAAGGATAGAAAAGTTTGGGGCATGTAGCAATTGGACAAGTAAACTTATCCCCCGGTGGCTACATAGGAATGTATAAAGGGACAAGCTACGAGATACAAAATATCTGCAGGTTTCATGAGATACTGCAAATCATTTCCCAAAATCTAATACTGAAAATCTGAATGCTAGGTTTTATTTCCCAGATTTTTCATATTATTTTGTTCTGACCCTTGTGTACTTACATTTCTTAAACAATTCAAAGCATCCGAGTTACACGCATTTAACTGTTATTTTGCTGATGGGTAAGAAACAGGTCTGCAGATAAAAATGCAAACTAATTGCTGTACCCAATTCCATTTACTTGATTTCATGTTCATTAGATTTTTGTAGGGTTTGGTTTTGGGGGTTTTTTTGTAGATTTTCAGTATTATATACACTTACACAAATTATGGACAGAATTGCAGGGAGAGGAGATGACGGGGAGCGATTCCTTGAAACCAAAAGCTGAATATGGGTGGAAAGCCAGGCAGTAACTGAACCATCTAAACATCCATGGCTATGTTGCAGTAATAACAACTTTAAAGTACCAGTCAGAATAATATGTTGACATCCAGATATTTTGTAAGCGGCAAATGGTCAATATTTAAAATGCAGTCAGCATTTCTTGTCAAGGAAGCGTCTCCTTTTGAACTAGTCTGTTGGAAACCATGAGAAAGATGGCTTTCCAGGAACAGGGAGCAGTAAGTTTTGTGATATATTTTACATCAAAATGCAGCAAACTTCCTACCCTGGCTACGTGCTAAAAATGCATCTTAATCCTTAGTGACCTTCAAAAGCAGTTTCATCTTTAACACTTTTGAAGTGAAATAGTTGACTTTTAACTTATGTTCCTTCCTGTAGTTTTTTGGCTAGACGGTCATCTTCAAGTTGTGGGTAATATACGCTTGCTAAATAACAAATCCCCAAACTCAACAGCCAGGAGAAGTTATAGAATCAAGTGAAGGTGTAGCATTTATTATAGTATTTATTGGTCATAAATATATAAACAGAAAAAATACACAGCAAGTAAAACTCATTTTTTGTACGAATGGCTGCATTGGTAGGCAGTGCCAGTATACTCCTGCAGTCATGGTCTTACATTTAGTGCTGCTGGAGTCATACTGCCATTTTTAAAGGAAAATTAGATTCTAGAAATAGCCTGTTTTATCCTTCCCTTAGGAAAAAACCTTAATTACACAAATCAAGTTATATAATGTCCAAACTTTATGTCAGCAATAAAGAATTTTACTTCATGTATAATCAGCTTCTCATATCATAAATACCATTCGTGTTATTTTTTCACCTTTCTAAAACTTGATTAGCAGTGGAAATACAAATGAGGTTTTTGACTTATTTTTTTTTTTGCAAGGACAAGAATTTACAGTTCATACTATAGGCCTAAATGTGTATTTTATGATAGCACAGATAAAACTGGAAAAGTTTAATGGTTTTATTTGAAGCAAATTATAATAGGATGTTTCTCTTGGTATATAAACCATGGAAGTTTAGTTATTGCACCAACAGGGAATCAGGATTGGACCTAGATACAACTACAGCTCTTTGTAGAATACAAACTAAGAAAAAGATGGGGGAAGAATGATGTATTTACTTCTTTTAGCAGGAAGACTAACAATAACATATAATTGAAAGGAACAGTCATTCAATTTTATAATCCCAAACAATCATTAGATACCATCTGGAGTTTGAATGATGCTTTAGAACAAGTGTTTAACCACTTATAAAATTTGAGACTGAATTTCAGGTACCCGAGCAGGATTTTGATCTTTGGTTTAGGCTTGCACTTTTTCAATTTTATCAGATTACTGAGGTATTTGTGTAGTCATTGCAGGTGAAAAATTACAGTTCACTGTCACATCAAATAAAAGAAGGACCTTTCCAGAAGTATTTTAGTATGTCACCATTTTGATTATTTAGTTCTTGTAAAATTGCCCAAAACAAATCGCATTAAGTCTTTCTGGAATAATTGAACACATTAATATTTCAGAGAACAAAAGATACAGGAATCACCTAATTTCTGTAGATCATTAATTAATTTCCAGAAAGCATTGTTAAATATTTAAGTATTTGAAAATGTTGTGTATAATGTTTAAGAGAATTACTCTTAAAGCAATGAATGAAAGGCTGTTGAAGTTAGGGTACCGGCTACTACATGGCATTGAAGTTCTAGAAAGAATCAGAAATGTTTCTGCAAATGTTTGCTTATCTATCACCTAAGTCTGAAAGCATCCAAATTCCCCAGATTTCTCAATGTTTTACGGAAGCACATTACTCTTCCCGGATTCTGCATAGGAAATTCTAGGCACTTGATACAAGGAACTGCATTTCTGGGGCCCGGTACTTTTTGTTTGTGCTGCCTTCTGGAGATTTTGTGATACCAGGTCCATATATACTGTTTCCTAGATACTGAGATTTAAGAAACCGTGTACAGGCAGATTTTTAGACGTTTGGGTGGGGTTTTTTTTCCTTCTTTTTCATTATCTATACATATGTGGGTGTTCCTTGCCAGAAAACTTTCCTTCTCGGGAAACAACTTTTCAGAATCTTATGGTCTATCCATGCATTGGCAGAATTGTAGGAGCTGTCCAAACAAATGGCAAGCTCTATGAGGATGTCAGCTTATATTAATGTAGCACATGACACAGCAAAATATCTGCTGCATGGAATAATAAATATTGAATTTCTTAGATACTGAGTGAAACAGATCCCTTCAGTAATAAATATATTTTTGCACGTGTTTACTTTTCAGCTACCAACTGTTCTCTTTTTTGGGGGGAGGGAGAAGTGGAAGAGAGTGTCAATGTACTGAGAGCACAGTCTGTCACAGACTATAATCTAAATCCCTTTGGTGCCTCGATTTTAAAATCTAGCATCATAAAGCAATAAGGTGGAGTTTTTCTGCTTAGAGTAGCAGCTGTAGGATTTGCTCTTTTAAACCACTGGGACGTTAAAACATTCAGCACTCTAAACCCCCAGTGTCACTTACAAAGTATTCATTTTGCCTCATTCCAAATTATTATCATTTGCTTGGGGTGACTTTACTTACTACGGGATGATTCTTCTTTAATTAAAGAGCAATTTACCTCTGCAGCCAAAAAAACTACACCCATTTTGAAATGGGTTTTATGTTACTTGGTAATGATTTTTCTACCACACTTCTTGTAAATTTTAACTATTTCCCCAAATATATTTAATGTAACATTCCAGAGAAAAGAGGAATCAGACTAACTTCTTATACAAAAGCTCTTGCGGCTATTATGGACAACCACAAAAGAAAATAAAAAGCAAACATATGTGAATTTTTATTATCCTTGCAATTTACCAAAACAATAAAAAAACAGTGAGCAATTACTGTAAACATTACCCTGGACAAAACTCTCATAAAGGCAATAGACTTTTGTCTGAGGTAAACTATGATTTGTTATTTGTATACCAACCATGGACATCAGACTGTAAAAAACTGTAATACCCTTTTAGGCCAGTCTCTCTTAACTGATACTGCCTGTGCACTGGAGGATGAATGCTGGCAGTCAGACCATAAACAGGAGAATCCAGAGTTAACAACAGATGAGACACAACATTTTCAACAAAACAATCCATCACCATCAAACACAGTGAAGTTCCTCAGGCACTTGCATGTTTGGTGCTGAGCACTCACACAGCCACATATGTCTTGATTGCAACAACTTGTCTAATACCTAAATGGAGTCAAAAGCCACTAGTTCTGAGAGCAAGTGTGGCCCTGATAGCCCAGAGAGTGGGGATTCACTTTGGAAGCTGTCTTCTTCAATAATTTTTATGTTACTCTGTACAAATGGAAGAGCTTCAGACAGCGAATGTGACCCTGATTTGAACAATCTGAACTTGTTGGTAAGGCCCTCCTGTGGGAGGCAGAAGTTCCCGGCTCATACCCATGTCCAGATTGGGCAAAGGAGGCAGCCAGGATGGCACGAGAGGTCTTTCACACCCTACATGGATGCTCTGGTCGCTGTGACTTGGGACCTCAATAGGGAGGGGGGACCGAATTAGCCCAGGAGGAGCTCCAGCCCAGAAGTCTCCCTCCTCCCTGATAATAATTACTGTTTTCTAATACGCAGTGGCAGCTGTGAACCCTTACCATTAGCTCTCTAACCTTCAGTTTATTTCTGTAGCTTCAGCTACTACTTTGTTAGCTCTTTTTCCCTTAACTTATCTTTAATAGTTTCTTATGAGGCATTTTAGTGTCTTAGTAAAAAGCCAACTAAATCATGTCAATTCTAGCTGCCGTTTTATTACATTTTCAGGGAACGCTGTGAGGTTGCAGAGTTACAGTTTTCATTTAGTGTACTGACTTGACCTTCCACCATCACTATAGACCTTTCCTTAATTAAAAGCGCACAGGCATACACTGCCTCCCAGAAAGTCAAAATACTTGAAATTTGAGGTATTTCATTTTAACCATCTAGGTAATTGATACTTTCAATATAGAGTGAGAAGTAAATACTTCCATATCTTGCTCTCTTTAGACAAGATTGTGATAGATAATGGATTAGGATATTTTACAAACAATAAAGGGAAGCAAACTTAAGTTTTCATTATCATTTTATAAGCACATCTTCCTAAAATTATGACAATTAGATCAGTTTCTCAGGCATACCTGCCTTTAAAACAGCACGTGAGTGATAGTAGGCACTCTAATTCTCCACAGAGAGTGGACAAGGTTAAGCCACTTTTCTTCGAAGTCCATTTTCTTTCCATTTATCTTTTAATATCTCACCTTTACCTGTTTGCACTCTTATCTCTGTATAAACTAACTGGACATTACTGCATACACCTGCCAAGATTTGCTCGATTAAAACTCAGTAAAAATTAATTAATTCTATTCAGCTCTTTTCAGTAGGTTTTTTTTTTTTTAATCTAACTGCCATGGAAACATTTTCTAACTGACTATTTGCCATAGGCACATTAGAAAAGCACCATACACAAGTTCTTTCTCTGAAAGTCCTATCAAAGGCAAAGAGATTTCTGGGTTTTAGCTAGAGAGGGCAAGTCCATTACTGTCCATCTCTTCCCATTATCTTGAATTTTATTTACTCTTTCTTATCAAAATGTGAACATGCTACTGCCATCTAGTCCCTGGAAATTTTGCTAATAACAGAATCAGTTGGTAACACAGTCTTAATCTGCTTAACCTTCAGTATAGGGCTGGTCAGAAACAGCTGTCACGTTCTCTCAAATGCATAATTCCTATGAATAAATAATATATATTTTTTTTATTTTTCAAGGCATATTCATCAACGTGAACAGTATACATTTGGCATATTTTGTTATGTGAATTTTTGCTCTTTGCACCTTTAGCAATTACTTTCCCATTTCCTCGGATAATCTAAGCACAAAGTGATCACGGACTGAGCTATCAATCCTATACAGTTATCTCCAACCCAGCCTGATACTTTGAAGTCTATGTCCAAAGCAAAGGATGTAGGTATGGTCCTGAGCTGCCCATCATTTTTCGTGCTTATACAGGACTTAATCTTATAGCATCCATGGCTACAGCAGCTGAGCCACCCAATTCTTATTACCTGCTGCTTTTTTTGCTTCATACCATATAAGTTTGAAATACCCCGGTGAGGTTGTGTAGACAGAAGTTTTTTCCTCCTGCTCCAATCCACCAAACTATCAATGCAGTATATTTCACTGCACTAAAATTCATTACATAAAGCAGTAGAGGAGCATGGCTTTCAAATTGTGGTGCTGCTAAGATTCTCTAGAAGAAGCAAAAACCAAACCTTTATCCTTTTTTTTTCTTTTCTGAGAGAACAAAAAAAGCTTTTAGTAATATGCATAAATAATGAAGTAGCACACTTGTGTGAAATAAGGAATTCCGATTCAGAAAAGAGTAAAAGACTTCTTAGTACTACGTGTACTACTGTCAAGTGCTTTGAGAGAAGACAAGTTAATGTTCATTACTTGCTGTCTTCACATAAAAAAACAGGGGTCAATAAAATAGCATAAAAATATGCTACCAATAAAAGCATAATTAAAAATACATAAAGCATTTGCAGAACAACCCTTCATGGGTGAAACCTAAAGCCCTCTTTACCACACATTCCTGTAGCAGGACATGTCTATACTTCAAAGAGAGAAACCAATAATCAAAGAGACAGTCAGAGCAGTAGTCCCAATTCTGCCTATTGTGAAATTACTTTGCAGCTTTGAGATTTGTGGATTGTTTCTAAGGAGCATTGTGACATTGACCTATGGAGCCAGTTTTACCTGAAATACAAATTACTACATCAAGATTGATCCAGTTAAGCTAGGTTTTGGCACAATTTGTTCCATTTTTACCTTCAGAGCCGTGGTCGCAGTGAGGTATTTCCAGTGAGGTGGCTAACGGACAAGCTCGGGAGAATGGTGCTGCTGTGGGTTTAAGCAGTACGATCCATCCTGAGCATTCC